>NC_139818.1:14162571-14762571 GCF_963457635.1 Microchirus variegatus | reverse complement strand
AATAAATGCTCATGGTGTTTTCTTGTTGTTGTTGTTTTTTCAACACAAACTGTTATGCAGACACAGCAATGGTGCCTTTTTTTCAGTGATATTGTGAACAATGCAAAGCGCTTGTGCTTTGGAGACATTTCTCTCGAAACATGCTGGAGCTGGACACCGAATCTGGACACTGGCCAGGCAGCTGCTTTATCTGGGACTAATGTGACATTTGAAGTGCTTGGCTACACTAATAATAACTTTATTGTTTGGATATGGGTGTTGTGAGAGGTTTTGGCAGCCATTGGGACTGAGTCAATGTCAGTGTCAGTCAGTGAGCACCGTTTCAAACGCTGTTTTTTGGATGTTGGCCCACTACATCATTCCTAATGTGCATATCTCATTCTCAAAAGCTTTTTGTAATGATCCAAAAATGATGTGCCTTTATCAGCTGTTTTTTTTATGGGATGTCAGGGGAACAGTTCAGAGGCTGAGGTGGATTTCAGATGCCCTTCTGATGTGAGTTGACATTTGTCAGTTCTGACAAGTTCCTGTTCATACTCTGACCCTGTTTTAGGACAAGAATAAAAGTTTCTGAGAAATGGAGCTGCTTAAATGAGTTCAAGTATGTTGGGGTCCATTGGGTCTTGTGCACAAGAGTGTAAAATGTGAGAATATGAGAACATCCTTTATGAGAAGAATCTTTAAATTGGTTTAAATTGTACTTAATGATATGAGTAATAGCCTAATGATTAGCCTTGTTTTATTAATAGTATACTGACTCATGGGCCGCACGGTTGGTGTTGTGCTTGGCGCTCTTGCCTTTGCACCAAAAAGACAATGGTTCATGACCAGTTTGCATGTTCTCCCCTGTGTGTGCGTGGGTTTTCTCTGGGTTCCTCCCACAGTCCAAACACATGCAGGTTTGGGGATTAGGCAAATTGGACACTCTAAATTAACCGTATGTGTGAGTGTGAGAGTTTGAGAGTGTGGTGACCTGTCCAGGGTGTGCCCCGCCTTTTTCCCTATGTCAGCTGGGATTGGCACACCAGCACCCCCACAACCCTCGTGTGGAGGATAAAGCGGTAGGAAATGGATGGACGAATGCTGACTCATGTTTGCAGTTGAAAAGTCTTCACAAGTTTAAAAGCCCACTGAAATGCTTCATGTTGTCGTTATTAATTGATGACCTGCTGAATCCCTACAGTCCCTGTATGGTGTCTCCATAGCATGTTCATGTATTGCAGAAGGTGTCTTATGGAGGAATCTAGGCATGTAAGTGCAAGTGCAGTGTATGAGGAAAAGCTTACTGCTAGTACTTTGTAGAGAAGTATAGTCAATTAACGTTTCAGACTTGCCTCTGTGAAAAGAGATTTTTCAGGGTGCTGCATCTCCCCAGGCAGATTCTAAACGAAAAAAGAAAACATGCCAACATTTTTATGCTGCAGTGAACCACGACATAATAGTGTACAATTGGTACATAAATTACCCTCTTTGCAACTGCAGCTATAATACAGTATAATACGTCATTCCTACTGGTCGAAAATCATCAAAATTGACCATTGGTGATGTGGTAATTGGCATTTTCCCCTGAGTCAAACTACTGCAGTGTTTGGGTTTTTCAATCCGGGCTCTGATTGGCATTATATATGACTAATGGACACTTTTGCCGAGTGCCTGATTTTTGTAAAGTTAGATGGACAACCTTGTGAATTTAGTTGGAGGGAAAGCACCGGTGCATGGCCAGTGGTCACCCCTGTAAACAGACAACACTCTCATTCAATTCTAAGCTAACAGGCATTGATAGAGTTATTGGACTGTTCTGACCTGGTTATGTATCCCCTCATTGGGACACGTCTTGACTGCGTAGCTTTGTTTTAAAACCTGCAAATACACAGAAGACATTCTGTAGGAGAATGTCTATGAGGAGGGGGGGAATAATATTTTATTAAAGAGCTGAGCTTCGTTACCCAGCTGTGAAGATGTTCTGATATGCGAGTTGACCGGGCTGCATAGGCACTTCTGACCCATTTTACATTTCACGCTCTTGCTTCCACATTCAAGTTTAATTGAATAAAAAGTATCTCCAATATCAAGCAAAAGAAGTTGAAGAAACCTGCCTTAAACAAGGATCTTAACCTTTGACTGCAACCAATGCACTCATTGACCCTCATTTCTGAAATCATCATAATGTTGGTGATTTATGGATGTTGATGCAGCGGCTAAATTAAGCACAGGTACGTTAGTGGCATTTGTTTGGAATTGGATGGTCATTTAAAACCAAAGTCACTGCTCTTTAAGTGTGTCATTCACAACTTTCAGGACAGGGCAGCCAGCTGGTTGTTTTGCTCCAATTAAGCGAGTGACATTTTCTGTCCTTTTACAGCTGCTCTGCTGTTCTCGGTGCTCGTTGAGTCATCTATGAAGAAGAATTGCTTCCTCTGAATTCATGCATCAGCCCCAACTGACATAAAGATAGAGATCCCCTTCTAGAGGAGGAAGTGGGATTTATGTGAGTCTGTGAGGCGGCATTGTAAAGTTTAGGGCAAGACCTTCAAACAGGACTTTTTGTTTTTTCCCCCCCAGTCTTGATCTTGTGATATGAACTGTCAGAAGAAACAAAAAGAGTCTGATATGGAATATTATCAAGGAAATAGCAGTCCAATTGTTTTCTATATAAGTATAATAGATTTAACATATATCTATACATTTAAAAAAAAGGTTTCTTGACAGTTGACCCAATGCAAGGAAAAGGATGTGAGACTGTAACCGTGCCAGCCCTCAACTTTGCTTAGGGGCTTTAGAGGGAAAAAAAGGAAACGGCAACTTTTACAGACGCCCATTGAACCTTACATTTCCTTCAGCTAAAATCTACATTTGATATTTGACAGCATTCTCTCTTTCAGCCAAAGGCCCCTTGTCATCTCTCTCTATGTGCGTTGTGTGTTTGCTGTTCACCCTCCAGCATGGTGACATTAATATCCCACAGAAAAAAAAACGATATTTTCGGTCGCACATTGCTGTGAAGACGCGAAGCATGAGTGAGTCTCTCCGTGCCCTCGAAACATCAGACTGAGATAAAGACGAAAAGCGCTGGGACTGGCAACCCTATCGTCTTGATCGGTGTGGATCACTTAAACAGCGAGAAGAAAGACAGATTAGCCAGATTGGCTCTCTCCCCCGAGCGCTTCAGATAAGATCCTCACACAGGAGGCGAGGATCAGATACATGCCTTCATTTCTCATCTGTGATTTAATCTTCGGAGTCTAAAGCGGAGGCTGTGTCTGCGTGAATGACAGCGATAACAATCCGCAGAGCACAAATGGCTTGTGTGTATGTTGGCGGCTGTCTCAGCATGGCTTATATAATATATAATATTAAAGTCATTATGTGCCAGTTTGTAGATTGATCTTTTTTTATATATATATTTCTATTTGATTGTGTGTGGGATCAATAAATTCTAATCTGATCTAATCTCTTTATGATGACATTAAGCAGGGGTCTCAAGATCAAATGACCTAGGAGCCACTGAGTGTCTAGTTTGGTCAGTGGGGGGCCAGTCAAGTGAGAAAAGGACATTGAAATAACAATATTTATGACGATAGTTCCACATAATTTCAAATCAAAAGTGTTCATTTATGTGTTTATGATGGAAAAAAACTATACAGAAATCACTAATTTTAACTTCTTATTGAGTGGCAGGCCGCTTGCGAGTTTGAGGTTTTAATTAAAAAAGGGCCAAATTCTCAGTTGTGGAATAAATAGTTATCTTCATGATTAATAAAGTAATTATCTGTCTATCTAGGTTTTTGTTTTATCTGCCAATCAAGCTTTTCAAATTCTTATATATTTTTTCTTTTTATATTGAAATGACGTCCTTGTTCGTCTGTTTTGATTCAAACAAAAACGCAGACTCGTTCACAAACAGAATATCCTTGTGCCTGTCTCACTGTCTCATCACTTTAACAGCAAGAAAACAAAAAAAAGACATTTTCATAAAATATTCCATGAAGGTGAAAATATCTTTGTTGGAAATGTTGTCTTCGATGAGTGAGAGCTACAATAAAAATCTGTGTAGGTAAAGAAGATTTTTCTCAGTCAGTCGTGAGGTGTTTACCTATTTTCCGTTATACCAGTCTTTCCAATTTCCTGTTTAGTGTGGGCTGCATGTTGAATACGACCCCTCTCCCCAAATAAATACTTCCACACAACAAATCTCAGCACCAGCAAAACCAGTCCTTAAAAAACACAGCAACAATATGAGTTGTTTCTCTTGCGGTTGCCAAGTTCCCAGAGCCGAATGAGCGAATTTATTCCGCTTTTTAATTGTCAAATAGCAGCATGCGTGTCCCTGTAAACAATTTCTCCCTTTAAGCAAAATAATCAAACCACAGGAAATGCCCTTTACAGGAGATGTTTGCTTCACATTAGTGTATGTTGTGGTCCTGTGGTGTTTGGCTGATGAGGTAAAAATCGGATGTATCAAAATGAATGAGTCATGTGTTTTAGTTTGTTTGTGCTTACAGTATTCCATGTCTCCTTGTGGAACAGATTAGCTGTATGATTTCATGGCTGGAACTGTTTGACAAATTGTCTCTCTTATTAATGAAGCATCACTTTGGGGGGTGTGGAGGGAGGAAATGTCAGACAAACAAGAGAAGCGCCCGTGGAATACAAAATTCTAATCCAAAATCTGAAAACACACTGTTTCACCGCAGGCCCCTCTAGTTTTGGCTGTATTCCAAGTACTTTAAAATTGACCTCTTCACCAACACTCACTGTTCCAGCTCGCCTACACACCGCTGCTGATTGGCTAATCTCACCTTTGGCCACTTTTGAAGGGGAAACTTTTTTTTCAGCGTAGAATTCACCAAATGCACCAGAGGACGTACGGGATTCTGTTCGCTGCTCAACACTAGAGAAAAACATCTGTGTTAGTCGAAATATTGAAGGCATGAAAAACATCTCCCCAGCAAATATGCTTTACAGTTATACCACAATAATCAATGGCCTATTATGTTACCTGTTAAAAGTCACTTTGCACATTATTATTTTGATGTTTTACACAGTTTAACTTTGAAAATGCTATAATCAACTGTATAAATTAATTGCATAGTTACACGTCTATCTACCTATCTACCTCCCCAACCACCACTCGACCAACCAACTTATCTTCTTACCTACCCATCCACCCACTCATCTTCTTACTGACCTACCTAACTACCTACCTTCCCACCCAACCAACCAACCTACCTACGTACCTACCTAGCCAACCACCCACCCAACCAACCATCTTATCTTCTTACCTACCTACATACAAACCTACCTAGCCACCCAACCAACCTACCTACCTACATACACACATACCCAACCAACCAACCAACCATCCACCCAACCAACCAACCTCCCTACCTAACTACCTATCTACCTACATACCCAACCAAACAACCTACCTACCTACCTATCTACCTACATACCTACATACCTACATACATACCCAACCAACCAACCAACAAACCAACCATCCAACCAACCAACCAACCAACCAACCAACCAACCAACCTACCTCCCTACCTAACTACCTATCTACCTACATACCCAACCAAACCAACCAACCTACCTCCCTACCTAACTACCTATCTACCTACATACCCAACCAAACCTACCTACCTACCTACCTACCTACCTACCTACCTACCTACCTACCTACCTACCTACCTACCTACCTACCTACCCACCCACACTGCCGGCCTGAGATGTTCTTCTCAGATGTGTCTTTTGTGCAGTGTGGCTGCTGTAATCTGATCATATTGGTGCTCATTAAAAGCAAGATGCTGTGATGAAAAACCACTTTACCTTCAACATCACTGTCCATTTGTTTTGGGTTTTTTTTATCTAACTTCTCCCTATGTGCCCTACAGGTGACCGGCACCATGGGCAGCATGAGGACTGGTCTGCACCAGCACCTTGCAAGGCTGGACGAGATCTTTGCCACACGGGGTGACTATGTACAGACCCTGCAGTTCATGCAGCAGATGGCTGACAATGTGATAAAACAGCTCCTGGGTCTGCCTGACTGGGAGGAGGCTAAAGTAGACCTGGCAACCATCGCTGACCAAACAGCAAACGTAGAATATTACAGGTGAGCAACAGTGGAATGCGTGTCTCTTTGATGGGAACAGCAAAAGATTCCCAGCAGCTTTGTTTGGTCGATAAACCTTTCTAGTCTGACAACGTGAAATTCATTTTAGACAAGCACATATTCAGAATTACAGCTGCAATACCAAAATGTACAATAACACTATTATAAATGCAAGATACACTTCAGCCTATGATGTAACGTCTCTTTCTACAGCTGTGACTGAACCATTTTTCACACAAACACGCAGCATAATTTTTCTTTCTGTCTGTCATCATCTGATATATAACGTGATATTTAGTGAATTAAATGATGAGGTTGTGTGTATGGGGGATTTTTTTGAATTTTTTTGAATTTTTTAAAACAAAGTATCCTATTAAATCCTTAGCAGTCACTGTATGAGAACTTGCACTGCATGGACAAAACAAGTATCAGCAACCACAGAAATCCTTGTCACATTATCATTAGGCAAAGCAGAAACAGACCCACGACTGTTTTTGATTTTCATTCTTTTGTTGCTCGGTGGTTAATTATGTGGTGTCTGGCTCGTGTGTTTGTACAGTATTGATCTGTAATGTGACTCTGCCTATTTTCTCATAACTCAACTCCTGCACATAGCACCACACTAATAGAGCAGACAGACATACTAATTAACACCGCCTCCATTGTGTTGTGTTTTCAGTGGGTGTGTGTGTGTTTGCATTGTGTTCGCTTTGGACTTATCAGAAAGCATTGCTGTGTCAGTGTCTCTCTGCAGTGTACTCATCCAGAAAGTTTGTTTACTTTTCAGTGTGTGCTTCGTGACTGTAACCGAGTCATAAACACTGCACAGACCTAATGCACGTATATTCCATTCCAGGAATTGATCTACATCAATTTAAACTGTGGCCCAAAGCAAACATATGCTCTCCGTTGTTATTACGTCTTTAGTCAAAGATTTTTCTCAGTGCCTGGTGTTGACAGCAGTATATTAGCTTGCTTAGTCTCAATTTACCCAAAAGGCGAAATTCATTTTATCGAAACAGATGCTTTGTCTCAATTGAGTGTTGTTGTGACTGTATTGTACCAGTGGGATTTCGCCTGCAAGATCATTGGGGAAATTTGACACTGAAAGATCTTCACCCTGTCACTAAAGATGTGCTGGAAAGAAACCTTTTTCAACTTGTTAATGAAGCCCAAGGTTGGCGCACAGCTGCTTCCCTTTTTTGTTCCGTTTAAAGGGTAATTCCAGTACTTTTCAACTTGGACTCTGTGTTTATAAATGTGGGTGTGTTATGTGAAGAGGCTGTCCTCACATTTTCACACAGTTCACCACAGAACATGGTGTTATAATGAAACGTATACTAATACGCGTGCACATATTTATTTTGCATTAGCATGCTACTACTGCGGCTAACATGGTGAACCTGTTTCTAAAGGTAAGCTAGCGATGCTACAATTAGCATTAGCGTAGCGCTAACGTAATACAAAACACTGTGCAACCTCATTAAGCACAACGCAAACGTTTTAATGTTCGATTAGAATTTGCGAAGCTTGTGGCTGACAACAGCTAGCTATGCTCGGAAGTAATCCTTGATTTTCAAATTTGGATGGAGGATGCACACCATCGGGCCATGGTCAACCCATATCCAAAGTCTTAGGACGATCAGATATGCAAGATATGCCTGTCAGAGACACACAGTCAGACAGACAGAAAGACACACAGACACAAATTGCTTTATAGATAGATAGTACTTGCATCAGGTGACGCAGAAACTGGTTAACAAGGTAAAGAAAACCTCCAAAAAACTAAGTTCCATCGGTAGACATAATGAACTTTCACAAAAAGTTTTATAATTGGTCCTGTAGATCGCCTCAGGCCAAAATTCACTCGCTTTCCCCTTCGCTCTCCTCTCACATCATTCATTCACACATTGCCCTGTCGCTAATATTGGTACGGACAGTCTTTTTTCAAATATCAGGGAGCATCAGTGAATGCATCACAGCCGAGCAGAAACATAGCTGTCAGTCACAGAGAAGTTTAGAGAGTGTTTTAGTTATTTTTAGGTTTTCTTTGCACACACAGTGAATATGCCCTCTGCATTTAACCCATCTTTATTACACACCAGTAGTGAACACACACAAGCTGGGTGCAGGAGCTGTGGACAGCACTTACTGTATCTGTGCCCAGGGAGCAATTGGGTATTGGGTGCCTTGCCCTTGGCCCATCCCAGGATTGGACCAACAATGGAATTCCCCTTTAACTCACCTTTCCAGTTTTACATGGAGTCATATGTGAGTTGTATTTGTCCTTTTAAATAAAAGCTATCTTATTTTGAATGGCCCCCCAGCTATCTAACTGCGATGTAACCGTCCTTTCCCCAGTCCCTCTGCATTTTTTTTTTAATTATAAGGTCATACAGTGTGAGAGGAAGAAGAATCCTGAGGAACTGCTGCTCTTGAATACCATTACCAACCAACCAAGATAGTTTGGCAACGGTTTTCACCACCGCTACTGTATGTGCATGTCAGTCAGCCTCTTGTGCTGCACTCCGCCAAAAAGAGGGGGAATTAAATGAAAGAGAATTAGCAAGGAGCTGTTGGCAAGGGAGGAGAAAGGGACTGAGACAGAGAGAGAGAAAGAAGGAAGAATAAAGGGGAAAGACAGAGGAGGGCCTGGGAGATGGGGAAAGCAGTCTGGAGAATGATGGCGACAGACTGACGGGAGGTGAAGATGATAATTAACAAGACTGTACAAAGTGAATGTGAGAGCGATGTGTGCAAGAGAAATAATGGGGGAAAGAGAAGGTGATGAACGGTGATGGAAATGAAGGGGGATGGATGTAGGAGTGACGGGGGGAAATGATTAGATGACTTGTTTTTTTGAGTAAAGAGGCAATATCTGCCCCAGGTAGTTTTATTAGTAACTCCACTAAAGTGATGGAGTTTAATGGAGTCTTTTTTAACTAGTAGATGAAGGAAAACCAAAACATCCAAAATCCAAGCAAAAGCATCCATTGACCAACAGTATTGTGCTCTCCTGTCTCTGTCTGTCTCTACAGATGGCTCACCTACCTGCTGCTCCTCATCCTGGACCTGATCATATGCCTGCTGGCCTGTCTGGGTCTGGCCAAGCAGTCTCGCTGGCTGCTCACCACGTGAGTTAAATGTTCCTCTTAAAAAAACCCGACCCATTTACAATACAAGCTGCTATTTGTTTGTAAAGAAATGTCAGGAAGTAGCCTGTTCCATGTTTGTATTTATGGGAGGGTTTTTTTTATCCAGCAGGATCTGGTCCATATTACCTTTTAGCATTGCCAGTGCGCTCACTGTGGCCATCTCACAAATTGGATGAGAGAGCTGTGAAGATATGGCAGCGAAGCCATTTCATGTTATTGATACAACGTCCCGAAATGTATTCCCGCTTAACACTTGACCCGCTTTTAATGGCTTCAGACGTAAATTACCTTCGGACCTAATGTACAGCCTTCAGCTCAGAATGGCCAGTCTAACTATATCCCTTATATATAGTGTCCGATTAATTATTTAGCAATGTCATTTTAGGCCTTTTAATAATAATAATGTTTTATTGATTTTACCATTTTAAAGTGCCAAGAAAACAAGATAGAAGATAAATACATAATAGAGCCATCTGTAATTAAAAACATATGCATGCAACCAAGAAAAGTTAAAGGTCCCATATTATGCAAAAACAATTTTTTAAGCATTTTAATAAGTCAGCAAAGTGTGAAAAAAGATGACTCACTCACTCCTCAAAAAGTCTAAGTACAGGAGATAAAACACGCGATGTTGACTTTCGCACTCATTGGGACGTCACAATGCGCTAAATTCCTGGAATTGTTGTCTCACGGAGCTCCGCTTTGTCCGTAAAACATGCGAGAGTGCTGGCGAGGGCAATGGTACACGGAAAAAAACAGAAGTCTGCGAAGTCTATTCACTGTTCTATTCTTGGCTCCACAGTTCAGCACAGAGTCCTACACAAACTTCCAGCCTCAGAGGATTTATCTGTCCAGTGGATACATGTTATATATGACATCAATGAGCCTGCTAGAACCTGCAAATGATCACTTTTGTCCCTTAAGTTTCGTTTTACTTACTACTTTACTTACTTAAGAGGGTTTTTAGGTCTTATATTTCATTGATGGACATACCAAAAAACACCTTATTGTAGTGAAAAATGTACATGTGCACACAAATAGTCCAATATATGAACATTTATATTCAATAGCAACACCTCCACTTTCATTTTATCTCTGTATACTATAAAGCTTACATTTCTGCCTCTGCTGGAATGAGATATTTTTTTTTTACTCCCTGTTGTAAACAAGCGTCTTTGGGGCATGAAATCCAGCCAAGCCCTCATTCATTCAGCTGAGGGTCGGTCTGTCTCTCTCAATCAGTCAGTTTAGGGTGTGAGCCATGCTGAACTCTCCCCCCTCCCTCCATTCCTCCCTCCCTCAAACCCTTTTGCACTTCTTTGCACACAGAAGTAGAGTCAGTGTTAAGAGTTTCTGTCCTCCCATGGGAATGGAAGTGGTTTAAGGCTTTCAGGGGTGGATTACACTCAGGGGGGACTTTTTCTTGGTGCTTATAACAGGCTGGCTACGTTTAAGCATGACACAGAGTCCACCCACTTGGGAGAGAAAGGGACAAACACAGACCATGCTGTCATCAGTAGTCTGCTGACATTTTTTCCTCTTTTCATTATTATTATTTTTTTTAAGAGGAATCCTCCATTTGGCAGCAAACGTGTCAGAAAATAAGATCTCAAACCCTCGATTAGCAGCACAGCCACTGTTAGGTGAACTGAACCTTAAAATGCCACCGTGTAACTACAGCACAAGCCAATTTTCTGCTTTACTTTATGGATTGAAATGCACGTGTGCGCTTTATGCCGATGGAGGTGAATGAGGGAAGAAAATCATTTCCACGGATGGCAGTATAACCATTAGAGCTGCCATGAGCAAAAGGAATTGCCATAAATGCAAAATGGATACAAAAACAGTGAGATTTGCTTGAATTACAATAACATTAAATCAAATTATTAATGAGGGGAATCAACAAATATCCTGCCTGGAGGCGGTAGTAAAAGACACTGTGTGTGGAAAGCGATAAAACAGTTTGAAAGCGAAAATCAGTGCTGTAACCTTACATTTCCAAAGTACCAAGTCATTAACACTCTGAATGCCTGAGGAAAATGGCGTTTGAGTTTAGCAGCCACCGTCTCCGCGTGGTGCCGTCCTGGATACTGGTAATGTAGGCAAGAGAGTGCATTCAGTTTGAAAACAGGTGAAATAAAAAGATAACAATTCAACGACTATCGGTCATGACATAATCCCACCAAGGCAGCGCCGTCTCTGTGAAATTACGATTGTGTACAACATATTTACCACCGCAAATACAGTATGTTTTAAGACAAACATAATGATATATTCGAAATGCTCACTGACAGCTGATTAAATTACATGTTTATTTGTCGACAATAAATTCAATTCAACAGTGATAACTAGAAGCATGAAAATAGAAAGGGCAAACTGGTGGTGGGGGATCAGAGGAATCCGCAGTTCAAAAAAATCCCCTGACGGGTTTGTGGATATAGGCTGTCTCTGAACCTCCTGAACCAATGGATGCCCCTGAACTGTCAGCCCAGACGGCAGGAGCGTGAAAAGTCCATAACTGGGATGACTGGAGTCGGAGAGGATTCTCCCTCCTGCAGCGCTGGCTGTAAAAAATGTCCTGAAGGATGGGCAGCTCTGACCTGGTGATGTGGTGATTGACTTGACGTTTGATTATTGATTTAGCCCTTCAAAGCCATATTTAAAATAAAACATTGGTTTGAGTCTTGTTCTCAATGTGCAAAAAAGGCCAAAAAATGGAAACTTATGTACTGGCATTTTTCCAAATCCCTCATTTGCCAGCTTCCTGCAACAGTGTGAGTGAAATTATCGTAGTGATATCGTAATTTTTCCAACAGCACAAACTGTGGTGTAATTATGCAAATGTATCACGTGAGATATGCAATATTAAATGGTTAAAAACAATCTTCCTGACACATAAATGCAAAGTGTGCGATAACATTATATAAAACTCTACCATGATTTCTTATCAGTTCCTTCTAAGTGAACACATACTGCGTAGTCATGGTCACTTCACAAACCGTGCTGCTGAGAAAAAGGCAGCTGGCTTGATTCATTAGAACGAGTCATTAAATCATTTAAGATATACAGAAGTGTTATCACAGTAATTGGGCGAAGGTTTATGAAGTGTTCAACGCGCATAAACAGAGCATAATGAGGGGAAGTTTGCAGCTAATAGTCTCTGAGAGAGTCTCCAGTATATTTTTCAGCAGACGAGTAAATCTTCTTCCCGCACTGACTTAATTCAGAGCGACTTGACCTCATCCTTGTTGAGTGCATTTGTGAGCATCATTTGCCCTGCTCATTGGCCTCTGTGGCTCCTTCACTGTGTGTGCTATGCATCATGTTAATACTCGATTTGCTGCTCCGCTGTTTATCTTAGGAAATCCTTATTTGCCCAGCAGAGCACGAAACTGAATATGTTCTTGCGTGGATTGAATGTGACCTGCTGGCATTGAGAGGGTGGACAGAGAGCACCAGGCTTATTTGCCCAGGCACACTGCATCACAGCTGTGTGAAGACGCTCACTCGTGTGGGCCAGTGTTGCACAATCTATCACAGCAAACTAAAAATAGTCAGAGTCTGAAAGACACACAAGGTTTATTTTTTTCATTACTTTTATTCAAATGACTTTCAGAAGTCTAACTAACTAAGATTCTTTTTTTAAAGGACTCATATTATACCCTATTTCTACAAGTTAACCTTGATGCCTGGTGTCCTAATGAACATGTCTGTGACATGCTTTGGTCAAAATAGCTTAAGGATGAAGCACCACAGCAGTTCAATCACCCTGCCAAAACAGCCCTGTTCAGAACGCTCGCTTTTGAGTGCCTGTCTCTTTAAATGCAAATGAGACACAGGGAACTACGTCAGCGTCACTGAGGCTCCGGCAGCTAACAGCAGTTAGCATTTGGAAAAGCCATCATTTGCCGACACTAGCCGGCACATTGCCGTCATATATGATACATGATGATGATGTATCCACCGGGAACGTAAATCCTCTGAAGCTGGAAGTTTGTGTAGAACTCTGTGCTGCAAGGTAGAGCCAAGAATAGAACATTTTGCGGACTTCAGCTCTTCCGGATACTATTGCCCTCGCCTGCACTCTCACGTTTTTTAAGGGACAAAGCGGAGCTCCGCGAGACGTGACGTCAGATTGCGTGCGGAAGTCAACACCGCACGTTTTATCTCCTGTTCTTAGACTGAGACGGACCACAAAAACATGACTGGGACATCTTTTTTCACACTTTGCCTACTCATAGGGCCTCCAGAGTCCCAAATAGAAGTATTAAAATGAAAAGTTGATTTTGCATAATATGTCTCCTTTAAATTACCTATTTTCTACCTCAGACATTTGCATTCAAGTCACTTTAACAACCCTGAACCATGGGTTAGTTTTGGAACAACTGCAGAATAGCTGGCATTAAAATTGTTTAAAACAAGGCATAAGAAATGGCTCTGATTTATAGCGCAGAAAGATACCAAGAAATGTGTGTAGTTTGAAGACTGAGTTTCGGGCTTTGTATCACGAGGCGGGCGGGAGACAGACTGAAAGAGTGAAAACTGATAAAGAGGGAGGTAGAGAGAGCAGAGCGAATATTGTGGTAGAGAGGAATAAGGAAATGTAAAAATGGAGAAAAGAACGATCAATAAAAGAAGGACAGAAGTGTTGGCTTATGAATCCGACGTATAGGCGCTGGCTCGTTATCTTCTCGGCACACTGTGAATTGGATAAGCCATGGAGCTTTGGGAACAGTGTTCAGATGAACGGGCTCATACTCGGCCCAGACTCGCAAACACAAATTATATTTAAACACTGATGGCATGATGTAACGGGAGGGGGAGTTAAAGTGCTGTGGTGGTCAAATCTTATTGGATTTTCTGGAGATTATTTTACTTAATGAGAGCAAAACTATGTTCGGACTGCTGTTCGTCTTTTAATAGATATTGATCTTACGTCGAGAACAAGACGCTGCTCCCCTGCATGCAGTTATACAGTGAAATAATGCTTCTTGCTGGATCATTTCCAGGGAAGGTTTATGGAATGTTCGGAAATATCTTGTTTCTTTTAGTACTGTTGATTTTCCCCGACTTTTTTTTAAACCTTTTTAAATACCACTTAAAATGAAATGTAATGCCAACTGTTCTCCCATAACAGTTTTAATGACACAAATAGTAATGTTTTTGACGGATGATGGGTCCAGTGTGTCCATTACAGTAATGTTGCCCTGGCAAACAAAGGACACAGGGAGCAGGAACAGGAAGAACTTTTTTTCTCAGGCTTCTACTCGGGCATCTATTTTACTGGGGCATTAAAAGCCCCCATCATGCAAATTTCAAGGGTCAATTTTTTGCCCCACGTCCCTGCTTATTTCTTACCCTGTTCCATATAAACTCAAATAATCCAGTCTCTTTTTTTAATCACATGTCTGACATCATCCCCTGATACTATGAGATCACAAGGGTGGGAGGTGGAAACCCCCCCCTGTAAAAATAAATACATATTTTTTACAACCTCATGGGGTCATGAACAGCCGTCTTCCCTGGGGGCCTGTAATCGAATGTCAGCCATTTGGAGTGGATGCACTCTGCTGCTCGTTCTCCCCAAAGGTTCAGAACGCCACACACTGCTGCAGCTGCACGTCCAGGCTGCGAGAAATCGACTCCCACGGAAACAAACATGACTTCTGAACCTTTTTCTGCCGATGACGGGCCAGTGAGATCACCACTCCTCTCCCTCGGGCCTCGCACTATTTCCTTTCAATAGCAGAAAGGGTTATGAAAAAAATTATTATTCTATTTGTGTAACTCTTAAAGGCACTGACACACTGTAGTAACTGCTTTTTTTTGAGATTGTTTCTTCTTCTTTTTATACATTAGATTCCGTTCCACATTGTTTTACTTGCATGCGATTTGCAGCACAGATTTGAACGTGCCGTTTAACAGAGAATGTGTTTCTCATTCTCAACTTAAAACTCAAGCTCATCTTGAACACTCATGTGTACAATTACCTGATTGTACAAATTATTAGGGACAGAGCACACAGGTTGCAAGGACCCTATTGAAATCGCAAGAATTTTTATTATTATCTAGAATTTGACCCCCTAAACGCCAAAAATTACCAACAAACCAGTACTGGCGAACAATTCAATAAAATAATGGACTTGCGAAAAACCAATAACAAATGGCTCAGTAGCGCCCCCACAGGTCAAACCGCTATGCAGTGGGCGGAAATTTAGTTTTCGCAAAATTTGGTGGGAACATTGTCCGGCCTGAGACGAACAAAAAATCCTCTTGACACCACGACCTCAAATAAACAGGAAGTCGGCCATCTTGGATTTGGCGTATAGCTTGGCGTTTTCGAAACCTTGGTAGTCTGAGGGCGTTTATCCTAGGAAGATGAAAAACGCTTCAAATTGTACAAGACCTTAACAATATTGAGCCTACACAGGAGTGGCTCCATATGACATGCAGCTGATAGGCCAAAAAAAACAACAAAAAGCACTCGAATAATGTAATAATAATGAATGAATAATGTAGTAATGTTGTATCACCACACCCCAACTTGGAATCGGTTCGCAGCGTTAAAATAACCTTCAACATCCTCCAACATTCAAATACAAGGTTTATGGTTTCAAGGCCCCCTTGAATTCTGTGATCTGAAACATGGTGTGTCTTCTTCGTGATTTCAACTTTTGTTTGCCTGAGATGGTTTTCTCGTGGCTGGTCACATGAGCTCGGTCAGCTCTATAGATGCCACCATTTTGGACCTTGCACCATGTTTTCACAAAAGTCTGCCAATGCGCTTGCACAGTGAGGGGACTTCACCAATAATTTTACACACCTTACCTCTAATACAGCAGCAGCTTAAAGGTCAGATATTTTTCTATTCTTGGATATTGAAAGAGCTGAAAGAGAATGAATTCACACATGGACAAAAAAAAAAAACCTCAACTGAATGCTTGCACCATAGCTGTAAAGTAAGTGGCAGTTAAGTAGCCTGTTTGTCACATAAATTTAAAGGTGAGCGTGTCGAGTTCACAGCTTCTCCCAGTTTCTGCAGGCTTAAATCAAGCAACTCAAAAACGCTGTCAGCTCCCCCATCTCCCCTTATAGTTGATGCATATCATTCCCGCTAACAGGAATAAGTGATGTAAATCATTAATCACTGTGTTTGAGTTGAGCAAATGCCAAACGTTACTTCATCTGGACGGACGCCAAGCTGGCAAAGCCCTGCTCGCGGAGGCGTTATAAGCATTTGATGTGATGATTATCAAGCTGAGATTGTGACCCCCCGTGACCTCACCGCTGCTCTGTGTCCCCCCCACAGGATGATGGTGTTTGGAGTGCTGACGCTGGTCCTGAGCTGGACGTCTCTGGGAGTTGACCTGGCCACTGCTGTGGTAAGCTGCCTCGCCCCCACTCCTCTGACTGACAAGTGTGGCAGAATATAAATGAGCACACACTGATGGCTGGTGGTGGATTCCTATCAGGCAGAGTGATGATAAATTGCTATAGCTGCACGCATGCTGCACTTGAAAAATGTCTCGTAACTGTGAAGGCGGTACTGGAAAAGAGATTATTATACAGTGAATGTATGCAGCGCAATATCATAAATATCTGCAGGATGTCAGTGCAGGACGATGGGTAGCAGCGATCTGAGCATCGCATTAGTCACAGGTTTGCCCGCATACTGCTGACAGTCAATATATGTGTGCACCTTCTTTAAATAAAACTAGGATTTGTTTGTCTCGAATTCGTTATGGTTTTAGCTATGCATTGTAAAATGTGATGGAGCAAGAAAGAGCCAGTTCAGATGTGCAGCATCACCAAAAAAAAAAAGAAAAGATCCTCACACCTCAACCTCACATTCCTCTGATCTCACTTTGTGTCACCTCGTGTGTGCACTTGCTCTCTGCAACCGAGACAGCAAACCTGTGAAAATGGGCTGACAAAAGAACAAACTTCCCAGGCCCCGCTCTGTGTCAGCGTCATTATGCAAGCCTGAATACGCTTTTCCAAAGGATTCAAGGATTATGACAGGGGAAGAATTTAATTGTGGCTTTTAATGCGTTTCACGCTGGATAGGTGAATAATTTCAGGTGAATGGTTTTGCTTATTATGGTCTCACGACAAAAAGGTGAATAAAAATGTTCTAATCACTTAGCGGGAAATAGTACAAATCGAAAGAATTTCTTTTTACCAGAAGAAATACGAGATGGATAAGTGCTGGTGTTTGACTCACTTACCTCAGGCATGTGTGCTATTATTCTTAGGATGCTGTGTTGTGACTCGGGGCTGCGGAGGATTGTTAACATGTGTGAATTATGTTGGAGATAATGAGCGTTGGGCAGAAAGCGGCAGGAGGTGTGATCAGTTGCAGCACATTAGTCTGGAGTGTCTTCTTCCTGTTACCATACATCTGCTGCTTTAATGCCTTATTTTACAGGTCTTTAGACTCGTAATGTGAGGGGGAGAGAAAAAAACAGCGCTTAAGATCCCAAACAAATCGTACAAACACGTGGTAGAGATGATTTACAGTTCAGGCAGGCAGGTTGTAGGAAAGACGACAGCGTCACCAAAATCAAATGGGGTTCCTACTCAGCAGTTGTGGCTCAGGAGGTAGTTTGGGCCGTCCACTAAGCGGATGGTTGATAGTCCGATCCCAAGATGCTGTTGTTTGCTCGTCCTTGGCAATGTCAGCAAAACCCAAAGCGCTGATGTGTAGTAGAGATTAAGCGCTTTAAGAAAAGTGCTCTATGGAGAGACATAAACATCCAAAATAAATGTTGTTTATTTAGCCTGAAGCACAGCAAGTTGTGCTGGAGTCCACCAGCAAAAAACAGACTTTACACATAAAGCAATTGTTAAAAGCATAAAAGAGCTAAAAGCATAAAGCAAACTATTATTAGGCCCACGCATGAAGACTTTTTTAATATATATCGACTTTAATCTCAACATTTTGTCTTGACATGCCCATCAGAGGCATGCACACAGAAGCTGCTACTGAAGCTGTTGCAGAAGCCGGACAGTCAGACTTTATTTTATTGATTTTTTTTACCGCTTCCAGTCAAGAAAAAAGTTTCGACAGGTCAAAAACTTCGCGTTCACATTCCAGCCACGTCTGGGACTGACTGTCCAGATTCAGTGGTAGCTTCTGTGGATCGGTCACTCTCTCTGACGGACATGTCGAAGCCAATTGTCTTCAATCTCGACATGATAATGCAAGTTTAAAGTCGACATGATGAGGCAAAAATATTTGTTTTCTTCACGCGTGACCTTAATGCTCCAACACACACGACCAAAAACACACAATAAAATAAATACGTAATGATAATGAAAGCAAAGCAAAATATACTAAGACAATCGCAGAAAAGCTGAATTTCACAGTTTTTCTTGACTCTGTCATGGCAGAAGATCCTTCATACATTTGTGGCCTAATATTACGGCAAAATAAATATATTTTCAATCTGCTGCAGTGTCCAGACCTGGTTAATATTTACCTTGAGGAAAAAAATGTTTGCCTCTTATGTAACTTGTCTCCTGTGGTGTTTGCCTGAGGATGACCTTAGCTGCACTCTGCGGTTTAGTGTCCACTGGTCCTTTTCTCTGCTACAAGTAATAAGTCGTTTTATTTCTGCAAGTGGGGTTATTAATCGTTGAAAGGGCTCATATTATGCAAAATCAACTTTTTAATCGTTTTAATCCTTATATTTGGGACTCTGGAGGCCCAATGAGGAGGCAAAGTGTGAAGAAAGATGACTCACTCATGTTGTTGTGGTCCGCCTCAGTCTAAGTACAGGAGATAAAACATGCGATGTTGACTTCCGCACTCATTGCTACATCACAGTGAGACATTCCTGGAACTGTTGTCTCGCAGAGCTCCGCTTAGTCCCTAAAAAACATGAGAGTGCAGGCTAGGGCAATAGTATCCGGAAAAGCGGTAAGTCCGCAAAGTGTTCTATTCTTGGCTGCAGCACAGAGTTCTCCACAAACTTCCAGCCTCAGAGGATTTACATTTTATATATGACGGCAATGTGCCGGCTAGAGTCGACAAATGATGGCTTTTCCAAATGCTAACTGCTGTTAGCTGCCGGAAGCCTCAGTGACGCTAACGTAGTTTCCTGTGTCTCATTTGCATTTAAAGAGACAGGCACTCAAAACCGAGCATTCTGTACATGGCTGTTTTGGCAGCCATGAACTGCTGTGGTGGTTCACCCGTAAGTTATTTTGACCAAAGCATGTCACAGACATGTTCATTAGGACACCAGGGAACTTGGTTAACCTGTAGAAATAGGGTATAATATGTCTCCTTTAAAGCACAGTGTGTCAGAGCTTGAATTTGCTCAGTCCAAGCTCTGATTGCTGAGTGACTTTACATCGATCCAGTTTTTCAAACACCAACACAACATCGTTTTTAATTCTCTATTGTTTTAGTATAATCATGGTCCGCATACAAAAACTCAAATTGATGATCATATTACGACTACTCTTATATTAATATTGTCAACAAAAGTTATCACTCTCCATCAAAAAATGTTCAGAAGTCGCAGTCTGCTGCAGACACATGGACCCTGTCATATGGCCATTACTGGGCCCAAGGTTAATTTTCATTTTCACCCCGTGGGCAACTGGCTTTAATGATGCTGGAGCACGTTGTACACAAGAGGCAGAGACATTTCGTGTCGTGTCACGTAAACCCGACCTGCAAAAGTCTAAAAAAATTACATTTGGAGCGTCACTCGGCTGCCTCGCACTTTAAATGAGAGCCGTTTAAAATTTAGTCTGTGGTTACAGGTGTGTGTGTGTGTGTGTGTGTCTGCATGAGAATCTTCTAACTGTGCGTGCTGATGAATGAATGCTACAGTTAAATATGTGCCTCAGTACACAGTGAGTGAGTGAGTGTTTAATGAATGCCCCCCCACCCCCCTTTTTTTTCTCAGAACTCTAAATAATAGACAGCAATAAATCAGAGCGGTTGATTCACTGTTTTCCCTTCATGGATTCTGACAAAGATGCCAGTGAATTTCGCAGAACTCCTTGGTATTCCGCGTTTCTAACGAAGTGTCTCAGGGCTTGCTGAGGAACTCTGTCTTGCTTTCACTTCACTTGTGTGTGGGGCTCATTAGTGTTCCCCCCAGAGAAGCTGCATGCAGTGTGTTTGTCCTCAGCCCAGGGGACATTTAGCATTCAGACAGCACAGTTCACAGGACTTTCTTGTTAGCACTGTGCAGCGGAGTGAAAGTGTTCGTGAGTGACAGAACTGAAAAGTATGACTGTCTAGACATGTTTATTAGAATTTCTAATATTCAGCTTTGTCTAAAAGGAAGTGTTAATTTAATGTATTTATTTTCAGAATGTAAGATTCCCTCCTATCCATCCGTTGCTCTCACGTGTCTCCTGTTTTGTTTTTAGGGCACAAGTGATTTCTGTGTGTCTCCTGACAAGTACCTCATGAGCCAGACAAAGAGTACCGTCAGTGCTGGTGAGCGACGGTTTGATTAATAGGATTAATAATCACATTAAAATGTGGCCACGGCTCTAATTGTGCTTTAGTAAAAAAAATCAAATGGTGGTTGAGGGAATTTTAATCAGTTGTGTGTGTGTCCACAGAAATCGTTCATTACTATCTTTACTGCAACCAGACGCTCTCCAACCCCTTCCAGCAGGTAAGAAATGTGTCAACCTCAACTGTTCATCATTCATTTTGTGATTCACAGGTTCCTAATGCTCTGTGTGTGTCACGGTTAAAGTGAAGTGTTGTTTGGTCATTGTCACAGTGTTATAGCTGAGAAACACTAGGGTGCAACTATCTGCATTTGTTTTTAATGATATCATTTGAATGAGAAATAAATAAATAACAATATTATTAAATCAAAAATAAGTCAAGACATTCAGTCAGCCATGTAAATATGGTGCACATTTGGTCATTATTTGCAATGTATTAAGATTCATCCCCACATCCCCGTCTGGCTTGGCATTTAAATTTCTGTTTAATCCTTTGATAAAGTCATTTAAAAGACAGTAATTCGAACTATATGTCTGCAAATCGTTATCTGCAAATCGTTATCTTGAACCATTTTGACCACAAATTTACTCAACCAGTTCTGGGTGAGGAGTCCATTTCCCTGCTCCTCAACTTTCATCTTTGTCAAACTCTTCCCCCTCTGAGCTCAGCGCAGTCTTCCTGACTTACATCCTCTCCTCTCCTCAAAACTCTACTACAAGTTCCAAAATGGCTACACAACTGTCAGTATTTCTTACCACTTCTTCCTCTGAGCCTCTTCCTCCTGTTTCCTGAAGTAAACGATGCCAAACTTTGTTTCATTTCATTGCAGACATCACTCCTTCATTAACTCTGCTTTGTTCCACACCTCTTTTTCTTTTTCACTCCTAATATGATCACATTCTTTCTGTCCTCCTCCGTCCTCGTTTGTGTCTTAGAACAAGCTTAATGTTACAAAAAAAAAAAAAAAGCCACGTCTGCTCAGGCTATTAGGTTATGCTGCAGAGAGCAATTTGACCATGGACAGTCCCACAGATCTGGAGAAAAATTCAAATCAGAGGAAACCAATTACATTTATGGATAGCAGGGGTAATTGACCATATCCTGTTTCAGTTTAACATTGCACCACAGGCCACTGGGGTGCAGTCTCCTTGTTAGGTTATGTAACAGCCAAGGCACACTTTCATTTAAATGTGTGAAAGCTGAATTTGAAGTATTGCATTGGGTGATTGGTGTTTTTTTTTTTGTTTTTTTTTTAAAGGGGCACAAGGCAGAAGGTGCCCCCTGCTGGTGGGAACAAACACCTACAGTACAGGACGATTGTGTTACAAACGAATATAGTACCCAAAACCTAAAATTTAAGCCTTGCTGTTTAAGCTGTTTAGGTTAGATGTGGCTACACTACAGAAGATTACCTCATAGTATATCTTCTTGCTTATAGTATACAGTATCACAGTATTTTATATTGTCTCCCCTGTATCGGAATATGTATCATATCGGATAATTTTTGCCAATACACAACCACACTAATAATGCAAACAAAGCTGTTATAATACATGCGGAAATCTGAATCTCTAAGCAGGCTGTGTTCCCACTAAAAAGTGTGGATTACACACCTTTATCTTTCACATTGTGTGCAAACTGTCTTGTCTCTCCTTGAATGTTTCTGATTCTCTAATTTGCAGCCACTGACGATCTTCCAGAGATCCCTGACCACCATGCAGATCCAGATCCAGAGTCTGCTGCAGTTTGCTGTACCGCTGTTCCCAACTGCTGAGGTATCTCTTCCATGAATTCATAAAGACTCGCTCTGTACTTTAACACAGAAAGGAATGCATGCAGATTTTTTGGGGATTTTATGACGTGTTCAGTGATATACTGACCTCTCCACAGAGAGACCTGCTGGGTATCCAGCATGTGCTCAATTCCTCGGAGGCCAGTCTGCACCAGCTGACTGCCCTGTTGGACTGCAGAGGACTCAATAAGGTTGGTACCCTGGATCTTAATTGGTGTCGCGGCAGCACAACTAGGTCAGAACAGAAGGAAAAGTCGACACGCAGGGATTCACCGTGGAAGTAAAACCTGGAACAAAGCAGAGCAAAAGCAGGGACGAAATAAGTGGACACTGAACAAAAACGAAACCATCTCCCTGCGTTGTTTTCTTTGCGACGTGCGAGTTTCCTGCACTCTCTGACACACAGTGTTGCTTGTGTATGCAGTGTAGTCGAAGTGAATAATGAGGTAGTGCACATGCTTTCCCGGAGACGACACACACACACCAGCACTCTGTTGTACCTTTGCCTCGTTCTGTCTGCTGTGAATTCAAACATGGCCAGAGTCCCCTCGCACAAACAAACTGTGAATGTGTTGTTTATGCTTGGTTTGACCTCCTCAGGACTACCTGGATGCCATGGTGGGGGTGTGCTACGACGGGGTGGAGGGTGTGCTCTACCTCTGCCTGTTCTCCATCCTTGCAGCCTGTGCCTTCACTGTCATGCTGTGTGCCATTCCCAAGGCGTGGAGACAAATTGCCTGCAGGTCAGTTCAGTCTCTGTTTGTGTGCCTGCCTGGGTGCCCTCATTTCCTCGTCCTGCACCCGCTGTGCATGCACACCAAGTGTAATGTATAAACCTTTAGTCACGGTTTGGCCCATTTTTGAACCCCGATAAAGAATAGGACCTTGCATAACACCCAGGACATACAGTATACATATTGTATACAATGCTTTTGCCCTTGCAAATTAGAACCTTTATAGACAAGTAGATTAATTTGACAGCTTAAGACAGTCATTCCCAGGTACATTTGCAAATTGTTTTTAAGCCTGTTACATATTAAATTACATGTATGACATGACGTTGTGATGTGAACACATGCACAGATTTCCTGGAAATGTCTGATTTTCAAAATAAGTTGTAGTTTATCATATTTATAATGTAATAAATAAATATGTAAATAAATGATAGATAGATAGATAGATAGATAGATAGATAGATAGATAGATAGATAGATAGATAGATAGATAGATAGATAGATAGATAGATAGATTTAATTATTATTTAATTATATATTGTTACACATAAAAACAAGCACCTTTATTTTGAAAATGTGTAAAATATTGTCTTTCTCCTCTCGCAGGGAACGAGATTATGACGACATCGACGAGGAGGACCCGTTCAACCCCCGTGCGAGGAGAATAGCCTCGCAGAACCCGAACCACGCCAACATGCACAGCTTCTGCAGCTACAGCAGCAGCCTGGGCAGCCAGAGCAGCCTGCACCCGCCCGCCCCCACCGTCTCCAACGCCCCCATGTCGGAGTACATGTGAGTGAACTGATGCAGTAGGTGACGTGAAGTACAATCTAAAAACTCCTTCTGCTTCTGAGTCATTTATTCTCACTCTTTCCCAGGAACCAGACAGCTCTGTTCGGGGGAAATCCACGGTACGAGAATGTGCCGCTGATTGGACGCGGATCTCCACCCCCTTCGGTGCGTTGGGTCCCAGAGGCTAAGTCTGCCTTATAATGTCACTTCCCACACGAACTATAGACAGATTTAAACATTTAAAGCACAGGAGGTTGTTTTCACAAGTAACTGTCCATTATGTCATTCATATTTTTGTGTCCTCTGACTCAGCTCACTTCCTTTCTCTGAGTTTCACATTGACATTATAGACTCTCAAGTCTTGACCCTTCAAGTCTCAAACACTTCAAAAGAATCAAATATAGAAGATAAAGATGATTTGCTGGATATTACACATTTAAACATGCTGTCATTTTGAGCTGCTAAAGTTTTATCTGTAACAGAACACTGTATCAAATTAATTGTTTAGAAATATATATAATTAACATCAATAAAATGAAGATAAATAAACCTACAGAGCCTAAAAGGTAAAGATACTGACATGAGGCCTGCATTAAAGCATGGAAATGCATTTCAAATATTAGTCTAGCATCATAACCAGCTTTTGACCTGCCAAAACTGACTTCCTGTCTTAGCTTACTTGTGTTGCTCGGTTGCCAGGTTTGTACGCAAGGCCTCAAACGCAGACACACAATGTTTTCCGTGTTTCAAAAGCAAATTGTAACGTTTACTCCTCAATATTTTAGGAAATGTAAATATTCCATAAGTCAGAGTCTTTTACTCAAGTCTAAGTCGAGTCTGAAGTCATGACTCTCCACTTAAGTCACATGACGCGAGTCTCCCATCTCAGATATTTAATAACCTTTCTTTCAGTGCCTTTTTTCCTTCTCCTCATAACTTACAGGGTTGCAGTATCAAAACAGGGCGAGAAGTAGAAAAGTGGTTAATATTTAATTGTGAAATGAACATAATTTTGCTCCTCTCAGGCAACGTTCCCAATAGAAAGTGACACTAGTCTTAACCCGTAAACTCTCTCTGTCTCTGTGTTGCCACTAAAGGTTTTCTCCATCACTGCATACGTGTGTCCCTCACTGGGCCACTTGTCTCTTGTCAAACTACAAAAGATAAAAATAGAAGCATTTAAGATTAAATATTCAACACAGGCACTCCCTCACATACCGTACACACGTGTACTGTGGCTGTTTGTGATGAAATGCTGCAGATAAACATATAATCCTTAGATATGTGGTTTTCTTCTCTTTTTTTTAATACATTTCTTTAATGTGGTTAAAATCCACAGTGTTTAACATCATGTGAGTCACGCTGCAGGGTTTTCTTGTCAATTAAATATTAACGTTTTTTTTGTTGTTGTTGCTTTTATGTCATTCTTCATTCTCATTAAACTTCAGCTGCTTTTTTTTCTAACTGGATCACAAGCAGGAACTGTGATGTTCTTCTTTGTCTTATGAGTCCTATTCCTAATTAATAGCAAGTCGTGACTGCAACTGTGCAACATCATGCAGCATAGTCTCCGGCTAACAGCTTGTTTTATATATGTATCTTTTTTTTTCTTTCTCCGTGTGTCACGTGTATGTTTGTTTGTTTGTTTCTTTTATTTCTGTATTTCCTCTTTCTTTTAATCAACTTTTGGAGATATACTCTCAGCAGTATAGAAACAGAGTAAGTCTTTTTAAACTCCTTCCTCCAGGATTGATCCCACTCTCCCCATCTTCCTCTCTGATGCATCTTTTTATCTTTTCACTCTCCTTCACCCTCACCATCGACCATTGTTTGGTTCCTGTGTGGTTTTGGCATGGCTTTAAAACTCACAACCTGTGGTGTCCTCATCTTGTGAATAAGTGAGGAATGTAGCCCCCTGTTGTCCACATGGTGCTACTGTAGTTTATAGCCCTGACTTTTCCTCACAGTTAGCCCCTGTGCATGAAGTCCTGCTTCAATCATACAGCCTGATCTGTATATACAGTGTATATAGTGTATTTCATTGTAAAATGGCATCATTGCTACTATATAGGTGCTTGAATAAAGCAAACTGTTATTTTAATTATACTGGGTTACAAAAAATATATATATATATATATTCTAAGTTGTCTATGTCTTTTCAACTGAATTTGGACCATTTTGCACCACTGAATCCAAAAAATGACATTTTTCTCAACCAGGTCAGCTTTTTATGCTAATTTGATTTTTAAAAAATCCAAACTTCTAACTAAATTGATTATATTTAGCCCAAGCTTTATCCTGGTCACCAAGTTTAATAACACAATAAGCATGCTAAGCACGCTCTATGAAACTTGTGACTAGATTCCTGTTAGGAACAATGGTGTATTCACCGCAGATGTAGCAGAATACGTCAGGCTTATTTTTTTACAAGAAGCCATTTAATTCACTTGAAATATATATATATAAAAACAATGAGTCATAAGTTGGCACATGCAAAATCTTCAGAATTGGTTTATTGCAAGAAATATAAAAGAAATTTGCATCATATGACGCGAAAATACCCGTACATGTAAACAAAAACTTAGCTTTGTTCAGAAAGTTGACCTGATTGAGCAAAACCAATGTGATCGTTGGATTCAGCACATCAACATTATCCTAAAAATAAACTAAAAAAACTTAAACAATAAATTTGGTGCTGACCAGTGTTATTAGGTTCCTTTTGTTATGAGCTATTTTAGTAAGTAGGAATAAAGGGAAAACACATCTGAATGTCTTTTTTGTTTACCTTCAAAGATGCATAAAGTTATAGCTATAATAGCTTTAACTTTATGCATCTTTGAAGGTAAACAAAAAAGGAGTTGCATCAGTTTGTACCTTACTCCTTTTTGGAATACAGCAGCTGTTATTTGCTCAGATTAACTGTTACATTTAGGCCTGGGTACACTCTTAGAAATAAAAGTGCTAAGTAGAACCATATAAGGTTCTTCGGCTTGTCCTCATAGGGGAACCCTTTTTGGCTCCAGGAAGAACCTTTTTATAAATTTTCCGTCGGATTCCTTTTGGAGGGTTTCACCAAGAACCCTTTTAAAACCCTTTATTCAAGAAAGGGGTTTTAAAGGGTTCTCTGGCTCAAAATGGTTCTTACTGGAACCATTAGTGTTACCAAGAACCCTTGAAAAACCCTTTCTTTGGAAAAGGGTTTTTCAGAAGCAAATGGTTCCAGGTAGAACCTCAGCCCTTGTAGAAGGACCCTTTTAGAACCCTTATTTCTAAGAGTGTATTGTTTGAAAAGCTTAAGACACTAGTGTTGGTGCAGCACTTTATCTTTTATTAAAGAACCAGAGGTTTCAATATAATCAGCTGTCAAAAAAAAAACAGCATTCCTCTTTTATGTTTCACATCAGTAAATCCGAGCTGACTACATCAACCCTTAGATCAGTTTCAGCCCTTCAGATTTGAAAGAATTATATCTGCTCAAAAGACCGATTTTGCTGTGCATTCTTCGTCATTATCAGCCAACGACGAGGCTCGTACCCTGTGAGTCCACCTTAAATATTTAACCCGTGCGTGTCTCTGTGTTTGTCGTTTCATTCGCAGTATTCTCCCAGCATGAGAGCCACCTATCTGTCCATGACCGAGGAGCAGAGAAGACACTTTGGGAACGACTTCCAAGCATAGACTACTTTGTCTGACTGAGGAGGGAAAAACATCCTGAGAAGCAAAGGCACACACTCAAGAAGAGACGAGGGTGTGTGTGGTGTGTGTGTGTGTGTGTGTGTGTGTTGTGTGGTTGTTCCAAGCGTCGCTAAAGAACAGTGTCACATCTACTCCGTCTCAGGACAACAGAAACCATATCTGTACTCTCTTTTATTTGTGTGTGAAGTAAAGGAATTGACCTGCTCATAATCGTTGGTGTACTTCACACAAGTCTTGAACTATGAACAGTATAAATCAGCTTTGTTGTGTGGAGGAAAAAACCGCTGTCGTCATGATCTTACCTGAGGCCTAAAACGTGTTAGTGAAACAGGTGATCTATTATTTTTTTGACTAAACAGATTCATAATATCTCGCTGCAGCGAAAGCTTAACATGTTCACGATAAATAAAAAAAATCTGTGAAAAGGAGACGTGCGATATTCGACAAAAAAAAAATGTGATGTAAACACGGCATAGTATTTTCGACGTACTCCGCTTCATGCTCGATATCTGTGAAGCACAAACAACCCCCAGCACTGACAGCACACAGGAGGAGGCGATGTTGACTCATAATTTATTTACATTCACACACAGACATGCCTGCAAGTGAAGCTTTATGTTTCTGCATCTCTTGGGGGGGGGGACGAGACTACCTTGTGACGAAGACCTCTGTAAATAAAAGTAAATGTACAATAACTCCGTCTTTATTTTTCTTTAAACAACGTGCCATTTTTTTATAAATATATTTTCTAGGTTTTTCTTGTGGAAGTGTCACATAGGATCACTCTTTTTTGTATTTTCTAAAGCGCCATAATTTCTATTGTCTGTATATCTAATTCAACTAATGCAAGAAGAAAAAAAAAATGTTGTTTTCTTTTTTTTTTTTTCTGCTGTAAGCTGTGTTGCACTAACTGTAGTCAATGAGAATATTCAGGTAATTATTTTCATCAGTACATGCAACAGTACATGGTTGAAATGACTTAACAGTGGTTTTCCGTAGGGATTTAATACATGCAGTGTAATTTATTAATCATGATTTGTGTCATTTCTTTTTAGCATGTTACACTGTACAGGCACTGGCGGTGGTGCTTCATTTCCGTGTGTGACCTCAGAGTGTGACGACTGAATAAACAGGTTTTCAGTACATTTTTGGCGTGTCGTAATTGTGTCGTCAGGGGGTTAATTCATTCTTATATAACAAGCTACCATCTGTATACCGTATTTCACCATCATCGACACCAAAGTGCAAACTTATTATTGTTTTTTAGGACATAAACACACTGCCGACATAACTTTAATGACAAGATGTTTTTTTGGAGGTCTCAATGGGAGAAAATCAGTTGGATAAAGGTATAGAAAAGTGCCATAAGACACCTGTTATCATTTGATCCTATATTAATAAACACATATACTTCCCAGATACATAATTTCCCTTACATGGGAAAACACTGGAAGGATGGATAGATAGATAGATAGATAGATAGATAGATAGATATTCAATGGTTCACTAAAACACTAATGGTTCCAGTAAGAACCATTTTGATCCAGAGAACCCTTTTCCTGAATAAAGGGTTTTAAAAGGGTTCTTGGTGGAACCCTCCAAAAGGGTTCCAGGTGGAACCTTTATATAAAGGTTCTCATGCCGAAGAATCCTATATGGTTCTACTTATCACTTTTATTTCTAAGAGTGTAGATAGACACTTCCTTCCTTCCTTGTGGGCTAAATTGTCATTCTTAACTCGTCCAGCAGGGGTCAGCATAGTATAATGAGTCATATGAATGAGAGGTTATACAGAGGTGATAATTGTGTACTTTGCGCTTCAAATTGAGCGACAACAGCACGAAAGACTACATATAATTTTTTAGTCTCCATATTATTTTGCATAATAGCTTAGATTTTTTTTTTTTTTCATTAATTCGGTCTGTACACTTGTGTGCTGCTTTATATTCGGAAGTTGTGTTGTTTACAAGAGCTGTCTGACACTATCGAGGGGTCTCTAGGGACAACACACACACACACACACGCGCGCAGCAGCGCGAGACAGACAGACAGACAGAAAAGTGAGGAGTGAATGCAGCAGGTGCTCTTCCTCTCTCCCTCCCTCTCTCTCTTTCTCTCCCTCTCTCCCTCTCTCCCTCTCTCTTTACCGCCTGTCGCCAGGTGAATCGTCCTCAGCGGAAACACACACTCACTGCGGGAAACGTTACTACGGAGCGGACACGCACTTTGACGCGCAGAGACACACAACAGAGCTACGTCGCTGCTCAGTGTCAGGCAGAAGAATAAGAAAAAACAACAACTCTACACACAAAAAAGAGACAAAGACGGTGTCAGGCTTTGGCTGGACAGTTGTTGCTGCTTCGCGGTGGAAGAGGAGTGAGTTCAGCCGCAGTGACCGAGGAGGAAGAGAAGAAGAAGAAGAAGAAGAAGAAGAAGGAGGTGGAGGTGGAGGTGGAGGTTGCAGGTCCACTCCGCAGGTGGAGGACAGGATGGACCGGTGTCCCGTCTGCTGTTGACCGCTCTTTTGTCCCTCAGTGTGAACCGAAGTGACCATGAAGGACACGGGGGAGTCAAAGGAGCAACAACTCACAGTAAGGACACACTTATCATGTTTTTATATCTCATTATTGTGCTTTCGTGTTTTCTTAAACGACGTTCTGTTCGTGTTCAGTAACTTTTAACTGCTGACATTTTACACAAAATGATGACTATAAGTTGTTTCTCTATTTCTCCATTGTCTACCTGTGCAGGTGGTTACTCTATTGCACCTTAATTAATACCTATTTGCATATTAAAGGGGTTACAACAGCACATTTAAAAACAGAACAGGTGTTTTGCATTTAATTAACCTACACAGGTGTATCTCATTAAAGGCTCTCCCTGGTTTTCTTTATGACTAAATGCTTCAGAGTGTATTGTTTGTGTTTAAACTGCAATATTTAGCCTTGGTCATTAATTAATCAGTTTACCTAGGGGAAATTAATCAAATCAATCAGTCATTAATTTTACCTATAGACAAATGCCTAAAATTCAATGGTTTTAGCCTCTTGAATGGCTCAATACTGATATCGAGAGAATTTGGCTGATACTGATATTTGTTGTGTGAAAACAGTTGCATTACATATGTTTTAATACTATAACCCTTTAAGTTACTACTCAACCGTTTGGTCGACCACACTTTAAGTCACTATATCTCATTGTAAAATGCATCAAGCTGAACCCACTAACACTTAATGTCACTTGTTCTGAATGTTGTACTTTATGAATTATGCAAACCAGGTTTATTATGAACAGACGTCTCAACCGTTTGGTAGAGGCCTGTATCTGTAATACTGTAGGGTCTAATAAATAAAAATAAAAAAATAAATATTGATTGTCGTTATTGTTGTTATCATAAGTAAAATTAAATAAGTAAATAAAAAAAAAAACTAAGAAATAATTTTTCATTTGCTTTTTTCTTAAAGGGTTAAGCTTATAAACAACACATCAGATTGCTGCTTCTTATCCGCACGTTTACATTTGATTTTTGCAGCCTTCATGTGAAGTTTCTGTGGATTATTTTGGATTCTACATTTCTTTCCTTTTTCTCATCGCTGGTTCCTTTTATTTTGATACTAGATATAGTATCTACTAGACTAGAATACTGGACTTACTTCTGAATATCGTATCTGCTCATCCCAATTTCAAATTATATTAAACGGGTTATTTTTAAAATGTGAAGTTCTGATGTCATAGATTCAGTTCTCCCTGCGACCCTCATGTGGAGGACAAAGCAGTAGATGGATGTTGTTTTGTTTTTATTTTATTGACCACTTATTTGTGGACAAAATGCAGGGATGAAACAATAAAGTGCAGTATGTTATGAAAAATAATGGTTAGTTGTAGTCCAGCACTTCACTGCTGTCACTGTGGCCTTGTCTAAATTATTGAAGTGGCTGTTTCATTTGCCTGGCCCCTCTGCTTTCCAGATTGTAAAACACTTTCCACTGACTGCTGACAGACGCACGTCCTTATTATTCCTCCAATGTTGCCTGGGTAAAATGCCATTGGATTTGTATGATTTGTATTTTGATCGAGACCTTATTATTATCACGAGGTTCACATGCCAGCCAATTTGGAACATGACACAACAGCTGTGATTGTTACCGTGTGTTTTTAATTCATTTTTAATCTCATTTTACGTGGAATATGGAAATAAATGAACGACAAAGACTCTTAATGATTCATGTAATAATCAGCCTCATCAGGTTTCTGAAATGCTCAGAATACCTGGCTACAACAATCACTTTTCCTCCCCATTCTGATGCTTGGTTTGAACTTCAGCTGATTATCCTGAGTTGCTGTCATGTGATTGGATGATGATGTAGTTGCATTGACATGCAGTTGAACAGCTGTACCTAAAATACAGGTAATAATATAATAAAATGATAAATAAATAAAAAATAATAATATAGTGGCTGTTGAGTGTATATCTTCCAATCAACAACTGGTGGATTTGGATTAGCCTCAGAACAGCTAAACTACAGGTCATTATTTCACATTCCAGACACGTGTTGTTTATGAGTGGCAGAATGTCATCACTACAATTAGTGTCTCACTTTTTATGAGAAAGAATGACATTAATCAGGTGGTGATTTGATTAAAAGCACACCGTGCAATTAAATTAGTCTATAATATGATGAATTCTCACATGCATAAAAACAGACAATGAGCTTGATTCAAACGCAGCACTTCCGAGTTTCAGAGAAATCAGAGTTTCTTATCTTTTAAACATAATAGTTGTCTTTTTAATGTATTGTATTTTTAATAATGCAGAGATCAAGATATCCTAAGTATCAGTCCTCATCAGGAATCCTATTTTAACACCTCCTAAGACAAGTAGATAATTCTGAGCTGAGAATGAGCTCATCTGGGCATATATATATATATATGTAATAAAAGTCTTTTGTGAATAGGAAATCATTTTGTATATAAGGTAGCATGCTGCTGTTTTGTGCTGTCAAGGTTCCGAACCTTTCATTTCAGTAAAGTGAAACTCTTTGCATTGATCAAATTCAAGGATGCCTGAATTCACTCTGTGCCGCAGGTTGCCTTGAGGATACGACCCCTCAGTGATGCTGAGCAAGAGGAGGCGGCTACAGTCGTGGCCCACAGGGTGGATGAACAGGTGAGATGGTCATCTTTTGTCCTGACAATGTGTGTGTGTGTGTGTGTGTGTGTATCAATGTCCAGTTCACGCCTGTGCCTGTGAGTGAGTGACAGACGGAGGATCAGTCAGTGTGTGGGCGCCTGTCACGAAGCTTCACAGATAAGGTGTCTCATATTTTTTTTTTGGAAAACAACTTGTTTGTGACGGTCAAAATGTCATGTTTCATTTGTGAATGAACGCTGAATGACTCAGTCCTGCAGCAAAAAAAGTGTGACCTTTCCTACACCTGATAGAAAGCTAAACATTCTGTCACGAGCAGAGGGCTGAAAGCTTTGCCATAGACATATCCGGGGGTTTAATTGGACATCTGCTGCGTTTGAGCTGCACTTCTACGATAAAACATCTGCTCTGATGGTGATTCAGTCTCTCAGTGAGTAAGACTTAACAATCAGCGCAGTCAGCAACAATTATGCCTCTTACGGATTAAACACCAGTGATTATTGGACTGTTGAGGCTGATGCGGATAATTATTTTAGAGGGTAAACATTTTAATATGTGTTTTATTTAATGTTGGATTTAATGTTTGGCAAGTTATCTGCTTTGAAAGGGTCCATTATGCTAATTGTATTCTCTGTCAGAGTCAGGAATGTGATTCTGAATGAACAAAATGTGGAGTGTATAAACAGCAAAGCTGTTGTCAAACATGACCCAAGGACATAGGTTTTTGTGTTTTGTATTTTGGCTGTTCAAACACATTTTAAATAATTGAGTCTGGATTACAGAAGAGCAGTATGTAATGAGGACCATACATTGGCAGGCCTTTAACCTGGTCCCTCTTGGGGACTATTTAGCAGTACCACCGTTGAGTGTGTTATGATGATGAAGGTGGTGCAAATGTTAATGAGCATAGTGACTGGGAGCCTGCAGAGATGCCTCATCTCTCAGCTCAGGCTGTTTGAAGTTGTAGTTATAACTGGGGGTGGGCTGCTCCACTTAATAAAGCAAGAAAAGCAACAGCCTAGCAACTGCTCGCGCAGATACTCAGATTCACCTCAGTGTAGCAGCAACCAATGCCTGAGGGAAACATACAGTATTTATGCACAAATGAAAATGTTTGCTCATGCTGCTGGAGCTTTTCACCTCGGAAAACACATCGAGAAATATCTGACTAAATCCTCAGCACTGAGATCTGACTTGTTTTCTGTCTTAAATTACACCAACTCTCATGGACAACATTGTTACTTAGGTCTGCCATGACGTCATTAAAACAGGGCTGGTCTCAGGGGATTAGAGTGCAGCAGCAGCGACCACAGTGCCATACAAGATTTTGTATACATATGTATTATGTATCTGGTGAGAGTGAGAAATGGACAGATCTGCTGTATGGTCTCAGCGGGGTCACCTCAAGTTCACTCGGACACATCAACAGAGTAGGATTAGAGTAGCTTACAATGCGCACTTGTTATTGAGACGCTGCAGGGAACCTGTTGTTTACCTTCACTTTACCTGAACTGCCCTGACTGCCCTGACATGACTGGAGCGGGGTGGAGTGAGGACGGTCAGTGACAACAATGGTATGGGATTATAGCCACACAGGACAGCTGACCCGGGTTACCTATGGACTGCTGCTGCTTTGCAAATACATAAAACTATTTTGTTTACTTTGTTTGTGAGACAGACACACAGGCAGGCATGCGGGCCACGACCATATGACTTTACGGTCAGTGCTCAGACAGATTAGTAAGGGACTGGAGGCTCACTTGGCTGGCTGGGTGGGAGTACGCAGATTTAGCTGTCCTGGCAGAAAGCAGACAACTTGAAGCTGACTAAGCCTCTGGACATGAGCTCATTGGATGGGTTTTTAACTCCGGTTAAGCCCTTTGCCACCTGCTCTCTTCGTTTCCCCCCAGGGACTCAGCCACTGCCTTTCATGGACCACCTGTTACCTGTTTACCCAAGAGGCTTTTCTTATCCTTGAGCGAGTAGTACACAGGTCACATGTACGCAAGGGTGGATTTATGAATGAGATATTAAATGTCTCAGTTTATTCAGGAAAATTCAAATTATACCAACCCGGATACAAAATAGGATATTCTAAGTTTCATTACTAAAGGTTTGTTGGGATCTGGTGAATGCTAAAGGCATTTGAACAATCATTTTGGATCAATGTTATGTAATTACACCCTCACAAAGGGCAGGTGATGGAGTGATCTGACCAGTTTCTTAATAAAACAATAAGGAAAAATCAAGAAACCTGTTAAACCAGTGTTGTCTGGGACACCACAGACATATCAATTTGATATGGGTCAAAAGGGCAACCACAAAGACCAAATACTTGTTTTGAAACAGCAATAAAACAAAACTGCTGGGAAATGTGATCTTTGAGAGAGAAATAGAAATGGATGTTGTTGTTGTCAGTGAATCCACCAAAATGTCTTGGTCTCTACTTGTTGTGCTATCACGCAGTGACACAATAATGTGACTTGATGGAATCATTGTTGCCAAGTTAATTACCTCGGAAACGTTTGGTGGTATATGTTTTGTATTTTGTATTTTATGAGCCAAGATGTTTAAATCCACCAGTATGGTCATTTAGTGTCAGAATAAAGTGACTGGATTTTAACGCTGTACATGTATGAACAAGATATTTAACTCAAAACTCAGGAAATAAATTCATGTCAAAACGTGTCTCAATCTACAATTGTGATTGACAATGTACTGCATGTCATTTGCAAAACAGATTTTATTTAGGGTATTCTCATCTGATAACTTGAATAGCTTTGGTTGTACAGAGCTGCATGCCGTGTGGTATTTAAAGAGAGGTGATATTATCTGTCCTTAAGAGGCTAAAGACAAAGCTATATTTAGAGTCTTAGGGATAAAGGTGGTTGCGCTACCTCTTAAATGGGACACTGAATGGGGAATTTTATCTCACTACTGATTTAACTCTGTTTGCAACAGACAATAACAGGTGTTGAAGGCCACATAGACATGTGGTAGGGTTTTAGAAAATACAGAGCAGTGAGAGTAAGTGAAGCCGATCTGCAGAGCAGACTTAATTATTAAAAGCCAGTTTTGCAGTTCATTATTTCAAAATGCATTGTTCAGGCTCTACAGCCATGGAGCATCTTTATAAATGTGTTCATACTCATGTACGTGTCAGTTTTCTGGAACTGTGTGTGTTTATGCTATACAGCCTGTGTCTCAGCCCTTGTTAAGCATGTCTTCAGCGGGGCTGGACTGTCAGCAGCACACAGGGGGAAATGTTTTACAGTGAGCCCTTGTCGCCATGGATACACATAGACAAGGTCAGGCACATTGTTTGTTTTTTCGTCGTTGTTGTTTTTTTAAAATATAGTGGCCCTTAGTAGTACAGCCCATCATAAAGGCCAATAATGAAAAACAGCATGTGAAGAAGGCCACTACAACTGGGATTTGTCATTGTTGTTATTTGTTGTTGTAGTTGTTTTGCAATCTGGACTGGAACTCAAGAGACGTGGCAATACGTTCATCACACATAGCCCAGATATTTTCAGACTTTTTCGGGTGCAGAGAATAACGAAAATGTACCTTTGTAGCAATCAATTTCTTAAAAACAACACAGTATGTTCATGAATGGCTCATTTTCTACCTTTACAGGGCAACTCACCTGAAGTGCTCAGTATAGCATATGTGCCAACCTCTATACAGGCCTGTCAGTTCAGGCATTTCAGGTCAGATTCAAATTGCTTTCACCTTAGAGGCAACTCCGTCATTAGCCTGATTCAGCAAAACGGGCTCCCTGTGGGAAATGAAGCACTGATGAGAAAGGCATTGCAATACCAGCATCTAAACATCTAAGCTGCAATGTTAGCACAGAAGTGGAAGCAAACATCACTAGGCTAGAGAGAAAATGAGAGTTTGAAATGATTCAAAACGTTTTTTAGGGCCTGATCAATCCAAACCAACCCAGTCTAAGTCAGCTACTGTCACAGACAATGTCAGGCTAGGATAATAAAAAGGGCCAATCTATGGATCTGCCTGGTCTATTCAAATCTGTATGTCTATGTTTAAGTCCGTGTATGTGAAGTGCATTAGGGTACCAAAAAATGGAGCTGTTGGGGCTGGTTATTTTGGTACTATTTAGGAAAAAATGCAAACAAAAATGCATACCGTACCGAACCGAACTGTTCCACTTTGTGGAAACACGGCATACATCTTATTGGTATTGGATCAGTATTCTGTATTGGCTGATTCAAAGCCAAGGTGTCTGTATCGAGTGCTTCAGTGTTTTTGTTTTATTTTAGTCATAGCCACCAGTTTCCTTTTGAAAACACTGTGCAGCTAATTTCATTTTATTTGCATAAAGCTTGCTGCTCCACTGTGAGTAACAGAGATCCTTAAGATTTGTGACATAATTTTATGTTGTGCTTTCTCCAAAACTGTCAGAAAATCTGAAGTAGGCCACACGGTCCGTTTTTTTTTTCTAATTTTACAACACGTCTTGTTTGAATAGCTTCTTGTTTGGACAGGAGAGGGAAAGGAACTACAAATAGCCACGTCCCTTTTAGCGGTGAAGATTTAACCTCTTTACATAGAGCCAGAGTCAAGAATGAGACCTGAACACAAAATGATAACATGTGTCACTGCTGAGAGGTGCAGAAGTGAACAAACAGCACATAAGGGGGTATATATGCAGAAAACAGTCTTTCTTTCTTACAAATATTGGTTAATGTCGGCACAAAAAGACCCTGCAAAGTGGGTCCTCCTCAGCCTCTCTCTGACCACTAATCCCTGCCCTCCCTTGTGGGCGAGTCTTTGCGTGTGTGAATGTGTAGTATGTGATCCCTCTCACTGTTCCCCTTGCTCTTCCACTCCTGATTACATTGAGAGGGCAGGGCGTGGCAGCTCACCATAAGCAGCCACTGAAGGAAACTAAGCTACTGGAGTCACTCTGCTGTTGGCTCGGCTGAACGGCATATTGCCCCTGACAAGCTCCCCTATGAATCAAAATGAGCTCATTATTTCACAATCCAGCTTTTACATAATAAAGAACATAATGTAGCAGGTGTACATTGTTTGCACCGCACGCTTTCTCCTCTGGCATCTTTTGAGTCATGCTTTGGTCCACAAGGGGATATGATGAAAAAGGACAGATCTACCCACAGGGCTTCTGATGTGGCCTCACATATTAAGGGTTGCACACAAATCAGACCACCTCTCTCCATCTCTGTCTTCGTTTTAGAAAAGCACAATTGTGATCAGAGTGTACAAGCTCCATTCTTTGTAACAGAATCGGGAGCATAATGTTCCCCTGCTTCCTCAATGGCCATCTAATACCTCTTACACAAGCAGGAAGTACAGGTCAGCCACAGGGGGCATCAATGTGCACTCTTTATTGGGCTGCAGGCAAGACAGACTGATGTTTGGCAGGGATTGGTCTTTTGTAGCTCAGCCATAAGGTCACAGTGTTCAGATCAACAGTCAAGCATCCTCTAAATATGGCTTGAAGACATGATCAATTTAAACCAGAAAGAAAGGAGAAAACTTTGAATTGGAAATGTGAAGTTGTTGAAAGGATTATGGGTGCAGTGTGTGACAAAAAGATAAGAGAAATTGGGACAGAGAAGAGGGGTGGCTGTGAGGACAGACAGATCTGCAGCTCGTAAATGTGTTTACAGAGAAAACATCTCACGTCTGTCTCGGGATTTAAAGAACCACAGGGAGAGATTCTCTTTGGGGGTTTTCATTGTAATACCCCTGTCAAAACTGTGTTGTTTGTCTGGTAAGACTCTGCCGTGACGCAGCCTTTCCAGGAAAACAGCAGCACCAACAGTGATTGATCAGGACAAAAGCTGAGTCTTTTCTAAAAAGTTTAAAATGTTTTCTTCTAAGGCTGCAACCACAAACAATATGTTTGTGATGAGTTGAGTGGAATAAACCCAAAGAGCAGTTGTTCATTAAACCCACAAGAGGGAATAGTCTGTGTGCAAAACCACACAAAAATTACACCTATACTTAACACAGTTCTTCTCTACCGTCGTCCTTCCATAATTTCCATTTACCATCATGTGAACATTTTAGTATATATCCACCATTTGGTCATGTTGCAATTATGCACTATAGGAGGAAAAATTCTCCCCCCCCCCCATGCAATTGGAGTTTGCTTTGTTTCCTGTCTCAGCACCTGACCTTTAAAGAATACTTTTCTGATGTGAGGGCACTTGGAACGACTCTGTGCTTCTTGGGAACACTAATGGCTGTTTTTATGTTTCACGCAGATGCTATCTCCCACTCTGCGGCTGAAAATGCCTGAAAATGGCATGTTGTTGAGTACCATTCTGCTATTACAGATATCATTACATGTGCACACTTGCGTGAAGTTATATTGTATTGAATGGATCCTTGCGCAGCTTGCTGCTTATTCCTCCTCCTCACAAAGGGCATTTTTTATGAAAAGTGTTATACATTTTTTTTCCTGCCTTTTATCTTCCAAATCTAGTAGAAGGGAGCCATGTCGTTAATGCAAGAACGGTAAAAGAGCACAATGTACTACAGCTTTTTATTATTTTTATTATTATTATTATTATTATTATTATTATTATTTACAGCTCAGAAAGAGTCTATGCAAAAACATATTTTCTAGATACTGCTTTGCTACATGTCTGAATTTGCTTCATATGCAATGTTTTAATGGTTTAACCTAGACAGAAATCAGTCAATATTGATAGTCATGATAAAGTTAACATGATTAAAAAAAAACTGATTTGCTCTTGAATTAAATTTAACCCATTTCAAAACTGAAGAATGTTATATAATGGTATATTTTGTCTTTTGTTAGTTTGCAGGTAAAATACAGTACCAATGAAATTTGTCACAAAATCTTTAGAAAATACGACTTTCACACTCATTTGAATTAAGATCATGTGGTACAGGGATGTTTAATATCTTATACTATTGTGATTTAGGGCTGGGCGACATGGCGGAAATGTTATCATGAAAAAAATATAATAAAAATTATCCCAATAAAATGTCAAATAATTAAATAAAATAATAGTGAATCCAGTCAACTGTGGTTTTAAAGGATTTGATGGACAGAAAACAACAATCACTTAAACAGGAACTGTGTTTAACTAAATAAGAATTATATGCATATCACCTTTCCCTATGGAGTCACAGGGCCAACAGAAAAGTCCTAAAGGAGGTAGAGCATGCTTGAGCTGAAATAGAAACCTTTCAAACATCAAACTGCAATTTTGGGTCACACAAGAAAGGGTTTATTCACAAGGAGGCTATTTTTGGTCCCAGAGTGAAAAAAAAAATCTCCCTTGCATTTCGTATACAATAACATGCAACTTTCATGTGTCATAGATAGACCTCTCTCAGCATTTAAACTTGTTCTGGGGAGTTTCATGTATATGAAGACATTTCTTGAATAAAATATCATGTTTACTGAAATATTTTTAAGAACATATATACATATTTATATTATTTTACTGTTTAAAATTGAATTATTGCTTATTCTGAGTTGACTGTGACCTTAGGGCATTGTGCAGCCTAGCATCTTCACACTGAACTGATATCTGGGGGGTCCAGTGAATTGCTTTCATAGGTGACAAATTGCTGTATTGTTCCTCTTATCATTTGTGACCATCTGTGCCTGTGCCATCCAATCATGCATCTGAGTTACACAGGTGCAAAACAAAAATGACAAGGGTAAAAAAAAAAAAATACACAGGTGGCAGAGAGAAATAAAGAAAAGCAATCTCTGTCATGATCTTTTGAGATGTTTGGTTGCATTAAGTGGTTGGAGTCTTTTGTAAAGGTTAAGTGTCTACATCAGAATTACAGTGACCTTCGTATAAATGTACTGGTCTGGCATTAGTTTGCTGCCACAGCCACTGCCAGACATCTTATGTAACCTCAAATGAAGCGCAGACTTTGCTATCAAGCACCCTGTATCGGGTACACTATGAGCCGACGCACACCTCCGATCATCAAGCGCCCCTGAAATGGGATATACAGTAGCTTTGTTGGGGGGCAGAGCAGCACTGAGGTTTTCTATCAAATAACCAGCTGCAATTGTGCACGCTGGACTTTTCAGAGCTTTGGGTTGCCTTTGTGAAAGAGCAGCTTGAAAGGTTGCCCCGTTAAGGTCACTGCCTGGACCTGATTGCATTATTTCTGTGATCTTGGTCCTTTGTTCTCGGTGGTATTCTTGATGCAGCGCACACAGATGTCATTGTTAAATGACTCTGATGTTATGTCATTGTGTTGCCTCAAGATAAGGGAAAGGGGATATGGTGACACACATGCAGAGCAAGTCTACTGTGCTCTTTTAACGGTATAAAGGAAGAAGACAGACCTCATGCAGTTGGTTTTTTTGTTGTTGTTGTTTTGCACTAACTGATCACATTTTAGTCTGAATATGCAACTAAATATATATTGTTTTTTAGAAGGGACATTTTTGAAACGTTGCGATATAACTCGACAAAATACCATTGAATTGCACAGTATGTCATTTCTGTCCCTATTGATGTCACTAGGAAGCACTGTTGGATCATGGGAAAAAAAACAGGAAAGCATACCGCAATGAATAGTCTTGATCCATTACTGACAAAAAACAAAACAAAAGATAGCACACTGTCTAACTTACTTTCTTCTGTCTGGTGTTTCATAAGAGTTTTGCCCTGACATTGTTGAAAAGGCAACCAAAATGAAACTGTCCATTACCCTGAATAGAAATGTAAAAGTACATCACTCAACAACATATATAATATTGCTTGAGTCATTCTTTGCCATAGTAACCACAATTTGACTCTGGAAACTAAGAGTGTTTCTTAGTCTTTTACACACTGATTTATGACACAGAGTAAAGCACTTTATCTCTTCCATACATACATGTTCAGACCTATATAATAGATAATCTCATGACCTTTAAGACCAGAGCAATAAAGACAAGACACAAATGTGAGCAATAACATCTGTGTGGACGGGTGATTGGACATATCATGGTCCTATCTCTCAGACACAGTCTGCAATTTTTTGTTTAAAATTAACATTTAACTTTACATGTTTGTGTCTTCTTTATCATTTGTAACCATCCTTTTTATTAGTTGCTAACTATCTTTGTGATTTACTCCTGAAATGTTTCACAACACACACCGTCTCTGTAAGAGAGATGCTTATGTGAGAGATTCTGTCCTGAAGACACTCAATTTTGCATGCAGTCGAACTTTGTGTGTTACTCTACCCCGTGGTGGCAGCCAGCACACTGTAGGCCATTAATAGGATTGAGTTTTCCAATTGTTCTTTTGTCATTTTATTAGAGATCCAGGTCACCGTTTAGGTGCAATGAAACCAGTGCCTGTAAAATGGGTTGATGCCTACAGTACCTCTGACTTTTGTTGCCTGTCTTGGCAGCATTTGCCACTTGGCACACAATACTGGAGCCAGTCAGGGACAACCGACCAGGGCAGGCTGGCTTGTGAAACTGCAGCACATCCAGGCTTTGAATTATGGATCCGCGGTGGGAGCTGGCAGTGCCATAATCAGCAAGATGGCCAACCAAGTCAACCCTGCTGCTTTAATGACCACAACAGCAGGGCCTCTTGATTAGAAAAACCATCATCCAGGAAAGTCACTGGGCAAGGGTGCTCAAGTCGCACCCCCTTGTTTATTATGGCATTTAGATAAGTCCATCATGCTAATTGGTTTCATGTCACCGCATAAGCAAGCTGTTGTTCTGAGTTAGCTGAGCCTTGTAAGGAAATTAATATTTCAGGGAGCCTCTTTTTTTTTTTACATAGCCATGATGTGTAAATTCACACCCTGGCCTTTTGTTTTGTCAACCCCTGGGGTCAAGTTAAATTGAGTCAAATAAATGAAAAGTGGCTCGAGCATGTGAAGTCTATTGTAACAGCGGACGGCATGAATAAAACTGCTAACAATGACACCACGTTTACAGAGGCTGTCAACCAGGAAATTGCTTTTCTTTTCACTTCATGCCTGTTGTTGGGTCCTTTGAGCTTCACACCCACTCGTATCAAAATTGTCATCTTCTTCAACAGTGCCCTTGAATTAGTCAGCAGTTGACAAAAAAAGATGATTGGTCCCAGTAGATAACAACAAGAGCCAATTTAGACCTTAGTAGATAATCTGACCTTGGCATCACCCGCCTCATATACATTATTGAACTGGTGCTTATACTTGGAAGGCTTCTTTGTCTACTTATATTCTCATCTTTGAGAGGTTGTTGTTAAAAAGCTGGAGCAATGAACCAGTTACTCCTTTTCTATTAGGAGTACAGCGTATCTAAATGTGAGATAGAATTATCTAACACAAAAGATATTTGTTTAAAAATTATTATTATGCGCATATGTGGACTTTTAACCACAGAAGGTTATCCATTGGCAGTAAGAGCAAACCGAGAATGTGCTCTTGTGCCTTTTACATTAGAGTGGATTATCAGTGTCATAGTTACAGAACGTATACTAATTTATTCAATAACAGTGGCACCCAACCAGGCTGACATTTATGTTCATCTTATCAGGTGATAGATGTTTGCTGTGCCTTGTCAATGTTGTTTGGATTACAGTTGCTGTGCAGCTATGGATTTGCAATTCACCAACAGCAAATAGGAGATTCAATCATTTCAATCAAACATCAAGACATTTTGAACAGCTGACCTCTGGTTTAACAGATCCTGCTCACGATTATGTTGAAAGAAATCACTGGCTTGATTTTGAGAAATGTGTTGTGGTGTGTGATGAGTCTTTTTTTGTTCTTTCTTTTTTGTATAGCCAGTGCTAAAACTCCAACTGCATAGCACAGACTTGCACTAAAACCCATAACGACAGCTGCAACTACCATTTGTTGTCATTAGAGGTTAATCAACTGGATATACTTTTTCAGTCATTTGGTGCTTAAAATGTCAGCAAATTGTGAGTAAGTGGCTGTTGCTTATTCTGTCTGACATTTCCAAATGCCTTGTTTGTCTAATCAAACTCTGGTAACTTGCTTTTAACTTCCAAAACGGTGCAACGGCACGCTTGTCTGCACAGACTTGAAGAGCTGTCTTGGTTGCTATGTGTGTTCATGTGACTACTTGTATCCATGCAACTATGTGAGAGAGAGGAAGATAGTAAGAGAAGGGAGGCTAATGTTGGAGACTATCCATGTGACTATACCGTCTTTCCAAATGTTCTTTAAAGGGGACATATTATGCAAAATCTATTTTTTAATCATTTAAAACCTTTTATTTGGATTTTTATAATGTGCTAAATTCCTGGAATTGTTGTCTCACGGAGCTCCGCTTTGTCCGTAAAACACACAAGAGTTCTGGTGAGGGCAACGGTATCCGAAAACCCGGAAGTCCCCGAAGTCTGCGAAAAGTTCTATTCTTGGCTCCACGTTGCAGCACAGAGTCCTACACAAACTTCCAGCCTCAGAGGATTCATCTGTCCAGTGGATACATGTTATATATGACGGCAATGTGCCTGCTAGAGCCTGCAAATGATCACTTTTCCAAATGCTAACTGCTGCCCAGTAGCCTCTGTGGCTGATGTCATTTCCTGTTCCTTCAGTTACGGTGGACCTAAAGAGATACTACTAAACAGAGCGTTCTGAACAGGGCTGTTTTGGCAGGGTGATTGAACTGCTTCATCCTTGTTGTGGTGTTCATTAGGACACCAGGGAACGAGGTTAACTTGGAGAAATCGGGTATAATGTGTCCCCTTTAACTTGTTCTGTGCTCTGGACGTCATCGCTTACACAGTAAGGACTGACCTGCACTTCACCCCATACTCTTTGTTCTTGAGGAGCCTCTTGATCACATAGTACAGTATGTTGTGAAAGCCACCACTCCAATTTGAACTCAAGGAGGTTACCTGCTGTCGATTTCTGGCACCAAAATTCTGAGGCACATGTCCAGACATTTACACTACACTTGCCGCGCTGTGTACTGTCATTAGAGCCAGCGCCTTACAGTCTTATCAGAAGACTTAAGAAAATTAGTGGTATAGAATTTTCCTGAGCAGCAGCTGCTGTGTGTGGATGTCCTTGGGTGGGGCATTGGAAGGGACTGTAACTCAAGAAACACAGGTGACAGATGGGACTAGAAGTGTTAGCAACACCCTGGGCCTTTAATGATTTTCCCAAGTGCTCGCACGAGAACAAAAGTGTGCATGGATGCGTGCATTATTTGATACCCCCTATACGTGCATCTATGTTAGAGCATTGTTGCATGATCATTAGCTTTCTCCAGAAACGCACGCACACACCGTGCACACAGTAACACGGGTCCATGCTTAAGTGACTAAATATGAAAGGGCTTTGTTTTCTCTTATAGTTGTCTGATTAACACTCTGTTATAGTTTCTCATAGAACACAAAACTAGTTAATCCCATAACAAACAATGCACCACGAGGTCCCTAGGTAGGTTACCGCTACCGCTACTTATCTTGCCCTCAATCTTCTTCATGGCTTTCATCCATCTGTGCCTTAAAGAGCATAAAATAGCCAATTTAAAGAAACATAATCCCCAAATATTTTCATAATGTTTGAGTACACTTCTCTAAACAAACAAATTGATGTCATGATGTCAACTATAATATGCATCATCATGATTCAAGGAGATGCTCCTTGTGTAAGATTTAATTGTGATAATTAATCTGACAATACAAACAGCCACTCTTGGCCTGTAGCCTATATTTACGTACTCTCACACTTGGTCAAAGCATATTTGCGTCTAGTATCATCCATCTTGCTCTTTCTCTCCACATCTCTGTCTTTTTTCTTTTTTTTTTTACAAACTATTCCTCTTGAATAAACTCATTGTTTCTGAAGGATCTTTGATCAATGATTTAAGGATTCGTGACCTTGGAGAGTGTGAAACGTACTCCCTTGTTCACCATATCCTTGCTGTGAAATGCGATGAGAACTTGTACGTCACTGCCGCTGGAGGACGTACCATGGAAAGTTAAAGAGGATGAGGAGAAAGAGGGAAGAGAGGAAGGTTTAGGGACAGAGTACCAGTAGCTGCCGCACAAAAAACTTTCTCATCCCTCTCCTCTGCTCCCCCGTATTGCTGATTGCATCCTCTGCAAGCTTCCTATGCTCCCTGCCATCACCCACTATTGTCATTTTTATTAAAAGTGAAAAATCCCCTCTTGAATTTCAATTGAGAGGCTTCAAAGTGAGCGGCTCAGTGGTTGAGGTGGTAATCAAACAAGCTGGCTGCTTCAGGGTTAGAGGCTTTGGAGGACTCTCCACGTCCACGAGTGAACAGACCAGATCAGCTGAGAAACCTGCTCATAGTCTCAGATCTGAAATATACCCAAGGGTTTTGTATACTGGCTTGTTCTCTTTTTTTATTATTATCGACTTATCTACATATTAAATAGCAGGAGATAAAAGAACACTGTCAGGCCGGGGGGGAAAGTTTTCTAACACTAAGTGGATCAGCTGTGTGTGAGTCAGATGTTTGGTAATACTATGAAATGTTCTTTAGTGAAATGTGGCTGACTGATCATAATATATTGTTATATATGTGTTTCAGTTATATATGACTGTACCAACAGCAAGAGCCACCTGCATTTTACACGAGATAGCCCTGACAGCTTTTGCGCTCCCTTTTTTCCAGCTTCTGTTGAACCTCAAAATACTCAGCTAAACTTTCCACGTTGAAAAGTGATATATTATCAAGCGAATGGAGTGTTCACATACAGTAAACAACAGCTTAGAGACCACTGACTCATTCTGTCCCCCTGGCCCTTTCTCTGCTTCCCTCTTCACAATTAGATGGTGGTTCTGATGGACCCCATGGAGGACCCAGATGACATCCTGCGTGCCAACCGCTCCAGGGAGAAAACGTACATGTTTGATGTGGCATTTGACTACTCAGCCAGTCAGGTCAGTCAAACAAAATCCCTTAATGACATGTGTACAAATTAGGAATTGAAGTTGTGTTCCTGAAATTCTATTTTTTTTTTCCTGTGCAGGACGAGGTGTACCGAGCTACAACCAAAGGACTAATCGAGGGCCTCATATCAGGCTACAATGCAACCGTGTTTGCCTATGGACCTACAGGTTCGTATATGACCATGGTTGATGACTCAAACCTCATTTTTAGTCGAGGGTGTGTCGTTTACCAGTCACTCATGTTACTCTTCTGCTCAGCCTTAGTCTGAATCAGCTCCTCTTCACACAAGGGGAAAGTGTGACACATCTAAATGACATATGTTTTCATCTGTGATTATAGTGCAGGTCTACTTAGTAAATGATATTTTATCGCCCGTGTTTCCAGTGGCTAGTTTGAAACTGTGACAGAATAATCAAACCCACTTCTCTTTAATGTATCCCTGTCAATCTATCTACGCTGGAGAAGAAAACATAGGGGTTTTGGTGTGTCATGTGGAGGTGTACATACACGTGTTGGTCTGTGTGTGTACATATTACCAATATAGTTGGTGTGCATTACATTATTGATAAAACATACAAGGGCCACAAAGTTGCCAACCTGATAAATTCAACTTAAACCGTTGTCTATGTAAACATCATTCTAATTATGTAAGTAAGTTTGTAAGTAAGTAAAGTTTATTTATATAGCACCTTTCAGAAATAATTTTTCACAGTAAAAACAGTAAAAAGTAAGGTACATAATACACAGCAGATACAACACTCACAGCTACAAGTACAGAACAAGTATTATTGTCGTATTTATACTTGCTGTCTTTTAACTTCTTTGGTATCCAAAAAAGGGAACAAACTGGCTCATTAGCTGCTAAATGAAATGTAGTCCAGCTCATTGTTAGCACTGTCTGTCTCATTTGGTGCTGGCCATGGAGCATGAAGTAAGGTGAATAGTCCTATTTTCTCTGAAAACGGTTGTCATCTGCAACAGTGTCAGTGAGAAAAGGCCAAAATGATGAGCAAATAGTCACTAAAATGCTCAGGGCAACTGCTGTGTAATTTCCTCTGGCCTTGTTATATGAGGAACTGTTTTACATAACACATACGTTTAAATATACTTCAATATGTTTATTCTGTACCATTGTAAAGCTTTTGGTCTTTATGCTTTTCAAGACAATTGCCATGAAAATTGTAGAGGGATGTGGCAATTAAGTCACATCCTTAGTGTAAGTAAATAAAATGATCTGTCATAAATGAGGAGATTGTGTGCATTTCTCTTCCCCCATATAATGTAATAGATCATACGTTTTCTCCTGTGTCCAGGTTGTGGGAAGACGTACACCATGCTGGGGACAGACAAAGAGCCTGGCATCTACGTTCGAACCTTAAATGACCTGTTCCGTGCCATCGAGGAGACCAGTGACGACATGTTGTACAGCGTCTCCATGTCATATCTGGAGGTTAGGACTCAATTTGTTTCCAGACATGAGCTCGTGGTGACTCATAACTTAGCATAACTGACCTTCACTGGGGCCTTAAAATATTTTACGTCAATTGGCTTGATTGCTCACGATGAGTTTCAAGATTTCTCATTTAAGCAGTTCCCCTACTTTGAGAACTTCTTGTGTAACGTGTTCTCTTCACACTGATAACATCTGTGGTTGTTAGCTAATGCTAATTGCGGGCAGATATCACAGCTATCACTTTACTTTTTCCAGGCATCCATGACACACCTGAAATGAGCTGATCTGAGTCTCCTCATCCTCCTGTGTCTCCGTTTGCCGTGTCTTCTCTTATAACTTTTCTCTGGGCTTTGGCTCATCCTTTTAATTGTTGGTGCACAATTTACTGACCTTGTCTTCCTATCCTTATTTCTGTCTTTCTGAACAAATTGTTTTTTGTAATTGTGTGAAATACAAAGAGATAATGGCAATAATGGCAAGCTGCGAGACAACTATCTCGGGCGGCTTGTTGCAGCTTTTCTATAGCTGACACATTTGATTGCCATTTATCAGCTATATGTTGCATGCAGTAACATCAATATGAAGCAGCATTTTTTTCCCCTCAACGTTCAATAATGTTCGTAACGTCTATTACTTTGTCTCTCCTTGAGGACAAAAGCAGACAACCGTAGAATCAATTTATGGGGACAAACAATGGGGATGTATGCTGGTGATCGGTTGCCTAATGGCTGCATTTGTGGCAACATGAGGTGACGCAAAGCATCAATTCAAGTCAATTGGTATTTTTATAGCCCGACATCACAAACACAGTTTGCCTCTAAGGACTTTACAGTCTGTGCAGCAAGTGAAACCTTAGGAAGAGCCACAGAGGATAGATTCCTCTCCCACACACATTGCAGGTGGTTTTGGAGTGTCAGGCCAGAACAAATTTATCCACAGCATCTCATAAAAGGAATTGTGATTTTTTTTTTTTGTGTCTCTGTTAAAGATTTACAAACACCATAGTAAAATACCAGGATAGTTATTTACGAAGTGTTCTAACTGTAGTTTTTACACATAAGCCGTCATACACACAGTGAAGGTACAGAGTGATTTGTGGTCCTGATGTTTATCTCTGTTTCTGTCAGAGGGCGATAAACCATATATAAAACAGCAGGATGATGATGACAGTTCTTCTGCGTGCCTGCTGACTTTGTCTCCACACCTCATTACTGAGAAGCTCACACTGTCTTTAATAACAAAGCCTTTAATGGATCTGCTATCCGAGTCAAATGAGCTAACTCCATTGTATCACTTGTCTCTAACAGCAACTGAACTGCTAACTTGTGTTACTTTAGTATTTGCTGGTCAAGGTTTTGTGTGTGTGTGTGTGTGTGTACGTCTTCTTGACTCAACCAAAAACGTTTAAAATGTCTCATCAAGCTTTCTCTTTTTACTGAATCTGTAGCACTCTTTTTTTTTTAGCACACAGCGGGGAACACTGAATCACAGGAAGCGCGGAAATTAACTGCTTCTGACTCCTTTTATGATTTTTAAGTGAATGATTTGTCCGTCATAGTTTTGCTCCCAGGGAACGATGTGTTCACGATAAAGAGGAATGAGTCATATTAATTCAGAAATGTTCGCAATGTCAGGAAAGGCAGTGAGAGACAATGGCAGAGAGAGAAAGAGAAAATAGAAGGAAATTAAAGGGAAAGAAATGATTGCTGGTTGCAAATTTTGTCTGTTGGGTGAGGGGGGGGAGGCTGCATCAGACATTGCAATTACATTTTGTGTTTTTTTTTTCACTGCCAGGCTGTCATTATGTTCATTATGTTTCGTGATTGACAATTTTATTGAAGCTTAGCTCTTGAGTAAGTGGGTGGAAGTGAAAATGTCCCCATTAAAACACCAGTCATGGAGTCCTGATGTTGTCTGACCTGTATTAAAACCTCTCTGGATGAATCCTGACACGTGGCCATGTGTGACGTTGGTGTGTTTGCTGTTTTCACTGAGCAACGACAAAGAGGTTAAATGTCTTTTTTACAGCCTGGCTGTGTGATGTGCACACATTGATGTGTTTTCTTGCACTTTCTTTCACACATGTAATCTCTAAAACACATGCAAGGACACGTGTACAGTGAATGCAAATGGATACACACTGTACAGACTTTTACAAAAACACCTCAGTTATTGTAAGCCACCTAAATGCACGTAGATCGTAGATGTATATAAGATATAAGATTATCAATAATAGTTTATTTGAGTGAAGTATCTCGACAATTATTACCAGTACATGTATCCTACACACACACCAACATTCCTCTCTTCCTCTATGGATCACATATCAATTGTCTTGATAGTTTGCATAGTATTACTTACTTAGTATTGGTAATTCATAGTCTTCATCAGTAGATTTCACCGGCAATTAAAAAATACAGAAAAAAGGTAAAGCATCCACTTCTCTAATGGTAAATAAGAAATAACACTGCTCAGTGGTTTGTCAACCAATGATCACTTTCCAGGATGTCACTTCCCACTTTTATGTAGGTCAAGGGGGCGTTTGCAATACCTTCAATAACAGTGTGAAAGAAGAGTACTGACGTTGGCTTCATGACAGCCTGCAATCCATCAAGCTGTGGTTTCTAAATGACGTGGGAGAAAATACAGCAGTTGATATTTTGTGCACCTGGTTTAGGTGGGTTCAGGAGACCCAAAAGCCTGTGCATCTTTCCAGTTGATTCAGGTTTATAATAAAGAACGTGACTTGAGGAGGTCAGTATGCTAAAAATATTTCTGTCTGCTTTGCAGATCTACAATGAGATGATCCGTGACCTCCTGAACCCCTCCTCTGGCTTTTTGGACTTGAGAGAAGACTCAAAGGGGGAGATTCAGGTGGCTGGCATTACTGAGGTGTCTACCATCAATGCCCAGGAGGTGAGACAAGCTACCTAACCCGGCACAACATGGCTCATTTATTTTAATCAAAACATTCAGATTTCATCTATGGCAACAGGAACACACAACTGAGCTCTGCCTGTATGTTGTCAGATCATGGAATTGCTGATGAAGGGAAACAAACAGCGCACCCAGGAGCCCACAGCTGCCAATCAGACATCATCTCGCTCCCACGCTGTGCTACAGGTGGCTGTAAAGCAGCAGAGCCGCTCTCGAGAAGTCCTGCAGGAGGTCCGCTTTGCACGCCTCTTCATGATCGACCTTGCCGGCTCAGAACGAGCAGCACAGGTGTGTGTATGTGTATGTATTTCATCAGGAGGTGTTTCAATGGTAAATATAGTGTTTAGTTGATAGTTAAATGGGTGTGGAGTTATTTGGTGTGTGTGTGAGTTCATGTGGCATGTGGCTGCTTCTAATTTTGTTTGTGATCTCCATATTCAAGACTGGGCCAATGTGTCCTTGACTAACACTGCTCATTTTTTGCTGCTAGATTAATTACACATGTGTAGCCTTGGAACTACAATGATCTGCTTTGTAAGTGTGTTGGTGCGTATGTAGCCTCTTACTGTAGCCTTCTCACTCAGGATGTTTGGCATTGAGTTGTAGCAACAGACAGAGGATTCATAGAGTTATACACTAACCTTTTGACAAAATGGTATTTCTATTTCTTGTCATATGACAACTTATACTCAATTACAGTATATAAATACGATAATAAGATGTGATTTAGAGGAAAATAGATGTTAAAGTGCTGAACGTGGAATACACACCAGTGTGATAGCTGTTATCATTGAGGGATGAGCACAATACTTATAATTTATACTTATAATATAACAAATTTGAGTTGCATCTATTACTGTATGTGTATTTGAAGGATAATCAAATTTAAGAGGTTTCTTGAATGCATTTTGCTCTTCTAATATGAACACACTGCAGATCCTACAGAAGTGAGGAGATTTACCAGGGTCTTTGAATGCATCTCATTAGCTGGTCTCCATAGTTTAACATACTGTGAACCGTACATTATATTCACTCGCTCTTTTCCTCTGGGGGTATTATTTGAGTATGTGATGAATGATCCTGTCAAATATTCAAATAGCATTCTTTCTTGAAATGCCCATTCTTAGAACCGTCCAATAGGAGCCAGATTGTAAGAGCAGTTGGAACATTCAAAGACAACCATACATGCACATAACCAGATCTTGGCCTGCTCAACATAATTAGAGAGAGAATATTGACGCAGTTTCATGATTTTCAAATCAATAACCTTTCCTGCACACCCATTCTCATGTTATTCACCTTATGCTGGTGTCACATCAGCATAGTCAATACTTACAGCAAAGTTGTTAAATTCAGTTGTTTTTAGGTGTAATCTTCTTTTGTCAGTTGTCCATATTAGCACGGCCCGTTCTTTGTGCACTACTAGAGCAGCACATTTATTTACTGTGGAAACGATTGATGAATGGCTCATATTATGGCTTCTGTTCAGAAATGAGCACATCAGAGAGTTGTTTGTTACTTGAGGGCAAGAGGGAACATTTTTTTTCAGGCGTGTCTCATAAAATATGGTTTCAAACCTTTAAGGTTATATCTACAAGATTTAAACAAATTTTTCCTCACGTGGATGCTGGGACACTGACAGAGCACCAATCCTGTGGCTCTCTTGAGTTAATTCAGTTGTGTTTAGTGGTCGCTTTCACCAGTTGCACAGGTCACATGTGACTGAGAATATGAAGGAAGGAGGGAGCCAATGAGGCATCTGTTTTGAGATGCTAGTGTGACATCTAGTGGCAGTGGATAATGCATACTCTCTCTTTCTCTGAGTAATGTTGGAGTTCATATTATTCAACGAGCAGCTTTATTATTCAGAGGATCACTCTCTTGTCTAATTTCCTCGTATCTCTTAAAGCACAAAATGTCCCAAAAATACTTGAAACAGCTCAGTTTTTCCTCCCTCACCTCTATCTACTGAATGTTTCTCTTAGACTCAGAACAGAGGTCAGCGGTTGAAAGAGGGAGCCCACATCAACCGCTCCCTCCTGGCCCTGGGTAACTGCATCAATGCCCTGAGTGACAAAAATGGCAACAAGTATGTCAACTATCGAGACAGCAAGCTGACTCGCCTTCTGAAGGTATGGCAATTTCAGAATTTATATTAAACCAAGTTTGTACTTTAACTGTTTTATTATTCATATTTATTTGTTTAAGTTCTTGTATTAATTTTTCCTCCCTCTGCCGTCTGTGTTTGACAGGACTCATTGGGTGGGAACAGCCGAACTGTCATGATAGCCCATATTAGCCCCGCCTCTATGGCTTTTGAGGAGTCTCGTAACACACTGACGTATGCTGATCGTGCCAAAAGCATTCGAACACGGGTGAGCTCAGAATGCATGTTTGAGATTCTCCTCTGCACATGCAGTTTTATGAGGAGTTAAAGGCAAATTCTGAGGCGTATGTAAATTTGTCTCATTTATCATTGTGCTTCAGGTGAAGAAGAACCAGATAAATGTGTCATACCATATTGTTCAGTACACAAACATCATCTCAGACCTGCGCTGTGAGATCCAGCGGCTAAAGAAAAAGATTGCAGATCAGGCGAGCCGCCAGGTCAACTCAGACCGGGCTGACATCCGCAATGTCCAGGGTAAAGTCTTGTCCACTCTGCCTCCCTGTGGACTTTCTGATATGTGTACACTTCATAATGTGTCCTCCTCTTCTCTCATCATCTTTTTCCACTCTTAGCTGAAGTTCAGGCCCACTCCAGTCAGAGTCAGGCAGAAATGGATCAGTTGAGGGAGCATCTCCTGGATGCCTTCCGCCAGCAGATGGACATCAGGAAGAGCTTGATGGAGCTAGAAAACAGCAACATGGAGATCCAGATTGACACCTCCAAACACCTGCTGACCATTTCAGAGTCAGTGTCAAACATTAATGTCATAGAGTGTTCTGCTTCCTCTTGAAGTCAATGAAAACTAAAGTTTAGACCTTAATCTTTGACTGTTTTCAGATGATGATGTTGGTTTGTGATTTCTTGTTTTCTCCTAGCTGGGAGCAGGAGAGAAGTCGGCGCAGGAGGAAGTGGCGTGCAGAAAGAAGAAAGGAAAGTGTCAATAAGGATGAAAGTGAGAAGGATTCTGACTCCCCAGAGTCTCCTCCTGACAGCTCAGAGACCCAGGAGGTGGCAAGTGCCAGGGAACATTTGGTCACTCTCATGGCTGAACAGAAAAGGATCCTGAAGCAAAAGGTAGAATTAGTTTTCCTCTTGAAAATAATTGGGAAAGATTACAGATGTATGTCATGTTTGATCATATGAAATCTGATAAGATTCTGTCGTTCTTCCCATTAAGACATTGCTCGAACGAAGGTTTCTGGAGCTTCGAAATCGCGCCCGACGCTTAGAGGAGCTGCTGCCTCGACGGGTGAGCTCCGAGGAGCAGCGAGAAGTGCTGGGCCTCCTCTGCAAGGTCCACGAGCTGGAGATTGAAAATGCAGAGATGCAGTCCCACGCACTGCTCAAGGACAACGTCATCCGCCAGAAAAACTTTGTGGTGCAGCGCTTCGAGCAGCACAGACACCTGTGTGATGAGATAATTCAGCAGCAGAGACAGTTCATCGATGGTGAGTCTGTCAGAAGTCCCACAATCGATCAATTAAAGAATTCCAGGTTTTTCGGAAATTCAACTACAGTGGAGTCTTGAAACCCTTGAAATTAATATTAATTAATCTCACCACCAATAGCTATTTGACTAAGTAGTTCACTTTTTAGATGGAGAGACAAGGAAATGTGGGGTTGCTCACAACATAACACCATATCTTTGAATTGATTTTGCTATATACCAAACATTTAATGGTTCAAGTTTCTTTAATCTGCACTTGTTTCCTTAACTGGGCTTCAACTGTCGGACAATAGGCCAACATAATAATAATAATAATAGATGGCGGTCGTAACCTGGGCCTCTGATATGGTGGCCTTGTTTACAGTGATCCGCATATTTGATTTGACATCCCTCCCCATTTATCCAGGCTTAGGACCAGTACTCCGACTACACTGGATGTGGCCCCCCAAGTGGCTGGGTTTCATGTTTACTGAATTATATGTGTTTTTGTGTTTCTAGACCACAGTCTGCTGGTTCCCCCTCACCTCCAGGAGCTCTATGGTATTTACATGAGGGAGTTGGATGAGAGGAAGCTGGACAGAGCCATGGCCCTGGATAAGGTGACCACCAGACACTTGATCAAGGTAAGTCCAGTGCAACAAATCGATGTAAGAGAATGGCTCTGTGATATTAATAAGGTGACATAAAGGCCAACTCCTTGTGATAATAATAAATGTTCCTATTTTGAAGGAGGGCTCTCTCCCCAAGATCGCTCTGCCCAGTCATAGTCGCGACAACGCGCAGGATATGGACTCAGACCAAGAGAGTGTACGCAACATGTGCCTTGATAACAGACGAGGACAAGCCAAAATTCGAAGACACACCTTGCCTCCCATTTTGCCTGAGCCTGAGCTGTAAGTATAACATCAGAATTTATACCAGAACTTTAAAGCAATGTAGAATTTAAAATAAAGAAGTACATTTGGGGTTCTTATGTGTTCCCTTTTTGTTCCCTTTTCCAGGGACAATAACAGGATTTTTAAGAGCAGCCCTCAAGCAAGGCAGATAAAAAACCCAGCTGTAATGACGCCACCTCCCATCCACATTAATGGGAAAGGCAACAGAGAGGTGAGGACATTTCTAATAGACAGTTTTGTTCGTTCCATTTCAACAACTACCCCTGAGAGATTTTTCATGCAGTGAATTCATTCTTTCTTGTCAGGTGCTGCTCAGGTTCCTGTTTGCATTAATCACACAGATATTTCAATATGGGTTACCTTTTTAATTTCAACCCACGCAGCTCCATGAAAAAAAGGATGCCCATCACAAACTCTCTCACTCACTCTTCAGCTCTTGCATTCAGAGTTTTTGTTCACTATGTTGACAATTTCAAATCACGAGAATGAGAATAGCAACTGTTCCCCCAGGCTTTAAATAATATTACCTCTGTGTTATTTGTTTCTCAACATTTTAGGTGTGACTCATAATAATAAACAACCTTTTTAAAATCAAATTTGCTCTTGTTCTTGGAACCATTATGCCTCAGAGTAAACAAGTTTAGTTTTGACCTGAAGTGTTCTAAGGATTCTTTTTTCATTTACAAAATAAGAGAAAAGAGGTAATGAGATGAAGTAAGAAGAGTAATGAAATCAGGACTACAAATGTCCCATTCAGACTTCATTTAATTATAAAAACACACACATTTGAGTGAGAATAAGGGATGATGATGATGTGGCATTCTGCATCTCGTATCTGCAGCTGCAGCCACTGGCTCCTGAGAGTTCTCTGAGCTACAGCCACCTCAGCCACAGTGTCAGCAGCCACCTGGACTCATCACCTGAGAGCAGCGAGGCCAGTGCTGACATCCCTCTGTCACGGAACGGTAACATGTTCATTTCATTTTTTTTAATGTAATTTGTCCATACTGCTGTTTAAATGCAGTTTTAACCTTAACATTCAGGAGATTTTGCTTTTTTGAATTTTTATTTGAATGTTCATCATCCCACAAGAAACTCCTCTCCCTTGGCCAAATTGATATAATAGATAGACAATCATCCCCTATTTTCAACAGATTGTTTTTAAGTGTTAAATAAAGAAAATAAAAAATAAAAAATACACATCACATAAATCAGACTAATAAATAGATAAAACTAAAAAGATGGTTGCACTGTGAATGGTTTTCAAAACTTCTTGTGCACATTTTTGGTTGCTGTTGCAGCTCTGTAGTGTACTCTATATTCTTTAAATGAATGATGATGAATGGATGAGATTCTACTCAGGCAGGTTTTTAGATAATGTTGTGAAATGAGAAAATCAAATGTGTTGAGTGAAATAAAACAACAAACTTGTTCTTGTGTCTCACAGAGCGGCAGCAGATCTTAAAGGGTGTCCAGAACATAGTCGCAAAAGCAGCCCGCCGTCGCTCTAAAGCCCTGGAGTTGGATGCCTTGCGTTTACCACCTCCTCCTTCTCCCCTGGACCCCAAAAAGCAGAAAAGCAGCCTTTCATTAAGCGAGGCGCCCCCTAAAGGTTTGCCCACTCAACAGGGCAGACAACCTAGCCCCGAGCTCAGACACGCCACCTCAGATGATAACCTGTCCAGCAGCACTGGGGAGGGACCAGGTCAGCACGTGACCTGGACACGCCCTCGCAACCGCCAGATCGCCGCCAAGAACCAAACGCCCAGAGAAGTGGACTTTGAGGCTCGCCGCAAGAAGAGGCGCTCACGCTCTTTCGAGGTCACAGGTCAAGCAGTGAGTATTGTGTTTGCTCTATAGAATTACAATAATAATATGTTGGACTACCTCTACACAGAATACTGATTGACTTGTGTAAGCTGTATTGATTTTACAATACAAAGACAAATAGCAACCAGCCTTTAAGCTCATGTATCAGCTTATTATTATCTACCTGAATAAATGCAGCAGGTTGTAATGTTTTCCCCCCTTTTCCTGAGTGATATAACCAAAGACTGAACATAAAAATGGATGTATTTTTTTGAGTTAAAGTGCAAAAGTGTAGCCCATGAAGTATGATGCCACCAGGGGGGGCGACTCTGATAGTCGAAAAAAAGAATTCAATTTGAATGGTCCATGGGGAAATGAGCCTACTTCTCACTAGGTCTCAATTGCTCGTATCAGGTCTTCTTCAATAGAGCATGATGTATGTTTTGTAAACTCTGTTCCCATTTAGAGGGAAATAGAGGATAAAGCACAGCATGTGCTGTATGAGTAGACACCAATGGGATTCATGGCTGGTGTCATCCACCAGGATTTTCCACTATAATCATTTTATTTTAGCTTGCACTTTCAATTATCAAATCTTATACTTATGAGGATAACTAAGAATGGTTTTGGACCTTCATTAGTATTTTACTCGTCGGTGTTTATCTCATGGCTAATTGCTGGGTTATATATAAGCGTTTCCTCCCTTCTTCAATTCCTCATTTCTGTTTTTCTTTCTCCTACATTTCAATTGTATGAGTTGGTAGGGATGTTCCTTGTTTTGTTTTTAACACGTGAAGCACTTTGAGTTGCATTGCTTCTTATGAAAGATGCTAAATAAATAAAGTCCAATTGATTGATTGTGTCTGAGCACTGTGTATATTGTTTGTTCCATGTGGATTGTATGTCTTTGACACTATTACATATTTTTTCATTTCACTTGCAGCTTCCTCAAACCAAGACAATGATACCTCAGAGGTTTCGCCCTCTGGACAGCACATCAGACCCTCACCTCCACATTAATGGTCATCCCCAGGCCCCCATGCTGCGTCCCCTGTACAGAGGGGTTCCTCCTCTCTCTAAAGTTCGGGCTCCCCACGCTGGCCAGCAAACAGGTAGACTACTGTGACTATGAAAGCAGGGTCTCACTCCTTTTCACTGACCTTTATTTTTTATTGATCTCTGTCTTTGCTGTTGCCTTTTTCTTCACAGGCTCAAATGCAGAGTCATCTACTGTCCACATGAACAACCTGAAGCGAGGCCCCCATCTGCGGCAGCCTCAGCCCCTGCTCTACATCACCACCACAGGTACTGCAGGCCAGCGCACGCGGAGATACTGAGCCTTCACCTGCAGTCATCCTCAACACCAGCACTAACATCCAGACCAGCCCAGCCTGGAGGGGAGCACCGTCATCCCTCCTGTGGCTGATTGAAATGAACAGCTAAGCGCTCAGTGACTGACACCAGGCAAGATTGTGAGACAGTATGATGGAGATCCAGCAGACACAAGCTAGATACATCCACACAGGTCTCCACTGTGCTTTACCGTGGACACTGAGAATTGGCGCTGACCGGCTCTGTAACCTACAAACCTACAGATGCCAAAGATTGCTAGACATACGGTGCATGTTCTGTTCTGTCCAGTGTTTCCACCCTAGCTTGCTGTTGAAGTGCTGTATGTGTTATTGTCGAGCCATGGTGGTGTCAAGCTCAATATGAATGCAACTCTGTACAAATGTTTGTGCTTTATGAGTATATATAGTTTGGTAGTGTTCAGTACTTGTTATGAAGGCCACAAACAGAGTCACCAAGCTAATGAGGGATTGATTTAAATTTGCATCAAGTGAAAAACACAGATTTAAAGTGGCACAATGTAGAATTTCAACCTTCAAATAATGCCTCGATTGGCACAATGTGACTTCTGGTATCAGGTCCAGGCCACAAAAAGAACTACAACATTCTACTTTACCGCATGTCACAGCCCAAACCCCCCCACCCCCCCTCCCCTTGCTCCAACAAGGAAACAAACAAAACAACAAAACTATACAGGTGGAACTATTCACTGCCGCGGCATATATTTTTATATATTAACATTTGTAATAAACTATACTGTTTACCAACTGTGGGGGGCACCCAAGAGCAAATCCTACATTGTGTCACCATAATTAGATAAAGTGTAATAAAAATCTGAGGATATTACAATAATGGCAATGTAAAAACTGTGCAATAAGCATAGGCCTACTGTCAAAAAGTTCAATTCAGTATCAATGTTTCTCGTAGTAAGATTGTTGACACAATGATATTTGAAGGGGGAAAAAAAGATTATCTTAATGTTGTGCACTTCTACAGGTCTATGCCTTTTCTGACTCAAGTCTGACTGTTGTTAAAAGTTTTGTGCTTGTTTGTGTAGATGCACTGTATAGTACAGGCTTTTTCCACAGTAGCTGTATGTATTTTTAACAAACTGTTTAACTGTTGCCTTTTCTTTTACTGTATGTTGTTGTTGTTGACATTGTTCATATTTACAACTTTCTATGCTTTATTTTGTATATTTTTTTTATTTGTACCCATAAATTAAAACAAGACATGTATAACATTGTTTATGCAAACTGAGGTTTAAAGATTGTCGTTTTTACTACGGTAACATCTTTGAACATGGACCTCACATATACTAGTATAAATATAGTGCACTGATTTTGTTTGTGAGCTGTACACTCTTGCGTTCACTGCTAATCTTAATGCAGTGTTCTAAAAAAGATGTTGCACAGTGGCCAGTTAGTTAACCACATCAACAACTTGTTAGATTGACATATCAAGAGGTCAACAAAAGAGAAAATGAGAGTTGGAGTATAGCATTGATAACTCCTGTCAGTTGAGTCAATTTAATTTAATAGTAGAATTTATCTAAGGGCATTTTTCTTAAAATAAAGCAGCTTTCTTTATAAACGCACAAATGAGTGTTTTGCTAGAGTCTGAATGGTTATAGCAGCAAATAAACACGGCAGCATTACATGCAAAACCAATTAAATGATCTAAAAAACATTTTAAAAAAGCACTTTCTCTATTAATCTGTATGGTAATTGTACATTTAGATGTTGTTGTGATTATCTTGAGCTGTTTGGCAAGTGAATCAACCACCTACCAAAAAAAAAAAGAATAATCACACTTTAATGCAAAATGTAGGATTGCTGTTTTTCAAAGCATGAAACAGAGAATACTACTACGCTATGGAAGGACTTCATGACATGTATTTTGAAAACGCCCAGACCGGAAGTTGGCCTGCTCTGCTCGACTCTTGTCCAATGACAAAGCAGCAGTAAGGTGATTGACATATAAATGGACCAATGAGCGGCGGGATTACGGCTCTCGTTCTTCACGTACAGCTGATTTGCAACCTGCCGAAGCAGCAACAGAGAAGGAGGGAAAATGTCGCTGGCGTCGACGCCGACCGTTCCAGGATCAGTGTCTTTTTAGGAAACTCCACAAGGCAACCCGGTGAGTGTGGGAGAGCCGACACCAGTTGCATTTCGACCAGAGATAATGGTTGGACCTGTTGTTCCGTCCGGAACCGCAGTCTGACGCCAGAGTTTTCTCTCGTTCCGTGAAACGCTAAAGGCCTTTCGGTTTTCAAAGGCAACCCTCTGGCAGCCATGATGTGTGTTCGTCTTTGTAACTGTTTGGAAAAGTGCGAATTTTCCACTGAGATAATTCCATGGAGGTAACACAGCAGCTTACAGTGTCAGTATTCTTTCCACCGCTGAGTTATGTATTACTTTAGTCCTATTTGTTAATATGGGAGTTTATTCAGAAAAGAAGACAACAACACTGTGACTCTTTGACCTGCAGCATCACTCACAATGTCTTACCTTACCCTGCGAGACAGTGAATACATCTGATTATAAAGACATACTGTCGTAATATATACTATATTACTATATACTGGTTGTTTTACACTATATATTAATAAAATATCCATTTGATATGTTGAAGTCAAAATGCATGAACATATATTTCTGAAGTATATCTAAAATACCTTTACCTCATCATTTATGTTTACATTATGTAATTGCAGACAAGTTTTTTTTTTTTTTATTATTTATTTAAAAAAAAGTTTTTAGTGAGTTTTGCTTTCCTCTACTTGTCTTTAATATATTATTATTGGGCTTAATGATTTTGAGTTATCATCTAATTGATGTGATTATTTTGACTGAATTTGCATATGATATTAGAGGGACATTTTCACATAATTCTCATTTTCATCCAAACATTTTAAATGATTACTGTGTGTGCAGGTTTTTTATTTCTTCTTCTGTGTCTAATATGATGTGTAAGTCAGGACAGTATTTAATCTAAATTGGTATTTAAACACGCATTTTGGGTTTTAAAAATATTGCACCTCAAGGTATTTAGTATTTCAGGATGAATAAGTGAGAAGAGTTTTGATTATCACATAGTTTTGAATATTTAAAGGGTCGTTTATTAAGATTAAAATGGATCGTAGTTTGGTCACTAACTGCACTTTTTCTCATTTGTTTTCCTTTCAGAGTGAATCTTCTTCTGTGTTGTTGGCATGACTGGTTAAAGCTTTGTGAAAAGAAAGTGAAACTTTGAACTGTTTCAATGTGGGAGGTTTTACCTGCACTGTAGCAAGGTCTCAGTTTACCTCCCACTATAAGAAGCTTAAATCAGACCTTTTTTAAAAAGAGAAGGGTATACAGTAACACTACATGGGCACTTGAGGCAACCAGATCTGATAATTACAGCCTCTGGAGCCTCATCCATCAGCAAGAAAGGTACAATTTCAGCAAAGACATGGAACCATCGGCAAGGGTGGTGGGTCTGGATGCCCAGGGGAACATGCTCTTCACGGTGGTGAAACCAGTTATGGGCATCTTTCAGGTTTCTTCAGACCAAGCTGGTAGTGTAGTACAAGGGGGCATAGATCTGCAGGGTTTATCTGACGGCACACTGGTCTTACCTCAACTACAGGACCAGGCTCTACTAGATCAGAACCAGGTAGAAATGCACAACATGCAGCCTCACATCCCACCCCAGATGCAGGTTTCTGCACCTATCCAGGATAAGGATGTGCCTCAGAATCAGGAGCTGCCACCAAACTCAAGCACAAACGCAGTGTCTAGGACCCAGTTGCCCTTCGCCGAGGTGTCGTCCCTCCTGGATCCCAACATGAAAGGATCCAAGGCTCGTAAGTTGTCAGGTGTTAAATCAAAGCCACAAAGCCACATTTTGCAGATGATGTGACCTTTTCTTTTGTTTGCTCTACTCTCAGGGAAGTATCTAATCTCATATGATGAAATTAAGCGGCGCCTGCAGGCCCCAGAGAAAATGTCACTGCGCTCTTTGGCGGCGTACACTCGGGTCAGCCGAGGTCCAGCCAGCAAGAAAACATTACAGGAGTCCCTGAATGTCCTCGGCCTCACACCGAGCACAACTACCTCTGTATCTTCCTCGTTCTCCAAGCTCACTGAAGGTGACAGATATGTGTGTGTCAGTGTGAGGAGAGATGCATTTAAATGTGAGAACATGGCATTGTTACACTGTAAGACTACTAAGTGTTTTTGTGTGTGTATTCCTTCAGGTGACACCAAGGCTTTGTGTGAGGATATGAAAGATTTTGCCAACGACTACATTGACTACGGCAACATGGCTAAACAGCTCATCCCAGAGATAAACACAGTCCAACACTGGTCCAAAATTATTGAAACTAAGTATGTACTGCATGAACTCAATGTACCATGGCACCATGGCTTTTTCTTTAAACAAAAGATAAACAACACCTTCTTCTTTTTCCCCCTCAGGAACCACCTTGAGGATATGAGAAAATGTTTCAAGGACCCGGTCAACAGTGGCGCCTTTGACAGCGTTACTCACGGCCTCGGCCTGGGGATGTTAGATGAGGCTCTGGACATGATCATTATGGTCATCGATCAGCAGATCCGCATCTTATCTGGTGCAGCGGCGTCAGACCCAAGTGATTCCGGTCCGCCGATGCGCCGCATCCGTCGCCGCCACCGCAAAGCCCACTTAAATGACACCCAAAAGCCTCAAAAGGTTTCTGGTGGGGTGAAAGACCAAGGAAAGATGATCTCAAAGGGCAAGGGGCGAGGTAAAGCCAGGAAGAAAATCAGACAGGAGGTCGCAGCTGTTGCTCCAGTAGAAACCCAGATGGAGCACTGCAAACAGGATGATGTGCAGCGCAACGTCCTTATGCTTACTCTTGGATATGAGACTGTTTCCAGTGGTGTCAATGGAGCCGGAGCTGTTTGACATCCGGTCATGTGATGGGGCTAAAGAACCAATAACATTCCCAATGTATAGGTTTAGTTAAGAATGGAACACTCTGTGCAAGCTGAGCTGGGTTGAGCTCCTGAGAACAGCATCAACATGTAAAGTCACACATGGAGTCGTAACCCCCATTCAAACCTGGTATCAACATCCATCCTGAGTGGTCCGATCCAGTCCAGACTGTGCCAAGTACAGGTCTGAACAAATGTGTCCTGAAAGTGTCCATCACAGAAACCACATTCAGAGATGGTTTGAGGACGCACGTGGCTACAATCTAACGCAATCTATTCTCAGGATGGATTAGAGACGGCCTCTTTAACTGACATCTCTGACTGGCAGTAGTTTCATGATTTTTGTTTGTTGTTGTTTTTTAAGCACAAGAAGAGCTTTGATTCATTCTCTCTCTGTCACTCACACGACATCTCACACACACAGACATGTTGACAGCACACAGACACATTGTCAACACAGTGAGTATCCAGACATCATTAAAAACAGAATTTTGTTCTTGCAAGCAGCCAAGGCGTCACTGAGTATGTGCATTTGAATAAAGGGTATGGTCGCCAGATCCGACACATCTCCAGAATGCGTTTTAATGCCAGGCGTAAACGCACAATGCCGATTTGTCGTTGTTTTAGAAAGCGATCCATGCTGATAAACAAGGTAGTTACCTTGAGACAGTCAGGTTTAGTGTTTCCCCTTCTTTGTTTCTTTACTAAAGCTAAGTTAACCAGCTGCAGGGACGTGCTCACTGTACGAATATGAAGATGGTATCCATCATCTCATCTAGCAGTTTGCAAGAAACAAAGCACATTTTTTGATATTTTTAAGTTTTGTTTTAGTAAACAGTCCGTGCACAAGTATGCCAAGTATAGAACAAATAATATTAGATTGTTGTTATTAGTAACCTTATTTTTGCTGTTACAATGTCTGCTGTTATTGTTTATTTATTGTCGTCTAGATTTCCTTCTTGTTCAGTACTTGAATAATTAACGTCATTGTGTGTATCAGAACCCAAAGAGCTGAGTAAAACAAAGATTCATAACCACTTGAATATGTTATTGTGATATTGATTTATGTCTATCTATCTTCTCATGCACCTCAGTATATCACATATTAGTGACCCTTTAATTTAAGATTTTGGTGAAATTGCTTCCATTTGGAACAAATTCAATATACGCACATATATTCTGATGTTTTTTGTGACTATACAATTGTCTGTATGTGTGTTTGTGTTTATCACCACAGAATGAACCCTTTTGACATATTGACATCAGGAGTGGTGTCTTCATCAGAAATATGATCTGCTGCTCTCAGTCATCTTCTGCTGCATGGCTGTTTGTTATCTGATGTTTAACTTTATCACGAGTAACTGGGTCACCACTGACATGCAGAGTTTTTAAAACCTGCGATTGAGTGCCACAATTAAATCTAATGTAAGTAGACTTGAGTTGGATCCCCACAACATGAATAATACCTGGAACACACACACACACACACACACACTCATACATACACAGGGTGGGGGAGAGTCGGCTTCAAATCCTTTCCCAGCTTTAAAGAGGATTTTCTCTGTATTAAACCTGCGAGCCAGCTGGAGCGTGAGGAAGGCAAACATGTTCAAACGACAGACGTGGTTTTATTTTGCACAAACTGACTCTAAGTGGTGTGAGTGAAGAGAAGCAGGTGGATTTTTTTTTTTTGATCATTAAGAAAAAGTAATTAGCAGAAGGACGGAGAGAGGGGGAATGTAAAGTGTTTTATGTGACAATGTCGGCCTGAGGATTTTTTTTACCACCAGATCCAGGATGGGACACACTGATGTTCCACTCATGTACAGATACACGCGACACCAAGCGGACAAAAGCAGGTCCAGTCAACTGCAAACGTACCCTCCCAACAATAATGGTGAGTTAGAGCTTCACTGCTGCAGCAGCATCTCAGTTGATTTTGTTGAACCCACCAACCCAAAGTCAAATGCTTGCATTTTGCTCAGCACCAGCAAAGTTGTAAAAGAACAATAGCAATTTCCCTATTTGATAATCTTGTATTTCGGTTTGCTTTCTCCTTGTTTTTCCACAGACAACCTGAACATTGCATTAGGTTCCATCAGAGTCCTTGGTTTGGAACTGATTGAGAATGAACTTAAACCACATCTGAACACAGTGCTGACCAGTATAAAGGAAGGGAGTGAGTACAATTTGCATTATGTGTTTTTTCTTTCTGTAGGCATTTATAATCCACCAATAAAGTCTTATACAGTACTATATCCCAGACAATATCGGGAGGCTTTGTGGTATATTAAAAGGTCTAAGGGTTATTGTTGCATCACATTGTTTCCTTCACGTGGTGTGATTTGAAGTGCAAAATGTAGAAAGCTCTGCTGCCCACGTGCAATTTGCATATTTATGGTGTTTTCATGCCAGTATACCATTAAGACATTATGCCTCCCACATATCATAGCTCCTCAAGCCCTACGATAAAGTGTGGAGGAGGTGGAGAGGCTGTGAATGGATAAGTTGTATGTGTGTCTCCTCGCTAGAGAGCAACATGTGGATAGAGAGGCAGAAGAGGCAAACACAGGTCATATCAATGGAACAGAGACTTGAGATGTGATGAAGTACATGCATTATTCAGTTAAAAAATTAAATTGGCAAATCGGTCAAGTCTGCAGCTGTTGACTCTTACACATATACATAGTTCCTGCAAGTTTTGGCTTCATAATGTGGTGATCATGTGTAATATGTGACCTTTGTGTACATTTCCACTTGTGTCCAGGGAAAGGCGCTGCTGAGCAGGTAGTGATCAGTGGGATCCTGCCAATTCTGGCCCTGTCTCTGAGGAACAGAGGGCCCCTGACACTGCTCACTGCAAAACTGGTGGCTGAACTCACGAAGGAATGTAAGCTCATTTTACACACATATGAAATACATTGGGTCTTACTTATTAAAGGTGCAGTATGTAAGAATTAGTGACATGTCGTGGTGAGACTTAAAACAAATGGAGGATCCCTCTGCTTACTCCGCTCTTTCCCACACGGAACTTCGATGGCCTTCATGAACCAGTAATGTTGATGTTCTTCTTACTTTGAGGTGTTAACTTCCACTTCCTGACTGCTGTAGAAACAAGATGGTGGCTTCTGTAGTCTGGCTTTTGCCTAAAAATCTATATATACATCTCATTCTATGGTACTTATGGGCATTATATGACATTTCTGCCCATAAAACCCTCACCGCACCTGTAATTAAATGATTTATGAACTGGTTGATTACTAATACTATAACTAGAGTGTCATGTTTATGATTCTCTGAAGTCATTTCCTGTTTCCTCACCTAAAAATCAAAATTTTTTCCCTTTCAGCTGTGGTTCGTAAAGGGTTTGGCGATGCAGGTCTGGTTACGGCTCTGTTGTCGATTCTGACCAGCTCAGACCAAGAACTGCTCTTTTATGCCGTGAGGGCCATCTCACGAATGTCTTACAACAGCTGTAAGTGAAGAAATCACCTTTAAAAAATCAGGTCATCGGGTCACTAAAAGATTCCCTGTCCCTGTTTAATGCTACGTGCATGTCGTGGCTCGCAGTGCTGTTGTGACGCAAATGTGATTACATTAGACCATTTCCATCAGGATTTGAAGCCTCAAGTTTGCACTTTACATTATTAAACAGAATGTGTGCACAGGCTCTCACAGTGTCACATGACCGATCATGTGTCGATGTGCATAATGGGCCTCTGCTGCCTACGTCATTGACTGAAGAAGGATGGTCTGAAATGTAACGTCTGGTGTGCGGACAATTATTATTATTGCTGTATAATCCTGTATAATTTTTTTTTTTTTTTTTTTTTAAATCTGAAATTAAGAAAGTGATTAAAGGTCCTTATTTTGCAAAATCAACTTTTTGATCATTTAAATCCTTATATTTAGGATTCTGGAGGTCATATCATTTGGCAAAGTTTTGTCATCCTCCTCAGTCTAAGTACAGGAGATAAAACACTTGATGCTGACTTCCGCACCCACTGGAACGTCACAATGCGCTAAATTCCTGGAATTGTTGTCTCGTGGGGCTCCGCTTTGTCCGTAAAACACACGAAAAGTTCTATTCTTGGCTCCACAGTGCAGCACAGAGTCCTACACAAACTTCCAGCCTCAGAGGATTTATCTGTCCAGTGGATACATGTTATATATGACGGCAATGTGCCTGCTAGAGCCTGCAAATGATCACTTTTTCAAATGCTAACTGCTGTTAGCTCCCAGTAGCCTCTGTGGCTGATGTCATTTCCTGCCCCTTAAGTTTCATTTTACATTACTTTTTTAAAAAGAGATACTACAAAACATAGCATTCTGAACAGGGCTGTCTTGGCAGGGAACTGCTGTGGTGCTTCATCCTGTCTGTGACATCCAATGTCTGTCACAGACATGTTCACTAGGGAACTAGTTTAACTTGGAGAAATAGGGTATAATACGAGTACTTTAATTGATGTCCCTGGGCTCTATCCTGGGGTAAAAAAGTCAGGTAGGTGAAGAAATCCCTTGCTAATCGTTTTCTCTTCATCTTCCTGTCTCCTTCAGCCAAGCTGCAGGAGCTGTTGCTTCGTCAAGGTGCAATGCCTCGTCTTGTCGCTATCCTGCTTCGTTTTCCAGAGAAAGAGGCTCTGGAGGAAGTGTGCCTCCAGGCGCTGTGTAACCTCAGTGGCATCTCAGTGGCAGAGGAGGCAGGGATGGTGTGGGAGAGGGGACTATCTGTGAGGCCAGGCGAGTCTGTGTTTCACGGCGTGTCTCCTCACGCCTGTGGCTTTGCTTCTTCCGTGACACTTGTGCGCGTGTGTCGATGGGCGTGTGGTCAGTACGCGGTCAACATTGAGGTTTTCCAGCGCTGCTCCTCCTCTTTCTGGCTTCTCCATGGGAGCAAGCGGCCTTCTCGTTGGTTTCCGTTCTCTGGCTTTGGAGGTTGTTCGAATCTGTACAAGTTGATCAAGTCTCCTTTGAGGAGCGTTCCTCGGACACGAAGTCTGAGGACTCGAATGTTCCACACTTTTCTCTGACAGACGAAAAAACACAGGTGTCTCACAGCTGACGCACAAAACACTGATTGGTTTGTGTGACGTGATTGCTGATCACTGGGGAGTGTTTTGTTTTCACAACAAACAAAGAGTCTGCATAATGTCTTTATTGGTGGCATTTCTTTTAATCACCTGCAGTACTTCAGGCAAATTAGTGAGGTGTCATTTCATGAGGTGATTAGGTGATTAAACGGTAGTAGTAGTATTTGTTTACGATACCAAATTTGAATCAGAAAATATCTCAACATTTAATGTGTGTATGTGTTTGTGAACAAGGTAAAATATTGTCAGATGTCAAATTATGGCACTCTGCTAAAAGTATGAAGGCTAAAAGTATGGGTCACCCTAACCGCTGATTCCAAATACTCCAGAGGACACAACAATATGAGCGCTCACAAACGATGTCTGCCTCAAATCTCCTGCCAAAAGCTTTGCTGATTGTGTGCTGCGCTTGGCCCAGTAATTTGATTCAAATGGCTTTTCAGCGCCAGGGAAAATGACTGGAGGCTGAGATCACAGGCAGAAGGCAGAGCAGGCCAGGACACACACAGATCTCACAACTGTTAGGATGGAGGATGGTGCTGTAGTTTAAGAGAAAGTTCCTCATCCTTAAGGAAGAAGCTGTGATCTGCTAACAAACATGCAACATGACCTTACTCACCTTTGTTTTCTCTTCTTTCATAACCCAGTGATCAGCAGCTGTGTTGTGCAGCCTCTCCAAACCACCCTGATTACCAGAGGTTACCACTAGATGGCATGCATGAACTTTGTAGAAATCCTTGTCATCAGTGTAAAGAAACACCTCATGGACTAAATCTAATCATGATGAGCAGTGGACGCTCACATAGCCCTACTGATGTGAGTGTGGATTGTGTTGTTTCAGTTAAATTGTACATTTGCCCTTTGACTGTAAATCTGTTAAAAACAAATGACAACACAAGGACACACAGATGTATCACCCCCTCCCTATCAATCCCCCCCCCCCCCCTACAATTTCTCTTCCTCCAATTACCACTCTTATTGGTTCCATCTCGCTTCAGGCGTCTAAATGTGCGGGCACGTCCTCTAATCAGTGCCGACTTTATTACTCTGGGAGACACTTAAATATTTGATGTGATAGAGATGAGGGTTTAGAGTTATTTACGGGTTAACTTAAATAACTGAGTGGGAATCTGGCTCTCTGTGTCCTCAAACAGTGTTTACTAATGAAAATAGCCCCCCCACACAGAAACTAACAGAGAGGTTTTCATTTATGGTGAGCAACAGTGGCAAAAAGGTCATGCAGATTGCACATTGTGAGGGTTTATATGTCTGTATATGTATATATGTTCATACATATAGTTAAGCTGCAGTGTGTAACTCTGTAAAAAAAAATTCACATAGACTAATGTAACATCATTTGCAAGCTGTGTCCTTTATATTAAATTGGCTCTGTCAAGCAATACTATCAGTTATAATAGCGAGGGCACATTTGTGTGTAGCTCACCAGTGCAGGCGTTTATTCCGTCCAACTGCTGAATGACCACTTCCTGTGTGCAGCAACAGGAATGTCGCCAGGCGACAGCTATATACACTCCTAACTGAGTGCTAATTCATTTCACAGTTATTTGAATGGAATGTACTTGTTCTTCCTTCTCCTAATCAAAATATAGCAGGACATAACTCTTTCATAGCACTTAGAACCAATGTTTTTGATATACTGTATTTATAGTTAACATATTTGTAATATATATATATTAAAAAAGCATATTAATACCGTTCTTGCCTTTTAGTGTGGGTTTTGTGCTTGGACTCAGCCTTTAAAGGGTGAAATCAGTGCTCACTCACCGCTGTTTCTTCGACATTTATCAAAGATGAAATCAAGGACACAAGTTTGTTGCTGTGGCTGACAGGAGCTAAGTGGCTATTTGTCTGACCGCTAACATTCTAGCTCCCGGCCCAGATAACTGTGGAGTTAGAACATAAGGCCATGTTCAACTCACAAAGACAACAACAATAAAGAGAGAGAAAGAATATTTCTTTAATAACAGCTAATAAAATGAGGTTGTGCTTTAATTATTTATTTAGTTGTAACATTTATTAGCTCTTTGTTATTTTTTAATTTCCTTTCCCCCCCCCCCCCCCCATTTCATTCTGAAAATGATGGCACATGATGTAACAACTGAAAGTTATTGCCACACCATATTCAAGAGCACACACTGGCTTGTGTGTGTGTGTGTGTGTGTGTGTGTGTGTGTGTGTGTGTGTGTGTGTGTGTGTGTGTATCCAGTGTTTTCATCTTTGCAGAAACACGCGATTCACCAGACATGTGAACTCTTTATTCAATATAGCACCCCTTCCACTCTATAATAGGAAATGCAGTGAGAGTTCATATAATACTTTTAATATAAGGCTCATTAATAATTCATCATGAACTTTGCATTTTGTGCCCTCAAACTCAAACGTCACATGGCTGAAGAGTGTTTTATTACTTGTCTTTGCAAATGAGTCATTTAGACTTTAATCCTCTTGTTGTTGTTGGTTTTTTTTTCCACAGAAACAACTCTGTGTAATTGCATTAGGATTTCACGGTGCTGAGACTCTAATTGCCGCTTTCTGCATTCCTTCATTGTGGCCTCAGTTATTCTTAGCCCGTAGCATCATTCAGCAGTAGACAGCAATCATCCACCTTGTTGACTCACAACACACGCGCTCTCATTTAATACCCATGATGGCAGACACAGAAATAAAATGGAGACAAAACCAACAGAAGACACGCTTGTTTCATTGAGACAGTCTGTGTATTATGATCATCCTCTTGTCTATAAAGATACCAGTTTGATTGTAAATATAACCAGTTTGATTGTCATTCAGAGAACACTTCCGCCCCGCTGTCAACCTGCTGCCTTTGCAGACGCCCAAATCCTCATTTATGGACCTCTGCGACAGCCTGATGACAACCCTCATCAGCAGAGACATGGGATTAGCATTTACCGATCAATTCCGTCTGACAAGTGCAAGTGAGATTTCGAACAGATCCACTCCGCTCGTGTTGTGAAGCCAACACTGGTGGCCTCAACCTTGGAGAAGACGAGCTGCGGGGAGAATTCAAACCTGAAGCCGCTGAAAAGTCTCACCGCCGGCCTGTCTGATGTGTCTATTAAGTGAGTGACGTGAAGGAAAATAGATGTATCGTGTCATCCGCAAATCATTTTCACTGTAGAAATACAAGTGTCGCGTTCACACTGTCCGATGCTGATGGATTTTGAAACAACAGTGACAACTTCTTCGTTTGATCAAGGAACACACGCTTATGTAAAAGAAGTGACAGGATTTCAGCAAATTATAAAAGCAATCAAATGTTTTCATACTTGTTTGAAGTTACTTCATTGTTAAAACTTTCTTTTATTTGGATGTCACATTTTAAGTTAATCCACAATACATTCAAGGACAGATTCCGTGTCGCAGACGTTTTGTGCACAAATTATTCTCTGCACGACGCTCTTAGAAATAAAAGAACCGTTTTTTGGCTCCAGGTAGAACCTTTTTATAAAGGTTGCACCTGGATTCCTTTTACAACCCTTTATTCAGGAAAGGGGTTTTAAAGGGTTCTCTGGATCAACATGGTTCTTACTGGACCCATTAGTGTTACCAAGAAGCTTTGAAAAACCCTTAATTTGGGAAAGGGTTTTTCAGAAGCAAATGGTTCCAGGTAGAACCCATAGGCCCTTGTAGAAGGACCCTTTTGGAACCCTTATTTCTAAGGGTGTACATCTAAAACACAATTTTTGATACATCAAGTTTATATTCATCCAAATTCCGCCACCTAAAATGTATTGTTAAACTAAATGATGTAAATGAATGACTCAAGGTTGTATAGTAAACATCGTGTCCAATGATCTTACTTTCTGCTTCTGCTTCTTGAGCCTGTCGGGGCCCTGGATGCCGCTCTTCTAATATTATTGCAATTCTTTCATTTTGTTTTTCAGACCACCAACTCATCTCCTCCCAATCACCACCAGTACCTCCGTGATGTCTGGGGAGAATGATCGTTTCCTTTAACCGCCTGCTGCCTACACTCCACCACCACCACCACCAGCAGTATCTAGGCGCCGGGGGAGCCCGCCTCATCTCCTTCGTATGGGCCTACATTTAATGAAGTTGCTCCACATCGATGGAGCATAATTGCTGAAAGTCAGCCTCGGCAAACATTGGACTTCTCCTTCCTGAACTGGCATTGGTGAAAATGGTATCTGTGACTCTTAAATTCATCAGTATCATGCTCTTTCTGGTTGGTATCAACCTTTTTGACTGTTTAACAGTTTATGTCAAGATTAGAGTGTATAATAGCATAGCCACATGGCTCTAAAGCTCAGTATCGTTGTTGCTGTTGAATGCATTAGCCTTTATGATAAAGACTAATGCAGATCTATACCTGTCAACAAGAGCGTTCCACAGTTGGAGGTGGTGAAATCTGTCCTATGGGAATTTACTTGGACTTGAATGTGAGGCTCATATCAAACTGCAAATTAAAATACATATTGCAAAACATAGATTTTTTTCATCACTTTTTTTTATTAGACGAATACATAAAAAGTACTTTTTCTGTCCAACAGTGCACTGGAACTGCCTCATTTCATATTGTTTACTAATGCAGCATAGTAAAGTTTATTACGTCCGCCAAGGAGGTAATGTTTTCGCCGGAGTTTGTTTGTTTGCCTGTTAGTTAGCAACATAACTCGAAAAGTCACGGACGGATTTGGATAAAATTGTCAGGATATGTCTGCAATGGGACCAGGAACAGGTGATTACATTCTGGGCGTGAGTCTTAAAACAGTATGGGGGGTCATCAAGAGTCTTTGGATGACCTCAAAGTTAGTCAGTACAGTATTTATTTATGTTATTTCAATGCACAGATCCACTCAGATGACAGTTTCAGTCGGATCACTATACATTTGATTTTGAGCAGGGAGATGAAAATGACCTTGACCCCTCGCAATGACAGTCAGTCTCAGGTGGATGCCGGCACACTTGAAGTTGACACATCACGATAGCACGCCGCACCAGACCGTGCATGTTAAACAAGATGTGGAAAAAAAGAGTTCACCGCGTCTCAGACTATCAGATTATTTTTACCCAAAGATGTCAGAGAGCTGAATGGCTGGTTCAAACGCTGTCTTCCTTCACGTCTATTTCTGTACTGACATCACAAGCACACATGTAGCGGCGCGTCAGAATGAGGCTGGTACTGGAACAGACAACAACAGCTATGACCAAACAGTTAGGCTGTGCTTCAGGCATGTGTGCGCGTGTGTGTGTGTGTGTGTGTGTGTGTGTGTGTGTGTGTGGTGGGCTAGTGGGAGGGAAGGCCATCTGTCCTGACCTATTACGTCCATCACAGGAGGTCCTTTTCACAAACACACACAAACACACACACACACACAACCTTAAGACGCATGAATAATCGAGGACTTTTATTTTCGTTCACAGCATTTTGTCTCCTGTCACTTTTGAGATAGTATTGCATCTTGACATTATCAGCAGGGGAAAGTGATAACATGGTGAATGGATGGAGGACGATGGCGCGCAGAGATGACACGGCAGATGGTTGATTAGAGATTAGCACTGTGGGAGGAAACACCAGGAAACCAATTAGGGGAGGAGACAGTGGCGCACAGACGGTTAGAGGACCAATCAGAATTCTTCATGTTTGAGCGTGTACTTGAGACTTATAATAATTCTCCGCACAAACTCGGTTCAACCCCCGTATGAACGACTGTGTGTGTACATGTACAATGACTGTTGTAATCAGACATGTATTGTATGTCAACTGTCAATCACACTGATGACCACTCATATGTTGTGTATTATCATCCATTTCCCTCTAAATGGGAACATAATGCACAAAATAACTATCGTCTGACCTTAAAGAAAACCTACATTTATAGATTTTCCCATAGTCTTAGATTGTGAGTTTTTTTGTGTCACTTTTCAATCTGGAATCCATTTTTTTGTCTTCAGATCCATGTGAATGAGACTTTGTGTCTGTGTAAAGATGGAGACACATCCTGTGATCTATATGATATGTATCAGTGATTATGGTGTGTTTGTGGTATAGAGAAAAAACTGAGACTGAAAAATGCACACATGAAAAAGATGGCAAGGGCAGCAGCAAAAAGCAAGGCAGAGATGAAAATTGAGCTGGAACTTTTACAAAAACCTCAAAAATGGTCCTTGAACTTTCTTGGAAGTCTCCTCTTCTTTTGCCTCCATTTACAATCTTGGCTCATTTCAATGTCTGTTTTCTGTGGCTGCACCAGTAAAAGTCTCAGCTCCTCCTCAGCATGTAGGTGCATATAAAGTGTGAGTGACTTTCATCCTGCTGAAAATCAAAGACTGTGCTGGCTCTGCCGCGCTCACTTCAGCTCCTGTGACAGGCAAAAACGCCACTCATGCAAAATGAAATCAAAATAGCCATTAAAATAAAACTTAGCCATGCATAAACGTCGTGTGTGTGTGCGCACACGGCAACAGCTGAGTGAGTTGTTTGCCAGCTGTGTCTGTGTTTCAAGTATGAATTGGTTTCCATGGCACATATGAAACACAGAGTGTCTCAGTCTCTTAAACACACTGTCGATTTCATTTTTTTTCGCAAAGAATTGTTGGCGTTAAACGGTGCTATTACAAATTACAAATTCTACACAAACTTATGCCTGGAGCCAAAACAGGAAGGGGAAAAATTGTAAAAGCTTTGCTCTGCAGAGGGCCAATTAGTTTCAGGGTGGAGGAAATAGGACATGTCAGTGAACATGTGAAGGGAGAAGACGAACGAGAGAAACAGCGAAAGGCTTCATGCTAATATGTGTTTCACGGGTGCTCTCATAGATCTGTTTCAGGCCCGCAGGAGGTGAACCTGAGGGGGAGATATTCAAATATTTCAGTTTGCAGTCTGCACAATAAGCAGACATTTGGCCTATATGGTAATTTGTTCTTGCATGTACAGATAATCCATTTCAACCTGTTGCATACTTTTACTTGAATATGTTTGCACGCTCACAGCTCTGTGTGCTCCTAATGGCATAATGGCTTAGTGCTTTACACCATGGACAGTCATATTCATATTATGACAATCCATAAAAGTTTCAAGGATGTGTCAAATGTCAATATATGGAAAGGAAGGAGAATTCATCCTATACATACTTCATACCAGAGCTGTCATCCATTTCGTTTTCTCCACCATTGTAGCTTAGATATAACTGGCAACCCGTGGTTGCCCGGTAGCTAAGACTCTACTGACTGCAATGATTGGTAGATGGCTGTAGGTGGCGCCACATGCCAAAACATGATTTCAAAACATAAACATGATTTGCAGTCTGTAAAAGATTTTTTTTAATGCAAATATTTTGGTTGTACTGTTGTTGTTGGTGAGTTCAGTTTGTTATATGAACATTATCACTGAGTCTCTGTGACATACTAAGAGGATTTTATGGCCAGTTGCTTTAGATTTATTACATAATGCACCTTTAAAACCATAAAAATCAGCATCAATAATACTAATTCAGAATAAAAAACTGGACCAAAAGATAAAGTGTTAAAAAAGAAAAAGATGGCAACAAAGGAGTCCAAAAAATAGAACGGTATTCTGGAATAACACATCTGTGTCAAACCTTTTATCAAACATCCATCTCTTCCTGGTCAAAATGCGACTGATTCAGCCTGGAGCAGAGACAGAGACTTTACATTACTTCTGCCGAGGGTGAGAGTTTTCTTACGGGTGGATGAAGACAAAGCTAAATGGAGCCTAATGGATCACACTTTGATCCTTCCTGAAAACACCATCAACACATATATGGCTGCCTCCTGATCATCTACAAGCATCATCACTGTCATTTTAGCACTTCTGAAATTCTGTCCCATCCTCCCATATACTACACCCCCTCAGACAGACAGAAAGACAAAGCTGCCAGGATTCCCTTCTCGTCCTTCTCCTCCTCTCCTTATATTTCTTCTCGTCTCGCCTGATCTGTCAGCGAGCGTCTCCCAGCCATCACTCTCTGTGACAGGCGGACTATCTCGAAGTCGTCAGTCACTCCGCTGCCTCTCTACAGCCGTCATCTCCAGCCGGCAGGGACACCCCCTGCAACACAGCTGTCACACTGACAACGAAGAGAGGCCCCTTGCCTCCTAGAACAGGGGAGTATTGCAGGAGAAGAATATTCCCCCTGATTAAGGAGTCTTCCTCATTATGAGGTCATTAGCATCGCTATCAGTGGCTCTAAAGGGAATTTTAATAGGAGGAGGTTTTGACCTTGAAGTCGCCTCATGTATTTCTGCTTTAATTAAGGTGTAACGTGCCCTACAATGGCAACATTCCTACTCAAAGCATTGACATCCTGGGTAAACACGTTGGTAATATCAGCTACATCCTCCTGTTAGTGAAAAGCTGACAACAAAATGTTTTTTTTTTTTCCAGTTGAGGAGCTAAAGAGCAGATGATAAATTCATTCACACTTATCACAATACATGAAGCAGATTTGTTCATTATTTGCGTAAAGCACTCATTTCTTGCAGTTTTTGGGTTTCTAAGAATAAAAACTCTCATTCATTAAAACCTTTATTTTCCATCCTCTGAAGCTTACAAACACACAGAAACTGTGGCTTCTGTTCTAAGTAAAGAGCACATAATTAGTCCTATTTCTGTCAACCCGTGCTTTGATAAAAACACATCACCTGCATCACTTCCCATTGTAGAAAGCTGGGATTGGGAATGCAGGTTATACCCCGCGCCTGCCGAAAAATAACGTCTTCAGTTAGCGCGCGTCCCTCGGAGGCATCTTCCAGTTAGACTGCGGCAGTCAGACGGAGACGTGGAGTTATAAATGAATGTTCCCCCCTCAAAGCATGACAGATAGCTGCACGAGGCTCGGGGAAAAAAAATTTAATAAAAACACAATAGCAAGAGAAAAGTAGAATGGGTGAACACGTGTATGTATGTGTGTGTTTTAAGAACGTGTGAATGTGTTTGTGTATGTAAATAAACATTCTCAATATAGAAACAGCCACCAGAGCTATCATGGTTAATAATGTGTCAGTGATGATTGATGGTCAGCTGAAGGGATGGGATAGGCTTTTGTGTGTGTGTGTGTGTGTGTGTGTGTGTGTGTGTGTGTGTGTGTGTGTGTGTGTGTGTGTGTGTGTGTGTGTGTGTGTGTGTGTGTGTGTGTGTGTGTGTGTGTGTTCATCATGGCAGTGTGTGTTTATGTCTTCATTCCATATGACTGTATTGTCCCTAATTTCTTTCCTGTCTTGATTGGATAGTCCAGTGTACCTCACATTTATGTGTGTAAATAGTTTTACATACTGTATAAATATATAGAGCTGACCACACAAGATTAAAGTAATGCCATTTTGTCAGGAAAGAGTGCTATTTACATCCACAATACACCCATAATACACTTCTTACTACATTTAGACAATTACAATGAATCTGTCGATTATTTCCTGGATTAATCGCGTACTTGTTTGGTCGATAAAATGTTGAAAGATGTTAGAAAATATAGAGAAAATAAACCGGATAATTAAGAAGCCTGAAAATCAGAGAACTTGTTTTAACCCTATAAGGTACACACCAAGAAAAAAGCAAAGGAAAAATTATTTATTTGCATTTTTTATTATTTTATTTTATTTGTGAAAATCAATATTTGTTTTATTTTTTTTAATTAGACCCTGCAATATTTCAGATACAGGCCTCTACCAAACAGTGTTAGTGAGTTCAGCTTGATGCATTTTTCAATGAGATATAGTGACTTAAATTGTGGTCGACCAAATGGTTGAGTAGTAACTTAAAGGGTTTTAATTATTGAACAAATAAACACAATTAAATAAACAATTAACCGATTATAAAAATGGTTGATGAATTGAGTAATCAATTAATGATCAATTCATTGAATAATCATTGCAGATAAAGTGCATGTATTTAAAGCATTACGTTATTTTGAGACACATTATGACATCAGCATAACCTTTATTTTATTTGATAAAATAGGTGCAAATCTGGATGCCAACTTCAGGTCTAGATACCTTAAACATCACATGCATGCTTTTATTGCTTTTACAGCGTTGTTTTGGAGTAGAATGAGGGAAAGTTGATCAGAAAGTTGAAAATGTAATAAATGTGAAAAAATACTCCCATACTCATGCAAGCAGCAAGTGGTATTGTAAGGATCAGATATACTGTATATAGTCTGTCAGCTTCTGCGATATATTGGTCAATCTCTGGATTTAACATGCACAGTAAACTATTAAAGCTTGAAACTGGCACCGGTACAGTTCATTCACGTGATGTCCAGGGCTCTGTATTACATGATTTAATGCCTAAACAATCACTGTGGGTAAAATAACGCAAATTCATGAAAGGTAAACACACAGAATGCACAGTCAGGGTAGAGCAGATGGAAAGAAAAAAACAGAACAGAGGACATATGTCTGCAGTCTGTTGACTACACCATTCATGCTGTTTCCTTTATCCCCAGTTCTTCTCCTCCTTCTCCTCCCCTTTTCCATATCTCTCGCCCATCTTTTGTGTCTTTCATCCCAATATATGTTCGAGCATCTTCGCGTAATCAGACAAAGTTCACTGTTGGTCACTTCGCCGGTTTTGTGCACGCAGCCAATGAAAGCAGCTTTTCTGACAACAACAAGTAAAAATAACTACAAAGCCAGCGTCAGCGAGTGTGCAGATAACAGTTGTTTGGTTTGGTGCGTTGTTTGAACTGGCATCAAGTGCATCATGTTTCCAGCACAAACATTCAACACGGCTGCTCACATAGATGCCCAGTGACCTTCTCCTCTGTTTGTGAACTCACAGATAAAAAACTCTTGTACTGTGTGTATGTGTGTGTGTCTTGTCAAGAGCTCACATTGTTGGCCCAAGTACTGTATCTTTGTGTATTCTTTGCTAGAGTTAGAGGATTTTTCATCTCTCCTGCTACTTCAGTTATTCTCCAGAAGCCTCTTGGATGAGAGGTGAAACATGACCTCGGTGACTGAGAACCTTCACAGACATTTAGTTAAATATCTCATTAAGCCATGCACCAAATATGCATTATCTGTGTCAAAAATTAAAGGTCCCATATTATGCAACATCAACTTTTTAATCATTTTAATACTTATATTTGGGACTCTGGAGGTCCTACCAGTTGGGAAAGTCCTCCTCAGTCGAAGTACAGGAGATAAAACACACAATGTTGACTCATTGGGGCGTCACAATGCGCTATATTCCTGGAATTGTTGTCTCGCGGAGCTCCGCTTTGTCCATAAAACACACGAGAGTGCTGGCGAGGGCAACGGTATCCGAAAACCGGGAAGTCCGCAAAGTCTGCGAAAAGTTCTATTCTTGGCTCCACAGTGCAGCACAGAGTTCTACACAAACTTCCAGCCTCAGAGGATTTATCTGTCCAGTGGATACATGTTATATATGACGGCAATGTGCCTGCTGGAGCCTGCAAATGATCACTTTTCCAAATGCTAACTGCTGTTAGCTCCCAGTAGCCTCTGTGGCTGATGTAATTTCCTTTCCCTTAAGTTTCGTTTTTCTTTTTTTAAGGTGGACCTTTAAGGTGGACCTAAAGAGATACTACTAAACCCACGCGTTTTGAACAGGGCTGTTTTGCCAGGGTGATTGAACTGCTGTGGTGCTTCATCCTTATTTATTTTGACCAAAGCATATCAAAGACATGTTCATTAGGACACCAGGGAATTCGTTTTACTTGGAGAAATAGTATATAATATGGGACCTTTAAAGAAAAAATCATTCCTGTAACGTTCGGTCAGAACAGTTGAGCACCTTTGCACTTCTGTATTATACAGTCGTCTTTTCTAACATGTACAAAAACATCCCGTTCATGACCGTGTAAACGTTGTGCGACTCCCTGACGTCCAGTTCAGACCCGACAGTACTTTCATTTCAACTCACACATCACAATGCAATGAGCTCATGTTCCGTCTTCACTTCAGTGGTTTTGGTTCGTCTGCCGTGCCTAATTACGCATGCAAATCATACTAAATATACTGTTTTGAGTATTACCTGTAGACCTGACAGATGGCTCAGAAAACATAAGCGGGGGCAGCTGCTCTGCTTCTGTCCGCGGCGAGGAAAAAAAATAGAACTATTGTCAATTTTATAGAAAACTTCCAAACATTCCATTGGAACTGACTGCTGACTCCAACAGATGTTACTTTTTTATTTCAGCAGCTGCTGGATCATTGGAAGCCCTGACACAATCACTTCTTCTGTTGTGTGTCTGTCCTGACTATCTAATCTCACAACAGCAGATACATACAGATTTGACAAAAAAAACAAAACAAGGTGCTTGTGGCTTCCAACACGTCATTTTAGTGAAAGACATTTAAATTGCTCTGAGGGCATGATGACAAAAGACAAAGAACCATACTGTTGCTATGCCTGTAAACACCTGTTGGGACAGTACCTAAAAGGTGATACTTGAGTTAAATGTACAAGTATCTTACGAGAAAATGGCTTTTGTAGAAGTTAAAGTCACGTTTTATAATATCACTTCAGTAAAAGTCTTAAAGTTTATGACATTTACTGTACTTAAGTATCAAAAATAAACATTGTCTGCCGTTGCTGATACAGAAAATGTATTTAAGTAGGATAGAGCCATGGTAGCTCAGTAGTAGGGCGAGTAAAAGTTGCTAGAAATATGAATAATAACTAAATAACAAAGTAAAGTACAGGTATTTTGAATTAAGTATTTGTACTTTGTTACATTATAACACTGGATATGATAATTATATAACATACGGAATGCTATTACTGCTATTATTTCTTTGGTTTACACCATTTTGACTAAATGATAAAAAAGAAACACCCAGTATATAAAGAACGTTGTGTCTGTAACAACAGTCGTTTTCCAGCGTCATCCATCTCCTGCTGTTTCCCTCCACAGATCCCAGACCAGCAGTCCTGTGCTGACATTGAGGCCAGCTGTTTCACTGCATTCTCATGTGATTAAGATGAGAGACGGGGTGGGACGGCACATCTTGGGCGAGGACGAGACGAGGAAAGATGGCTGTCTGTCCTCTCTGGGCCGGCACAATACTTTAATCACCTCACACCTGTCCTCCATTTCATCCCACCATTCCAGATGCCTGATGCAGCCCACCGAAACCTCAAGATCATTTATTCATCTTTCTGTATTTTTTTTTTTTTTTGTCATTTGCTCAATTTTCTCCCGGCCTTCTGTGTCCTTCGTCTGTCTCTTTCTCCCCTCCTGTGTCCTTCGCTTTCTTTCCGTTCTGTTGTCCCCCTTTTTCATAACTTATTGACCATATCTGTGTCACTTGTCTCAGCCTCTCTCTCTCTCTCTGTGTGTGTGTGTGTGTGTGTTTGTCTCAACATGGTACCTATGAAGACAAATGTGACCCTAAGGATGCAGTCCATGTGCCGCCAGTGTAACCAGGACAGATCCTCTCTCAAGTGGAGATGGAGAGAAAATGAGGAGGTGGACAAAGAGAGGCTCAAAAAACAAAAAAAAAAATCACCTCAATTTTCTTCAACCAGTGAGTGATATATTTGTGTGTTCAACCATGTATGACCAGCAATTTCTTGACAGAGAAGGGTTTTTTTTTGTTTCAACAAGCCTTTTAAACCTGAACAACAACACAGGTGATACAATATGACCCATACTGAAATCATACCTCTGTGTGTCTGTGAGGGGCATATCTCACTGACCGTTAGTCAGATCGCCCTAAGACTTTGGATATGGGTTGAGCATGGCGTGATGGTGTGCATCCTTGATTTTTTTTTGAGGAATTAAAATTTTTCTGATTTATCATGCTGGACTTTTGCTGCTTTATCACGCGACACCAGGCAGGAAGGGGCTCATCAGCAGCAGCTGCGCTGTCTGAAGCGGGGAGGTGGGAGTGAAGAGGCTGTCCTCACAGTGGGTGAGACACTCTCACATGTTTTACCGAAGAACATGGTGTTATACGAATATGAAACTATGAGGTGTCCATTCACCAATACGCCAGCACATGTTTATTTTGCATTAGCATGCTACTACTTTGCGGCTGACTTGGCAAACCTGTTTCCAAAGGTTACGATTAGCATTAGCTTAGGGTAACATAACACAAACACTGTGCAACCTCATTAGGCACAACGCAAATGTTTTCTAATTTTCGATTCGCATTAGCCTTTACGTTCCTTATCATGCATTACCATAACTGAAAAAACCTTCTTCAGCTCCCACTATAGGAATACATACTTCCTACGGGCACTGCATTAATAAAGATAATGATAAAAAGCAAGGTTAAATTTCATTTTAAGGATCAGCAAGGTTTTACACGTTAATGGTATTTCTAATAGACATTTAGCAGAGCTTTACAATGTTTGATGGAGGTTTGTGACAGTATACATTACAGTGTGTGGTATTACTGTAATAAAGTGAGTACATCTGTGTAACTGATCAGTGTTTGGCCCGATCTGTATCACAGTAAAGGAGACTGGGTGTTGGTTGTAATGGGTGTTCATTTGGGTCTATTCTTGCCATCATAGGTTGTTTCAATCAGTTCAGTTGTACACACAGCCCTACAAACGTGTGGGTGTGTGAGAGAGAGCACACATGCTGTGACAGTAATTCAGAGGGATTGTATTGATCGTTCCTGATGGACACTGAGATATCAAGCAGGACACTTGTCTCTGTCTTTTTTCTTTCTGCTCTCTCTCTCTCACGCACACACACATACACACAGAGTGTCTAGAGACGCCACTTCAGAGAGTAGAAATAGAAAGTAAGCACATAGTTAAGTGATTAACCGACAGTTTCTTGTGTCTGCGAGTCTTGCCCCAGTAAAGTCCACCATGTCTTAATGACTGAAAAGGGAATCCAGCGACAGCTCACTTCATCACTGTCCTGCATTGGCCTAAAGATTCTTTCCTCCTCATCCTCATCACTATATCTGCTACTCTTGCGCTCTGGTACATGTGGTGGCTTGTTCTTTCAATTATCCTCCAACAATTTCACTTCATGGCGTTTTCACTGTCACCTTCATTCAAATGAAGTGAATGTCTTTTCATTTGACTTGCATTTCTTCCATGCAGTCATTGCACAATGTGCAACTCCATTATGAGTCCATGATCGAAAAGGAGCTTTTCCTGTTACTGTCTCATTTCACAATAAACCGTAAACCTAGACAGTCAAAACAGAAGAAGAAAAATAAGAAATCTCAGTTGTCAGTTTCATGTGACCTAATTGTTTTTACTCTGTACACAAACAAGTGGTTGCATATCTTAATGCCTTTATTATTTATTAATGCCTTTAACTCAACAAAATATTTATGTTTCACGCTATTGTGCTGTCAATAATTCATTCCATTATTAATAATTCTTATCACTCTTTTCTGTACAATAAGCAGTGGCGTTATGTTACTTGTGTTGCCCCATACCTCTAAACAGCATGTAAAGCATCACATGAACACATAAGTAATGGTTGAAACACGTCCTTGAATCCTTGAATCCTTGAATCCTTGAAGACATGTGCAGCTGTGCTGTGTTCTGGAAATTCTCTGCTGCTGCTGGTGAAGAATGAAATAGAGACTTCTGCCGGCCGAGAAGGTTTTATTTTCTTTGTAAAGAAAAGGTCACTCTTCACACAAGTGATCCTAACTGGAGTAAGACCCAGAACATAGTGAGCCCAAAGCCTATATATACATAGGCAACTCCCCTTTCCCATCCCTCCAATAGACAAAGGAGTCTGTCTTTCCAGGCTATGTTTTCACACCTCTTTGTCTACTGTAGGTATCGGGGAGCCGACTCCCTGCGGATGTTGTGGGAAGGATGCGAGTTGGGTTTAGACATCCTAATTTGAATCCCCAAAGGACCTGGTATCTTGTGTTAGAAAGGGGTGATGGGCAGTTGTAACACTGAGACAATAAATTGAATTTAAACCAAACCTTTAATAGAAGACGAAGATTTTATCTATCCGCACAGACTCAAACCAACTCAAACCACACAGATTATTGGTAATTATTTTCCCCAGGTTCCTAGAAACATCCCTTGCACAATGAATGCACAGGTATGTTCAGACCTCACCTACATCGCTTGCTCATTATGCTGAAATGGCTCTTTGATTGGCCTTTAAATAGATCATTTTTGACCGCCTCATAGATGTTTGGTAGCGTAGCCAGCTGTCTCCTCTGCCTGCCAGTGAGAGCGCGTGTGCTCTCAGGTGTCTGTGCTTATTGCCGGTCTGCCTGTTTGCTCTCAATCTGTCAGTGCTGTGGCCATTCTGGCAAGAAAGGGAGTGAAATAGCAAGAGACCATAGCATTGTGTGTGTGTGTGTGTGTCTGTGAACGTGTGTGTGTTCCTAGTGAGGGTGTCAGCATGGCACATCATCCTTCAGGCGGCACCACAACAGGATCCATCTGCCAGCCAAAACAGAGGGACTGATCAGAGAGCAATCCTGATACAGATTGCCACAAACGCAACTCACCCCCAACTCCCCTCCCTTTAATAAGCCTCGTCTTCTCCTCGACATCTTGCCCCCGTATCAGTTCTGTTGTCACTCTCCCTCGCTCACCTCATCCTTAACCCTCCTCTGCTCATCATCTTTACATTTGGGTTCTCATTTCAGCCTCATTTGAGAGCAGCGAGTTGTCCAGATGTCTCATGCTTTACCTTATATACAACCAACCAAACAACTGTCTTTCTTTATTGTGAGTTACTTACACACACAGCTCTTTGCCCTCTTTGTTTCGATGGCACTTTGATAAGTTTTGTGTTTTAAAACACGAAGCGTATCATAGATGACATGTTTGCGTACGCACACTTGGCATTACCACAATGGTTTGTGCTATCCGAAAAATTCTAATGGTTTCTGAAAGCTGAGAAGTTGCACATCAATGGCCACAATTTAATTTTTTTATTTCACTTGCGCTGTTTCAGGAAGCCAACAAATCAGCTTCTGTCACCAGAGAGGATAGACTTGGACATTGAAACAAAGACTCAAATTTAACATGCAAAACATCTGGAACTAGAGTGTTTTTCTCAATAAAACTATGTTTTTCTTCATTTTAAATTGTTAATACTCTGTTTTAACATGGAGTAGATTGTAAATAACTGCCAGATATTGAAAGTTATTCTGGAAAAATGGGTACTTACTCACAGACATTTTTAGGTGTTAAAGGGTTAACATAGCATCACTTGGGGAGCTGTGTGGTGCAGGAACAGCAGCAGCTCTAATTGACACAAGCACACAGTTGTTGGGGGAGCGCTTGATTTGTTTGGCATTCTATAGGCAGAGCACATATTTTTCAATGTCGGACGATCACATTTATTTAATTGTTCACAGGCAAAAATTGGTATAATCCACTTTTCATGGGTACATCTTGCTGGTTTTTCTTTTTTTACTAGCACAATGTTGCTTTTTTACTGAGTTTTAATTATTGAGGGTTAACATTTACAGAACATGCTGACAGCAGCTGCAGGAGCAAACGTACGCCATGTAAACACCACGGGGACTTCGTTCGGCTCACTGTGACATTAAGAGTGTGCCACCTGATGCTGTCAGGTCTGGTGTGGGAAATGCCAGGCCTGTGTCCAGAACCTGGTAAGCTGCTAAAGGTGCAGACTGTTTGGACAGACAGCACATGCAGCATGATGATGAAGGTAACGCTTGCTTAGATAATGACACATTTAGAGGTGAAGGTAGTTACACTAACACTGTATTTGATTACTTAGTATTTGGCCAAATATTGAACTTTTTTCAGTTGTACAAAACCCTAACCCTGGAAATAATAAAGTATTATTATATGTTAAGATCAGATGAGATTTGATTCCCAGCAGTGCCCCATAATCCATCAGTCAACAGTCAATAGAAGTATCTTGACTATTGGTACTTGCTAATTATGTGCAATTCGTAATGTATACTTGTAACAGACGACAGTTAATGAGGCAATAAATGAGTTTTTCAGATTGTTAATTCCATCACAATGTCATTCACACTGGTGTAGAACAAGAGGAAACGGAATTCGATATTCTACGAGCGTGAAATGTGGTCGTCATTGAAATAATCTGTTCACTTATTCACTGGTTTGGTAAATAATCGTGTGTTGAAGTGTTCAGATTGGCGTGTAAGCAAAAATAGTTTTGGCGACAGTTTAGTTTCGCACACTGAGATGCTAAACTATCTTGAACTGCCAGAATATACAAACGGTTTCAGAAATCAATTCAAAGTGGGAATAAAGATAACTTATAAATAATCGTTTCACACAGTCATTTTAAATGTTTCAGATGCTCACATACCACGAGTCCGACATGCATAGACGATGTACACACAACGTCAGGTCACAGCTGACCGAAAGTCTTCATTAAAATATTATAAGCCTTGTATTAAAGACCATATGTTCCTGTCACACAGGTGTGCATACTTATACTTTATGTATGAGGATAGCATGTCCCTCTAATGAAGGCTGACTTGGAACAGCTGTCACATATATAACATATTCAGAGCCTCAAAATAAGCAGGACATTGACCTAAAATGCAAATGTGTATAGAAGAGGTGCGATACTGTTCATGAACTGTGGTTCCTGTTCATGTTCATTATTTTATATCTGGTGTCACAAACCAGGAAGTCAAAGGTCGAATGTACACAGGATGATGTCGGAGAAAGAACTATATTTATCGTCCAGAAATTGTCAAAATTACAGATTAATAAGAAATTTGGGGCCCACAAAGAAAAAGGTGTGACACTAAAGGCCTGTTCTTCAAAAGAACAGAGAGATTTGTTCCTGTTCCTCTTGCCAGGACATTTCATACTTCACGAGAAACTCTTGGGAAGTACTAATTTTGAATGTGTGTTAACCGTGTCCACTTTTAATTTCTGGCCACACAATAGTTGCTGGACACAATGGAAGAAAAAAGCCCAGACGTTGTGACAAGAACGAGGGGAGAGAGTAATATGTATTATTGACCATTATTACAACCCAGAGGGGACACTAAATACACAATCACTACACTACACCACACTAAGACACAATCCCCCCCTTTTCTAGGACAACTCTTGGTTTGATCCAGTTCCAGGGCCTCAGTCACGTCACGTCTGTTAAAGTGTGAACTACTTTATCTGCTGTTTATAAACCAGTTGATACTGAATGCAGTAGCTGGTGTTTGACCAGAGATGCAGTATATACTGTATGCCAGTTCACAATATGTATAATTTCAATACTTTACACCAGGGGCCTCAAACTCAAAATGTGAACTTCTAGTCAGGGGCCAGGTCAAGTGAAAAATGAACGGTTTAGTGATTCTAAATTTAAATTATATCTGTTTTATATCGTGTTTGTTTTGATATAATAGTTATTGACAAAAAACCCCAAAACATATTTATGATGCAAAATGAATCTGTAAATAATGAAAACAGACAGAAATAGAACAGAATAAAAACATTAAAACCAAAGAATGAATGTTAATTGTAATTAAAACACTAGACAAGCTGATATAGACAAGCATGTGGCCCACGGGCCGCGAGTTTGAGACCCGTGCTTTACACTAAACGGTGAAGATTTGCACCTGTATCAACAAATACCATGATACACTGGCTTTCACTTGGGAAAAAAAGTGGTTTAGTTACACTTATGTGACTGCAAAAAGAAAAAAAAATACTTAAGGTAAGTGTAGTGAAATCTAATAAATATTACCAGCTATTTGTAACTGTGTCGCTGTGGCTACATCCATCTCATCTGGTTCTATCTTCTCTATGAACATGATAGAAGATAAATTACATCGCAGCCGTAGTAAGATCAATATTACGTCTCTATATTTCATTTATATGTAAAAATATTTCTTGGGATATAAGATTAAAGGGTGTTTTGCAATGTCTGGGACTTTAACACACAAGTAATTCATTCTCGAGTCAGGTATTAGCAATTTTGTAATTATCATTAGTGTCATTACACCCCTTCCTTCCTTCTCCTCCACATCTCCTGCTCTTCCTCCCTCTGCCATTGGCAAAGTGTAATCATCTGAGTTATCAATCACGATGTGCTGCCAAAGGCACAGAAGTGTAATACCTGCAATGACGGAAATGATTCATATCCACCGCCTGCTCATTATAACAACACAGTGGCATTGCCCCGGTGAAAAAAATATTTATTCCCTTCTTTTTTGTTTTTTATCTGATAGACAAAAATGATGTTTTTTAATTTAAAACAAACATCGTTTTGATTACTGCAAGACTTAGATTACAGTCGCATTTTTCAAATATTAATGCTCAAGTTTATTAAAAGTTATTTTTATTTTATGTCTGAAAAATACACTATCGCTTTAAAAATTGCTTTATGGGCAAATGATTAAGGAAAATATGACCCAGGAGTTTTTTTTTTACTATCTGTCAGAACAAGCACATCTTAAAGAAGAGAACTAACTTTTCACAGATGTTGAACAAAACCCCCAGAACTTATTTGAGGCAAATCCCTTGAACTGTTTTTTATTAATAACATAATCCTATGTGCAATCATCAACATGTGTTGGGTGTGTAATATTTATGTAGAAAAAAAAACATTTGTACCCGTAGGTGATTTAATAGCCATATGTACAATACTGGTGGGTATACAGGCTTTTGATGCAGTGTGGCAACTTCCCTGGCTGAGATTTGGTTTACATATAAAATTCTGATGCTTTTTTTTTTTTTTTTCATAAAATTATTATTATTGTGGGAGAGTTTGAAAGCCATCTCACTTCACTGAGAGATACACAGCACATTAAATATGTGTAACCTGCAGTGATGGAGGAATTGTTTTTCATCCTTTGCTTCAAGCAGAATCAACTGTTTTGCCTGTGGCAGCTGAGCTGCAAACACACACACAAAAAAAGATGCTACTCATCCAGCAGTGATGCAGCAAACTTTATTCATTAGTCATTTCACTCCCTAAGTTGTGTGTTCGCAGGTTAACATCTGCTATTATTATGTTGAACTCAAAGGTTCCATATTATGCAAAATCTATTTTTTTATAATTTTAATACTTATATTTGGAACTCTGGAGGTCCTATTAGTTGCCAAAGAGTGCAAAAAGATGACTCACTCATGTTTTTGTGGTCCTCCTCAGTCTAAGAACAGATAAAACACACAATGTTGACTTCCGCACTCACTGGGACATCACAATGCGCTATATTCCTGGAATTGTTGTCTCGTGGAGCTCCGCTTTGTCCATAAATCACGCGAGAGTGCTGGCGAGGGCAACGGTATTCAAACACCGCGAGTCCGCTAAAGGTTCTATTCTTGGCTCCACAGTGCAGCACAGAGTTCTACACAAACTTCCAGCGTCAGAGGATTTATCTGTCCAGTGGACACATGTTATATATGACAGCAATGTGCCTGCTAGAGCCTGCAAATGATCACTTTTCCAATTGCTAACTGCTGTTAGCTCCCAGTAGCCTTTGTGGCTGATGTCATTTCCTGTCCCTTAAGTTTTGTTTTACTTTTTTTTTTTTTTACAAAGAGATACTACTAAACAACATTCTGAACAGGGCTGTTTTGGTAGGGTGATTGAACTTCTGTGGTGCCTCATCACTATGGTATGTTAAGACACCAAACATATGTGTGTAATTTAATGTTAATAATATGATTATCACAACTAAATGTATTATTATTACTATTATAAAAAAATATTGCTGGCAAATATAAGTAGACATGTTTTCATCATGATATGATATTAAGTGGTGGGCCGCATGCAATCGATTGGGAGGGCGCTTGTGGCCCACGGGCCGTCAGTTTCCTTCTCTGATCTATAGCATAGTGATATATTACTGTCACATAACGTGCTATTTGCAAAATTGACATTTACTTTAGTAATGTAGTGTACGTAGTGCACAAAATATGAATGGCATAATAGAATAATACTTACAGTGGCAGTATGAGTAAAATAATCACCCGTATGTCACATATTATATGAATCAAACTCAAACATGGTTATTGAGCCAACATGAACATAAAAGTGCTTGTATTGATGTGAAAATTGATTCATACTATAACTGGAAATGTTCTCAGCCAGACGTTTGTTTGTGGCATAAACACCTCTAATGGCTCCGTGTGTAAGTATGACCTATTATCCTATTATTTCACATTACTTAGCTCTGTCACTTTGATCAACGCCTCGTCTTACGCCCCGGCGTGCAATGAGGCCGTTTGTGTGACGGATGTGTGGGAGGCGCTGGCGTTAGATGGAGCGCCGGGTAATGGAGGCAGCGGAGGTTGTTTTTTTTAGTTTGTAGTTTATTTTCGCCTCACATTTGTTATGAATTGACAGCCTGAGAGTAAATGTATGCACATATGCTTGGCTATAAAAATGCAGACACTCTCATTCATAGGCCCCGATGTTTACCAGCCGTGACAGCGTGGCTGCTATTGTTTACAACTAGTGTGTGTACATATTTTTTCTGTCCTCGTGAGGGCCAAAAACGAACAAATATATCTTTATGAGGACATTTTATCTGATCCCCCACAAAAATAAAAATGGCATTTTCAGGGTTAAGACCATGGTTTTACGGTTAGGGTTGGAATTATGTTTAGGTAAAGGCTAGGATTAATCACTTAGTTGTGCTGGTTAAGGTAAGAGTAAGGGGGCGAGGGGTTGCATTACGTCAATGAGGTTTCCTCGCAGAGATAGAAAAACAACTTTGTGTGTGTGTAGTTTAACAGTTTTCTTTCAAACAACAACATCTTGTACATGTGCCACTGTCTCAATGTCAGTTGTGATGTGCATTGATTTTTGAAATATGACCCTGTGAGTTACTGTCAGACAAAATCCATTATTCATAATTTTGTTTTACAAACTCACACTTAACAAAATAAATATTTTGACTTTTGAACTCACTTTACAAAATGTTCTCCTGTGACCTTGATGTGCTGTTGTTAATCAGCTATCATTTATTCAAATGTCCTATGTGTGACTTCCATGATTAAGAGCGGGAGAGATAAATATCGTGAGCCACTGTCATCTCGTCTCCTCTCCTCCACTGTCTTCTCTGAGCCTCTGAGTTATGTTTTGGTCATTGCTGATACATTGTAGCGTGAGTGGGAATCTCCAAAACCTCTCAATATAATTGTAAATTATTTTTTTTGTATTAAAACTTTGATTAATCATGTTCCAAGCACCAGGAAGAGGCAGGTTGTTGTTGTTTTTTCAAAGTAAAAGCGCTGAAAAAAATCAGCAGAACTCAATGTTCTTGTTGTTTGGTAGAGATTAAAAGCAAAAGCTACAAACTGAAAAAAATAAGACTAATAAATGCAAGTCCAGATCGGTGTTGATGCAGCACGGATATGTAAATGACCATCTGATTGTATACGCGTTCACCTTGTATCTTTCGGCTTGTTTTGACATTTCCTCATGACCAGAAACCTTAATGCAGCTTTAAACATTAACATACAATATTAATCTCTGTTCACCTTGACCTCCAAAGCAGATTACTGTGCACTGTGCAACGACATTCACTCTATTTTACCCTTGAGACCAGCTACTCACTAAACATGTTTTTTTTTTTGTATAAATTATGTAAAATTATGATTTTTTTCCAATATTATTATTATTATTATTATTATTATTAGCTTTGTTTGTTTTTTTTCAAACCCCCAGAGTCAGTCATCAGCCCTCCAGGTTAAAGGTCATCTGTCAGGACAAGGTGAGAGGAACAGGGGCCACTGTTTATGGAAGACCCACCCCCGACCCATATGGGTTTGCATCTGTTTGCATGTGCAGAATACAAATTATGGAGTAACAATCACATGTGGTTAATAATATAAGTACAGAAACTGATCATATAATTATCATATTACACCACATTGTGTTTGTTTTTACTGTAAAATATATGTATAAAAAAACACATTAAGCTATGTGAAATAATACCTTTAGATACATTAATTAATTACCTAACTAACTAATAAAATGTTTAGGGGACCCAAGATTGAAGTTAAAGTGTAAACTACCTTAATTTGCTCAAGTAAAATGAAACGTAAGGGACAGTGACATCACCTACTGGGAGCTAACAGCAGTTAGCGTTTGGAAAAGTCATAATTTGCAGGCTCTAGCAGGCACATTGCCGTCATATATAACATGTATCCACTGGACAGATAAATCCTCTGAGGCTGGAAGTTTGTGTAGAACTCTGTGCTGCACTGTGGAACTATGAATAGAACTTTTCACGGACTTCCGGTTTTCAGATACCGTTGTCCTCGCCAGCACTCTTTCTGTGTTTTATGGACAAAATGGAGCTCCGGGATGCAACAATTCCAGGAATGTAGCGTCTTGTGTCCTCCCAAGGAGCGCAGAAGTCAACATCGCGTGATTTATCTCCTGTACTTAGACTGAGGAGGACCACAAAAACATGAGTGAGTCATCTTTTTGCACTCTTTGGCGACTGGTAGGGCCTCCAGAGTCCCAAATATTGAACATTGATTTTGCATAATGTGGGACCTTTAAACATTTGAGCACACTTACTTGAAAGTAATGTACCGCCTCCAACAAAACTTTCCAAGAACCCAGTTGTTCCAGTTGTTTTCCTTCAGGCTCCTCTGGTTTCCCTCTTGTCTCTGAACATTCATGAAGTGATGTCTCAGCCCTGGGACAAACATTGATCCATCTGTCCTCCTCCTTCCAGCCTTTATGCTGCACCGGAAACATGGTTGACTCAGGGTATTGGCAGTGGACAAGGACCGAAATAGACCGTGATGTCACTGACAAAATAATGTGACACAAACAATCTCAATGTGCACCCAAATGCACCCTAAACTGAAAACACCCTAAACTTTTCACTCTTTGCATTAAGTTTTAATCTAAAATATTACTTCATACACCCAAAACTTGCAGAGACATTTTAAGAGTGTTTCTCTCTTATTGTCTTGTAAGATAGAAACTCAGTCAGGTGTCAAATTAACATTTACAGGGCAAAAGAAGAGACGTGACACCCATTTATTAAACACACCTCAAACATAAAGGGTGAACACGCTCATAGTTCTTTGTCACTTTGTCCTACTTTGTCATTTAATTATAAAATATGAAGCCTTGTGAATGTTTTGGGTTGAATAGCTGTATGCGTCACAGCGTGTCAGCACTGATGAGTGTTCATGCGCTCGACGGAAAGAAAAGAAAAAAAAAAAAAACAGGTCAATGAGGTGAGATTTTGTTTTTATTGATGCTGACATTGTTGTGTCCTCTGTGGTGTGCCGTCTTGCTCAGAAATGTCCAGACTGTTGTTTTCTTCAAGCTGCATCAGCTTCGTCCTGTCCTAGATGTGACATAATCTGACAATCATTTTACCTCACTTATGTGTGTGTGTGTGTGTGTGTGTGTGTGTGTGTGTCCCTGTCTGTCTGGCTGGCTAAGTGTGTGTGTGTGTGTGTGTGTGTGAATGTTTTGTTCTGTCACTGGGGAATTTGGACCTGGCTTCTCATCTCAAAGTTGACATTTATCAGTTTATGGTGGCGTCTATTAAAGGACAAAGAGGTGAGACAAAGAGATTCACTTTATGTCTATGCAGCCATTTCCTCCACTGGGACAGAGAGGATCGGTCCATGACAGACATACTGTGTCCGTTTTGACCTCATTGTTTTTAGGTCACACTCTGTTGTAGTGTCGGATGCATACAGAAAGTCTGATTCAGAGGACAAAACCAGAGGGAGACACTGATCGGAAAGTGAGGGGAATGATAATCATAGCAACACTTTTTTATTTCTACAGTTATTTATAATCATATAAAAAATACCCCCAATAACAGTGTATAATGATGACATAACGATGCCAGTGATGCCATAGCTTTCAGTGAAGAGGTCACTGTGATTATTAGACATTGATTGATGCTGTGACAGCACATCATCGATTTTAGCCACCTAAAATGACATGCTGATTTTCCAGTTGCTAGAAGCATTAGTTTTGTTTTGGGGGATTTAATTTCATATTTATCTGACTGCTTACATTGCTTGATGAAACAGTAGCCATATGCATTTATATGGAGTAAAGTTGATGATTCAGTCAATAATTGTAAAGTAATTGAATCAAAGATCATTGAATCATTTACTTCCTCTTCAACCGCGATCGAAGACTTCAGTCCGAAAATCATTTAAAGTGATGATAAGTGTTTTCTGGGATCATTTTGAGCACTTTGTTGTTGACTTTAACAAGATAGTTGTTGTTGGTGGGGGGGGGGATAGAGCAGGCAAAGAAAGATAGTTTATCCAGATGGCAGGGGAGATGCCCCTTTGTTGGCTGCTGCACCTGTTTTCTGTTAACAGCAACCAAACAGGACTGACATGAGGCCACTGAAGGGAAGCACTGGCTGTGTATGCATCTCCGTATGTCCTCCAGTTCTGCCTCAGGACTGTGGGGTGTTGGGTCACTTTGGGCTCAGTCAGTTTGTGTTTTGGACAGAGGAGACATGTGGGGTAATGTTAGGGCAGGAATTCAAATGCAGTATGCAATATTTTTTATTTAATCCTATTTTACCAGCTTCAGAGTCATTTGCCACTTTTCCATTATATTATGCAGTTCTAGGATTACTCAGCTCCACTGTACTCGGTTTTTTATCAGGAATGTTGTTTTCCATTACTATAATAATGGGGTCGTCGTAGCACGGCTGCACTCTGGAGACTCTATCAGTCGGCGAAGTGTGAAAAAAAGATGACTCACTCATGTTTTTGTCGTCCTCCTCAGTCTAAGTACAGGAGATAAAAAACACGCTGTTGACGCACTCGCTGGGTTGTCATAATGCGATAAATTCCTGGAATTGTTGGAAGTTCACGGAGCTCCGCTTTGTCCGTAAAACACGCAATAGTGCTGGCGAAGGCAACGGTATCCGAAAACCGGAAGTCTGCGAGAAGTTTTATTCTTAGCTCCACAGTGCAGCACAGAGTTCTACACAAACTTCCAGCCTCAGAGGATTTATCTGTCCAGTCGATTCATGTTATATATAACGGCAATGTGCCTGCTAGAGCCTGCAAATTATCACTTTTCCAAATGCTAACTGCTGTTAGCTCCCTGTAGCCTCTGTGGCTGATGTCATTTCCTTTCCCTTAATTTTCCTTTTATTTCTTCTTAAAACGATTAGTTCAGTACTTCCTGCATGACCGGACCACAGACACAGTCACTGAATTAAAATACGACTAAAAGGGTTGTGATTCGGCTCACGGTCGCTGGATGTCGTCAGTGCTGTCGCTAAATACACCAAAATTGAACTGGGTTAGGACAATACGTGCTGTATAACAACACAAAACTAGGCTCTTTCATGGCCATAAATTATTTTCATATTCAAAATCCCCCATGACATCACAATCAGCATTTAAACTTATGAAACGTCAGCCTCGATACAACTAAATGATATCAAAAGAGCAATTTGTCCGTTATTCCTATTTAATTTTAGAGGTTGCTGTGCCCTCGAGTCCACTTTGAGATTTTTAATGACTCATCTTGTAAAGGGAGCAGACTAAGTTGCATGCACTCAAGTGCTGGATGACTCTTTTGATGTTTCACCCCCCACCCAAACTATTTAGATGCATCAGCTCCATAGCGGGGATGAGGCTGCGTTTCTCTAGTTTCTTTCCTTTTTCAGCAGCAGCAGCATCAGCAGTGAATTGGTTCAAAGATATGACCTGACTCCAGAAATGTCCTCATCGTCATCCACTTTCTCCGAAATATCACTCTCATGCTTCCTCTTCTATCAACACCTGGTATATTAACTAGTGTATTAACTGGAAATATACTACTATATGCACTCCAAGAGCCATGTCACACTGTGTGCAAGGACTTATTATCCCCCCAAATATGGAACATTTATAAGAATTGGCACACAAATCAGAACACTGGCAAATAATTTTATAAAATAAGGGAAATGCTTAAAAGTGGTTAAAAATGGCTTTGTGGCGCCCCCAAAGGTGAAACCCTGGTAAGACAAAGGCGAAAATTAAGTTGCACCAAAATCATCTGGTCTCAGCGATTTGCTTGGCACTTCGTAAATGAACGGACTTGTCTGAGCACGTAAATCGTAGCAACATAACACAATGCGTTCATTTGGACTAGACACATATGGAAAGTTATTAAGAGGTCTTGCTGATTCAGAAGGGCGTGGCCACGGCAGCTATCAGAATTTTGACCATTCGCCACAAAACAGGAAATGCCGTGTAACTTTGCCCTACATTGACCGTTCAGCTCAAAACTTCATACGAGACACAAGAGACAAACTCTCTATGTTTATGAACATGAACTTGACCAAAAAAGTCAGCTATTTTCGATTTAGCTGCCATTTTGCAACAAAACAGGAAGTGGCCTATAACTTTGCCGTAAATCATTACCCTCGGACTCATTACAGTGCAGAATAAATCAAAATGGATGTATTTGATTTAGGTAGTAATTAATTGAACATCAAATGTCACGACAAGCGATGTTTTTCATTTTTTTATTCAACAAACAGTTGTAAAAATACTGATTGTAACTTTGCAGCAATGTGAGTGAGTGAGTTCATGTGTGCATATTTTAACATATACAGAGTGGGGAAATAAAAGCTTCATTTATTTCCTCACCTACTCTCACATCCTCCTGCCAGCCTCTGATCGCCCTGTGATCTCACTTAACTCTTGTTCCTGCAAACATAGCCAGTGTCCCTGTAGTGCTGCTCCATGGCAGCTCATCCACACATTACAAATGTGTTTGACCCTCTGTGGTGCTTTAAACAACCATCTTTTTTCTATTCCTCTTGCTTTCCTCTCAACACTTAATCTTTGTTTGCTCCTGGCTCAAAACTCTTTCAATTTTCTGAGCGTCCTATTGATTTTTCTTACATCAGTTAAGCTCAATGGTGTTTTTTTGTTGTTGCTTTGAGTAAGTAAACAAACTCCACTTTACCTGCTGAACTGAAGGTATTTTTTAAGCTTGATTCTAAAAATTGTGATTACTCAAATTCATTTCATGTTTTCTTGTAATTGTACATGCTTATCATGTGAATAACAATAATATTAAAAGCTGCAGAACTCGCTGTGAGTGTTCAAATGTTTTTTTGGATGCAAAATGAGCCTTGGATACCAGACAGAACAACTCCTGGTAATGAAAAGGAAATTGTTGAGGGCAATCAATTGGAATGAGGATGTTGACAAATTACTCCACGCTATAAATAAATCAGGCAAAAGCAGTGGTTCATATCCTGGGGGAGGCCTCTATCGAGGGGCACAGCAGGTGGGTGTGGAAATGTATGTATAACTAAGTTGAACAGATAAGATTAATGCAGTGAAAATGTATAAACAGGTTCACTGAAACTTAATCTGGTCAATTGGATGGTGCATTAAAAGGGAACATTATATTCCAAAGAAGATGAGCAACAGATTTGTCTCATTGATTATCAGGTGATAGGTGATGACCTATGATGGAAAGTCTGGAGTCAGTGATGAGTTGAAAGATGTTATTGAAGACGTTAAACTCAGATCTGAGGAGAACTGAGACAATGCCTGACATCTGAACAGTGAGGCATCATCACAGATTAGGTGAGCAACGTGCCAGGTCTGTTAATGATGATAGTTTGTAAGCCTTTAGGTAGTGAATCAGGTCCTGATGCCTGGAGCCTTGGTATCTAGGGAGGGAACCTTGAAATGCACCAAGTTTATGTCTTACCAAGTTATGGCTGTTAATATTGAACATCAGGTCTGGTTATAAGAACATGTGAGTAATTAACTCAAACAAAACCAACTTTATGACGTGCAGTTGTCCTACATTAAGTTCAAGAACATGTTCCAGATGTGTTTGAGATGCTCTCTCTTGACTCTCACTCTGGAGTGGCAAACTCTAATTCAATAAAACAGGGTCAATTGTGCCCCCTTCTGCACAGCACTCACTCACATACTGTGCAGATCAACACTCTGGAGCACACTTGTTTGCTAAATCTCCACAGACAGCTGCGTGATGAGCATGCAGCAATCTCTCCACTGATCAGCACTGCGAGCGGCTCTATAGTCGTGTTTCCGACGAGTTATACGGAAGAGAATGGAAGTGAAGCTCAAACATAGACCGTATGTAAAGAATCTGAAGTCCAAAACCTTTATTCTCTTCAATGCTCATCAGGAGGTGACTTGCAAAATATGCTATGTATCGACCGAATTTTAAAGATGGATGGAGTCTGCTGGTTTCCTCCATGAAGCCAACCCACAATGAACAACATATTGACAAGCAGGGGACTCATTGGGAAAATGAGTTTTTGTCCCACTTGATTTATTATAACATCAGTAAACATTTTCCTGCAGAGATAAAAGGACCCGATCACTAGTTTTAGGTCTTTCTCAATAGCACATGTACAGAGTACAGTACATATGAGTGGACAGCTGGCATCGTCCTATAGGAGCCTGGTTACAACAGGTCATCAGACCATGTAAGTGTTATGACCCATCGGTCATAATGTTTTGGGTTTGTTTGGCACTTTTATTTTGCACTTTTCTCTCCTCCTTTGAGAGTGTCTGTGTGAGAGTCTGTGTGACTGTCAGACTCTCAGGTGGATCTCAGCAACCGGGTGTCACACTGTGTGTGACTGGCTCATTTGTCGGAGAATGGCTCACCATGAGTGGTTGAAGAGATGGGGCCTGGACTACAAAAACCCTCCCTAACCTGCACTCTGGGCTTCATCCTCACCTTTCCATACAAATCCTGCGTCTGTGTCATTGAAAAAAAACGTTGAAAAAAGTTATTACTCGTAGTGAGTGAAGATTAGATAATTACGCTGCTGAGTATGGGTGTTTAAGTTAATTGAAAGCTACAGTAATTAGATTCTTGGTTTGTTATGTTGGCGTTGTTGAATTGTTGATCTTGGTTGAACAGACTTTTTATTTATTTATTTGGATTTATTTGGCTTTTTTTGTAAAGAGAAGGTGGAAGACATACATTTTATCCCTGGTTTATAGTCCATGGATGTAACAGTAAGTCTATAAGAAAATTAGCTATAGGTCTAGGTCTAAAGGTCCACTCTTCTGATTTCAAAAGCCAACATGGCACTTACCAAATTGCAAAATGGGAGGCAACAGCCATTTAAAATGGCAGGTGTAAATAACAAAATATTGTCAAAAACAACAAAGAGATGCCGCTTTCACAAAGAAAAACATCACTGTGTTCGCAAACATCCTAACAGCCAAATGATGATGGTAATTCTTGGCTGTCACTGGTACCAAACCTGTTACCACAGCACTGTATTTCAGCTGGTGCAATTCCAAGTCCAATCACCACCTGGGACAAATGACATTAATGTTACTTTCACATCATTTTCACCATCATTTTAATTATAACTTTGGACTGAGTTCGTATGGAAACTTCTTTATGTCTTGAAATAATGTGCACTCTTTACAATCAGATCAGAACACTTGATTATGATATCAACCGAGTCTTAGTTTAAACCTGTGTTTTTAAAACCAGTAGTTAATTCAACAATAGAGCAGGGCAGTTCTTCTTTCCTTGTTAACCTCTTTTCTCCTTTTCCCTCCCAGCGAAGTGAGAGAATAGCTGTCAAAGAGAGAAATGGTCGAGTCATATTCCTATTAATGTTCCCTTTGTTTTAACCCCCGGAGGAGGGAAAAAAGGAAAAGAAAAGGCTCTAGTTAGCATGGGTCTGCCTAGGAGAAAGGAACATTTCTCACATACTTCATGTCCAGGATATGTATTCGGACATTATGTGTGAATTCATGTACTCTGAGTTTCCTGCAGGTGAAGAAACTAATTGCCGTTTTTTTTTCCAGAATTTACATTCGGAGACAAGTCACGACTGGGCGGCAGATGGAAATCTACTTGAATGATTTAAGAGATACTGTTGAACTCTTTGATTGGTTTGACATGTGGCTCTTCAGGGGCCGTGGAAAAAAGGTGTTTTATGTCAATCAGACAAGCATGGCAGACAGAGCTTTTAAAGCATAAGGTGCCGGGTCACACCGCTTTCAAAGTGGCTGAATATTTTAAAGGCAATTATGCAAATATGTTTATCTCCATTTATAGTAAGTTGATTTTTTAATCATTGACTTCCACGGCCTTGTCAAAGCGCAAGACGAGAACCGCTCAGACGTGAGGACGTGTTAAAGAGAGATCTCGGGGTAATCACAATCAAAAGTGACAAATCAAAACGAGTGATTAAGCTTTCGCGAGCTGGAGTTAAGTAGAATGTGAAACATCACGTGTCCTCATGTCACAGAAGACACAACAATGTAAAAAAGTATAATATGAGTCAACTTTTTCTAGTTATTGCAAATGGCCCACAATAAACAAGTAATTGAATATTATTATGCAGTATTTTCTTTCTTCCTGAGCCTGCAGTCAGGATAAAGACAGCTACACTATCTATATTTTATACTGCAAACCTACTGACTGAATAAATACTACTGCAACTACGGACATGATCTTTGTCAAACATACCAAGACACAGAGGAGTGTTGGATTTAAAAATTCATCCATGACTGAACTCAGCCTCAAACCTCCAGTGCAATCCTTTAACACCCTGTAGCATTTTGGTCCGATTCCTCTAAGCAGCCTTTCTAAGAGGTTTTTAGTCTTTGGGATGTCAGACTTCAACATGTCAGACATTGTTTAATATTTTCATTCCCATTCCTCCTGCATGTTTAGATAGTGTTGTGGAAATTCACTGCTGCTGGTGAAGAATAAAATAAAAGAGACTTCTGCCGGCAGACAAGGTTTTATTTTCTCTGCAAAGAAAATGTCGTAGCTGAAGAGAGACAGAGAGCATGGCGAGACCAAAGCATTTATACCTGAGGAACACCCCTTTGTCTGCTGAAGGGGTCTGCCCCTGCAGGCCGTGCTTTCACCCCCCCGTTGTCTATTGCAGGTATCGGGGCCGACTCCCCACAGAAGTATCCTGCGGATGTTGTAGTTAGGTGCAAGTTGAATCTAGACATCCTAATTTGTAATACATTACAAAAGGCATTAGCATTAGTATAAAAGGACCTGGTATGTTGTGTTAGGAAAGGCTCTAGCTCTGAGACAAAGAAATGGAATTTGCCATTACAATAGAACGAAAGGTTGAGATATAATTATTTAAATAAAAACAGTGTTTGTGGAGACGTGTTCCTTCAGTATAGTAGAAAAAATACATTTGAAAAGCCTGACTCAAACACATGCAATTATTAATATTATTTCAGACATTATAAGATTAGCTGTGGTCTGACACAACTGTTTTACTGGTATGGGCGGTCAATGCATGCATGCATCTCTACAGTATATTAGATTCTGTCCCTATAGAGGGTTAACCTTAACCCCAATTACTAACCCACTTTACATAATGTTGAACGGAACCGCAGTGGAACTCATACTTGGAAACTGATCCTGTCTCCAATTGGACATAATATTGTCCTAAACACATTGCACACTTACTCTCTCTTGAGCATTCTTAGTGAGACCACTTATTGACATAATGCAATGCCTTGGCCCTTTACCTTAACCGTCGCAACTAATTGCCTGAACGTCTAAACCTAAACCCCATTCTAGCATTCACCCTCAAAAAGTCATTTGTGAGTACCGGCCAAAACGTCCTCACAATATCGTTTTAAATTAAAAAAAAATAATGTTCCTCACATCCTACTACAGACACACGAAGACATTGTCCACGAATGTCAAGGGAAACCTCCCTTGAGGATTTGTTTTGAATTTCATTTTCAAGCATCAATTTTTTTTGTTTCGTGTGGTTGTAGGGCACGAGAGATGGGGAGGGATGTAGAGCGTGAAGCCATTTAAGTCTGGTTGGGAGTCATACTGACAGTCTACAAGCCTCGCAGAGATATTCATTACTTCTCTGGTTCTCTCTCATCTACACCGCACACAATTTATGTTTTCACAGATTGTGTTGTGCCACATTTCTTTTGCGAATATAAGGTGACTTGAGAAAGAAGTATGGCCACAGACAGACAGACATCTAGTAGAGGTGTTTTTTTTTAATCAGGGAGAAATGATAATGCAGTACATTGCATTGATGTGTGCTTCATCAAAATAGCTTTGATTTAACCCTTAGAAAACAGAGCTTTTAGGCTGTTTTTCCCCATTACTATGTTTAAACATATAGGCTATAAGAATGTCTAATATAGAGTGCCTTATATACTTTTTTTTCCCAGCACAGCCTATTAAGAATTTGATGAAAATTATTATTTTTTTAATTTAAACATACCTAAGCAAAAGCTAAACATTTTTTTTTAAATTGGATTGAATAGTTAGATATACATCACATTTGTCAAATTTGGTAATACGTCACAGTTCAAAGTTTGCTCGTTTTTAGGAACAAAAATGAAAGAAAACGTTCGATTTTGTGACTTTTGCGCAATTATCTTCTACTTCAGATTTCATATGAATCCTAACTTTGACTCGTCAACTCATAAGATGACCAAAAAAATGCGTTTTGTAAAGCCTGAATATGTGACCTATAAACACAACACCTCCAGGATGTCCAGTAGTCTTTGGGTAGTATTATACCTGTGGTACAGACCTGAGAAGGTGCACTCAGGGTTAAATACTTTATTATTATAATAAAACAGGTGGGTTTAAAATGGTTCTCAGTTATGATCCATGGTTAATATATCAATGTCTGTCTGTGTGGATTTGACACCCACTCTCAGGTGAGTGCTCCTCCAGGTTTCTTCCACATTTCAAATATATTCAGATCAGGGTTCGGGGTTTGCTGGAGAATCTTAACTGACCATAGGTGTGAGTGTGATGGTCCTTTGCCCTCTGTATGTTGACAGTCTGATAATGACCTGTCCAGGGTTTTCCTTGCCACTCACCCAATGTCAGAATGAACTGGTTCTAGCTCCTCCTGAGACCTTCAAAGGATAAATGAGATGCTGAATCGATGTGCGGGGAAGTAGCTTGAAACCCAAGGGTGATGGAGAGCAGTCAGACTTCTTCATTTTAGTTTGTTTGTGTACTGGGGGCACATAACATGCATATATATACTGTATCTTAGGCAAAATGGTGGAGGAATAAAAATGATAGCAACCTGGGAAATCAATCCGAAAAGGCTTGTGCTTAACTTGCACCTAAACTGCTTCATTCTGAACCATAACACAGCGAGGTTGACCTCATTTTTAAAGCTTAGAATACTTTCTCACATCCTTGTAACACTTTAGAAGTTTGACATCATTTCCTATAGCTCCGTAAAAGTAAGTAAGCTCCACATGCTTAAAATAAAAAAACAATAAACAGAAAAAACCTGCACTTGTTTCGACTCAATATTCAATCAATTTTACAAAAATGAGGAAATGCTGAGCAACCTTCTCCTCAATGCTTCTCCTGAATTGTGAATGTGAGCAGAATAATGAGTATAGTCATGTTCAAACCTGCACAATTGAGGAAAATATGGTTACTCGTGTTTTAAAGACCGAAAGAGGCTGGTTTGCTGCGTATCCAACAGTCACTTGACGTCCCAACACCTGTCGGCACCTGTGGACTGAGATTAATCACACATATTATTTAACTCTAGGAACCTTTTCTTTTGATTGAATTAAAAGAAAATGAAATGGGAACGAGGCCCCTCCAAAGCAGCTGCAGACATACTGGCAGTTCATTATGTGATTTTGAGGAGTATTAAAACGCAGCGCTGCAATTACTCCCCTCACTGTGTGAGTGGCTTTGTAATAGATAAATGCATCAAGTTTTATTTTAACACGGCGAGGCACATGGTTCTGTCATCAGAAATGAAATAAGCATGAATAAATAAGTAAACAAACAAACTGCTCACTGGATATTAATGCAGCAGCAACAGTGAGAGTGTGTGTTGTTTAAAAAAGGAGAGGAGAGCACCAGCAGACAATTAGCCATTTTATTACATCTCTCTGACTGGATTTTGAGTTTTGTTCCCTCATAATTGCTCCCCTGCTTCTTTGGAAAGTCTCCCTCTGTTTTTTCCTCCTTCCTTCCTGTTAACCTGATTGTCTCCTCAATGTACGTCTTTGAATTCTCGCCCTCTCCTCCGCTCTGCTGTTGTTATTGTCCTCACCCCTCTTATCAACAACAGGTGAGCAGTCAGGGGCACGCGTCGACAGCATGACAGGTAGAAACGAACGGAGCGTTGGCTCGGCTCTGCAGGCCAAGCTGGCGTGGACGTACGTACGTGCACGGATCACTGATGTTGCTCAATCAGGCGTAAACAGATTCAGAAAGCACACAAAGGAAGTAATGAAGCATAGGCGATTGGACAGTGTGGGGGGGGGGGGGGGGGGACCATATATTTTTTGTTTAAAAAATGTATGCTTAGTGCATTGTGCACTGATACATGGTAAAAGAGCTGCAGATGTTATACAATGTTTTTCTTATTTTAAAATTAGTTTTATATGTTTGATTGTATAAGTAAACTTGACAAACTTTCCTTTTCTCTGTTGTTTTTTTCCTTACTATCGTTTAGAATCACATAATCAATATGTTCATACATGTCTTTGTAGTTTTCTGCCTATGAACTTTAAAACACAAACGTAGCAAAACTCCATCTTTATTATCTGACATTATATCGACCGATGTGAACCCTTTTCATTGACTTACTTTCCTTGTCTTGTCTCATCACCTCTGGTTTTCCTTCCTCTCCTCCTCCTTACCCCTCTTCTTCTTTTTTTTCTAGGCTTCAAATCCAAACCAGTGAGTCTGGTTTGATCTCTGCCTGATGGTGATCTCTCTCTCTCTCTCTCTCTCTCTCTCTCTCTCTCTCTCTCTCTCTCTCTCTCTCTCTCTCTCTCTCTCTCTCTCTCTCTCTCTTTCCCTCTTTCCCCCGAGCGCTGACAGATACAATCCACATCCTCTGCTCAGCGCCCCGATGACTCAGGGTGAGTGATCAGAGAGAGCAATGTTCTCTCCTCCATAAAAGAATGAATGGGCTCCACCATATCAAGTCTGGAAAGGGAACTAGTGAGTGCAGGTGAAGATAGGGTGATGTCGGCCCAGGAGGGAAATCAGTGAGAGCTGTGTGCCGTCTCGCATGTGTATGTGTGTGTGTGTGTGTGAGAGAAAGAGAGTGAGAAAGTAAAGTGTATCCATTGGAGACAGACAGACAAAAATTACCTCAGTCATTGTCACTTTCGCTGAGTCATGGATTTGTTTTCTGTCACATTGTCTCATTAATTATATCCAACTAAATCTGAAAACACCTGCTCTTATCTCTGTTAACTCTGTCCCTATTAAATGCACCTTGGTATTTCCTGTTTTACTTTGAAGTAATTATACTTCCTGTGTGTGTCTGGTTTCCTGTCTGTGATTGTCTACCTCATGTGTTTCACCTGGGCCAGGTCTTGCACGCCTCCATTTTGTGAGTAGCCATTGTGCTTCTTGTCCTTTTTGTCACTTTATCTCTTTATTGTAGTTCACTTCACAGCACACACTTTACTTTTTAATAATACACTGTTTATTTATGTTGTTTGCCTCAGTTTCTCTCTGTGTTGCAGCCTCTGATGATGTAGATTTAATTCACTACAATGATTGCCGTGTACTTTTTTTTAAATTCTAGACTCTTCTCAGTTTGCTTAACTCTTGTCTCCATGTTCACTCTGTGTGTGTGTGTGTTATACTTTGTGGGTAGAGGTTTAATGTTATTGTATGGTGTCAGCATTGATCTGAAACTGCGGAGTCACTCTGTTTCCATACAGATTTTTTACTGAATTACTCTGGATGTACTCGAGTGTCAATCAAACTGACCTGATTTAGCAGGTGGATGAGAGTGTGTCTGACAGAGAGGGAGGGGAGAGAGAGAGATGGATCAGTCTGTTTCACACTCCCGAGACGTGCTTTGAAGAAAATGGTCCTGTTTTCTAAAAGAAGCACAGATCCTATCCTTCTCAGTGTGTCACACACACACACACACACACACACACACACACACACACACACACACACACACACACACACACACACACACACACACACACACACACACACACACACAAGTATATTATCACCGCTGTTAAAGGTAGTTTGTGCTGACTCAGACAAGATGTACTCGTCTTATCTCCATTAAAGTGTGAACCTGTGTGTATTGTGTACTGATCTCCTTCACACACTCGCACACAGGCACGCACACGTTCTTGTATAAGACGTGACTTTCAAAAAGCTTTACTTTATCACCTTTTATGCATTGACTGATTGAATTTTATATCATTTATCACTGATGTATTGAGTATAGGGTAAAATATAGAACTGTTTTCCTGATTGGGGATGTATAATATATTCTTTGACTAACTATTATTCTTTTCCTTCTTTATAGGACCTGTGGCTGTGCAGACTTCTGTTCATTTCATTTGGATTTCCACAGGTGAGAAATCTTAAAATTAGAGTCACATTCTGTTGCTATGTATTCTGACGATGACCACCGTGAGTTATGTTTAATTAGCTTAATGTGAAGTCTGTCTTTGTGGAGCTGTTTAACGCTCTCAGGGTTTCTGACAAGTCAATGCTGTGTGACGTGATATTCTAACTGTCTGTACAGAAAATGTCCTTTCCATTTCAAATACATGAGTTTCTAACTTCGAAGTATCTAATGCATGAAACGTCAAACACAAAATCAATGTAAGCTCAAAAGTTTTTTTTTTTTTTTTTTTTTAAACACTTGACATTAAACCTGTGGCAGCACCTTGAGATTGTCTGATCCATGTTGTATGAAATAATCTGTAATTTTCCCTTTGTCATTTATTGACTCATGCCTAAAAAGTCATTTCTAATAGGAATAAAGACAAGGATAAACAAAAATGTGTGTGTCTGTCTGTCTGCACCCACACAGTGTGTGTGTGTGTGTGTCTGTGATTGTGAGTTTTGAAGGTTGCTGTGTCCCTGTACCCACTGGCTCGGAATCATTGTTCCAAATTTCGAATAGTTGCTGCTCCCTCATTGATTTCCTCGGGGGGTACAAACTAAAATGGACTTTTGCTCAACTCCAGATACATTATCATATTTTTTTTTTATTATTCTAGTTTGTGTTTCAGGCATGACCATACTCTTTTAGAGCTCCAGCTACTGCAAATAGTTGTATTAGACACACACACGCATGCATGAACGTCCATCTATGTATTTTCCTCACCATTGTGAAGTGCACATTGACAGAAAGAAGTAAATTGAAGAAAAGTTAAAATGTGTAAAAAGAAAATATATATATACAGTATATATGGTGCAGAACTAATTTATTTCTCTCTACAGTTCACGCTTGGATTTCTTTTTTTTATTTTAGAATACAATATGAAAAACTCTAAACCAATGAAGCCCTACATTTGTTTTTAGATCTGTTCTGCATCATCCTGTCTTATATCGAAAGTGAATGAATTATTTGACTGAGGAATCAAACCATAGACTACAATGATATTTGTTGATGTTCCATCAGTAACAAACTCACACAGTCACTGTCCTCCACAAAAATCCATACGTCTGATGATGTCCTGCGTATTAAGGTTTTCTAATGTAAAAACATTTTATTATGAACATTATCAAATTAGTATAAATGCATTCGCTTTAAATTTCAAAGTTAGGGAAAATGATCACCCATAAAACCAGGACTTCATTTTCAGAACACGAACACTGACTACATTCCAAGATGAAAGTTGAAGATAAGCATTCTGACTTGTTTCGTGTGTTGCCTAATATGGGTTATAGTAATTTGGCAATATTGAAATATAACAACATGAAATCTGCTTGTGCCTTTTGTGTTTAATTTTGCCCTGGTTCATTTTGTTAGTCTGATCTAATCTTTATTTTATTTAGTTAGAGAGGACAAAATATGGACCACACGGTTAGTGTAGTGGTTACCGCTCTTCTTGCCTTAGCAGCAATAAGACCCGTCTCAGAACCAGGACCTTTCTACATGGAGTTTGCATGTTCTCTGTGTGCGTGGGTTCAGTCCAAAAAACGGTGCAGATTTGGGGATTAGGCAAATTCGACCCATAAAGAGACGGCCCAATGGATGATTAGTAGACTGATAAACGTTGAGCACCAGAAATCTTGAGAGACTGAGCAAGAATTTAAAACCTGGAAGTAATCCATTATTTGTCTGTCAAACCAAGTCCACCATGACACACTGAAATGTTGAAAGGGGTCAAAAACTTAACTACCTGCCTTCTCTTCTCCTTTGGCAGTGCTTCTCCAGGGTAGCAGAGGCCTGAGCCTCATTTTAGCAGAGCGGGAAGATACTTGGAGAAGATTGAAGATCTGGCTGATACGAAAGCTGCTCTTGGCTACCAGGTCAGAGGGGTGTGACTGGTTAATTAGACGGCTATGGTTTTGGCTTCTGTAGCCTGCAGAGTGTATGTGTGTGTGTGTGTGTGTGTGAGAAAGTGTCTTGTTGCTTGTTGGCAGACTGGAGGATGTCTGTTCACGCTCTGTGATATGGCATGTGAGGCTGTGTGTGTGTGTGTGTGTGTGTGTGGCCCGTTTCCTTGGTGATGTTGTTGTGGAGATGGTGTCGTCAGGTCATCATGAGGTTTTGTTAATTTGCTGAAGTAATGGTTGCCAAAACAGCCCAGGAGGCTGTCACCTTGGAAGGACACAAGGGGAGACGACGTAGAGTGTGTGCTTTATAGTGTCATTCACAGGACGTCAGTAGTGTGACACCGCTAACGACGGCTGCGGCTTTCATCTGATGACCTACGGTTTCAAGCCATTCCACAGAGCTGATTTATTTTTCAGATGAGGTGAAGGTTAGCGCAGATAACTTTTCTAGACGCGGCTTGGTTTTCTTAGCCCGGTGATATATAGGCTGTGTGTACGCACAAGCCAGACCTGAATGTGCCACACCGAAATTGCTCACCAAAAAACTCATTGAGAAACTGGTGTGCCTCAGGATTGGAGTCTCCGGTCTAATAGAGATCCTTGACAGTTTGGAGAGGATGAAAAATCTGTCTGATCAATAAGACGCCGAGGAAAACGCCACATGAGAAATAGGACGTAGAATTACATCATTATTCATCTACGCAGTCTTCCACTATACTGTTAATTTGTTTCCCCTAAAAGAAATAGGGTAAAAAACATAATCACTGCCAGTGTTGTGTCCACAAGCAATTTTTTGAGTGAGTGCAGAACAAAAGTTGTAGCAGCAATGCTGAGGTAGAGTGTAGTGAGTGTATAAATGGGCAGAGGTTTGCAGCCCGAGTTCTCAGTGTGGTGAGGTTTAAGCAACAGAGGCATTCGTTTGTCAAATTCTAACCAAATTATCGGAAAATCTGTAAAAGAAAATGCTAATCTGTGCACAATTCTATCTGGAGGTTAATCCAGATAAGCAGTAGGTTGTGTTAATTCTCTGGTGGAAGGAGTGACAAACAAACCTGAGCAGTGACTCGTGAAACTCGATTAATCGGTTGGAAGCTTTTCTCATTATTAAAAGAAGATTTTTGATTGTTTCAGCTTCTTAAATGTGAATGTTTTCTTAGTTTCTTTGCTCCATATAACAAATAAATCATTAAAAGTTAACCATTTGGGTTTGTGGACAAAACAAGACATTCGAGAACATCATTATTTACAGGTTTGACAAAAGCTGATCAACATTTTTTTAAATGTTCTGACATTTTATGGCCCAAACGGTTAAACGGAGAAAATGATGGTCAGATGAATGGATTACGAAAATAATAGTTAGTTGCAAGTTTGTCTTGTGATTTCTGTACATCATTTATTTTGTGAATCTGTGGAACGACCCCTTTATTGTAAAATGATGTTGCATTTCATAATTATTTTTTTTTTTTAGATAGAGTTAGTTATTTTGATTCTCCGCTTGACATGCAGATGTTATGATTTAGAGCAATGCATTTACAATGCATGCACATTTTGTCCCAGGAAGTGTCCTTTAGAGCATGGAGGAAAAACTTCAGGACCAGCTCTGGACCCCATCTGTATTCTGCTTATGTGATTTCCCTTGTCCCTCCAAACCAATGTGAATCTGAGACAGGGTTTGACTTGACTTGAATGGCCGACTTCATTCCCATCCTAGAGATGGAAGTGATTGCAGGAAGTGAGCCTGAAGAACTGTGGAAGTAATTAACGTTCCTGCCGGCTGGCAGATGCAATCATCCGATCTCTACGGAACTGCTACACTTATGTACACACACATAAACGTGGATTCTCAAATTCAAAGTGGGAATGTTGCACAATATGTGTCCCATATGCTAAGTTAAAGTGGCACAATGTAGGGTTTCAACCTTGGAAATAAAGAATTCCTTCAGTTTCAATATGGTTTTTGCACAGTCATGCTCGAATCCTAATAATGGCTCCAAGATTATTATGATTACATGAAATTACAATGGGGTTAAGGGCAGTCCTGCCAAAGCCTGAGCAGGTCTACATCACCTGCATGGGCACCATGTTACTTCTGGTTTCACGTCTATGCCACAAAAAGAACTGCATACGTCACTGTCTTTCTTTTGTCATGTTTTTTTGAAAGAATAAAAACCTGGTCTGAAGACATGGTTTGTTTGTACATTAGTAGTTCACCGGTATCATTGGCTTGTCAACATGTTCAATCACCATTGTTGTTACTTTACTATGGTAGTGGACGGTGAACAGCTGCTATTTATGTCATATTTGTTTATATTGGGGAAATAAGAAGGAAGTGAGTGTTATTGCTTCCTGTTTATCTCCCTATGATGAGACATTATTTTAGACATTCAACTTTTACAGTCTGGAAATGAAGGCGTGTGTTTAGAGACACTGGATTTTCCTTAGTCAGACTGCACATAATTCAATGCCCTCAATTGAGATTATAATCCTTTGTGTGTGTCAGAAATATAGAAATACATTAGCTCTTCATTCTCTCTACTCTCCTCACTCTCAATCTCGCCTCTTTCTGTTCACCTCCCTTGCCTTATTCTCTCTTTCTCCTCTAAAATCCACCTCCTTCCCTTCTCCTCCTTTAAGCGTATCCCATCTCTCCTCTGACAATTCTCAGCCAACTCCTTCTCTTTTCCTCTTCACTGATACCCTCTAGCCTCATCCCAAATATTTCTCTGCCTTTTTTTAATCTCCTGTCTTCTCCTCTTCCTCCCTCTCACCTACCTATCAGGGAGGGCAGGACAGCCTTTTGTCTCAAGGTGACTCTGAGCATCTGGAGCTGTTGCGGCGATATGTGAAGCAATTTATTCGCAGGTGGGAGGCGTAAGGAGACCGGACTCAGGCCCTCTGGTGCCTCCACACGTCGTGCCCATCGACCCTGTCAAGGTTGTTGTTTATATACTGTAAACATAAACCGCATCCGTGTGCTTTTAAGTCACGCGGGACACTCATTTGAGTTTGCAGTTAATTCAAAAATAGATTTAAAAAAAATAAGCAGATGGATAAAAGAGCTGAACGTCCCTGGTGGAAAATTAAGAAGTGGCATGAGTGAATAAATGAACATATTTTGAACTTCGTGGGTGGTCGTGCTAGACTCCTTACACGAATATTAAATCCTCATCCTGGATGAACATGCCTAATTATTCGTCATTTCTGCATTTACTTCCCAGCTCCTTCAAATTTGGTTCAAGTACACCTGAGTGAGTGTGTGTGCGAGAGATTTTCAACAGGCACATATTTGTATATTAATGTGAGCTCTGTTAGTGATGTGTCATTCTCTGTGAGTGTGATGTCTTCAACGCGTCACAGGTGCTCATTGATGTTTTTCTTTTTTGTATGCACAACTCACATCTTTCATAATTTGGCAAGACAGGCCCTTCATCAATCCTGATGCAAGCACACACACACACACACACACACACACACACACACTGATCTGAGTGGCTACTGAGAATTCACATCATGGACGTTTGTTACTACAGCACTTGGAAATTATAGTTGAAATGATAGACTCTATGAAATCCAAATTACCAGCCTGGTGATTTTCTGATGTTTCTAGAAGGTTTTCGAGAACATATGTAAAGCATATAATAAGTTTTTGTAGTTGTGGTGATGTAAAGCGTTGAAATGTGGCACTTGGACGTGGAGCCCAGTTGGTTTGAAGGTGAACAGGGTGTTAAAGGTCCAAAATTATATCCTATTTCTCCAAGTTAAACTAGTTCCCTGGTGTCCTAATGAACATGTCTGTGACATGCTTTGGTCAAAATACCATAAGGATGAAGCACCACAGCAGTTCAATCACCCTGCCAATACAGCCCTGTTCAGAATGCTCTGTTTAGTAGTATCTCTTTAAGTCCACCTTAAAAAATAAATAAAACGAAACTTGAGGCACAGGAAATCAGCCACAGAGGCTACTGGGAGCTAACAGCAGTTAGCATTTGGAATAGTGATCATTTGCAGGCTCTAGCAGGCACATTGCCGTCATATATAACATGTATCCACTGGACAGATAAATCCTCTGAGGCTCGAAGTTTGTGTAGGACTCTGTGCTGCACAGTGGAGCCAAGAATAGAACTTTTCGCGTCAACAGCGTGTGTTTTATCTCCTGTACTTAGACTGAGGAGGACCACAAAAACATGAGTGAGTCATCTTTTTTCACATTTCGCCGACTGATAGAGCCTCCAGAGTGCAGCCGTGCTATGACGACCACTGGACTGATAAATCCTCTGAGGCTGGAAGTTTGTGTAGGACTCTGTGCTGCACTGTGGAGCCAAGAATAGAGCTTTTTCACGGACTTCCGGTTTTCGGATACCGTTGCCTTCACCAGCACTCTTGTGTCAACGTCAAAAAATTGTGTAAATATCGTTAGAAATGTTCACCCGTCTGTGGAGAGTTTTCATCTGCAGTTTTACACGTTTAGTTCCAGCTGTGATTTGTGATGTTGCACCCAACAGTGAATGTATGAATGTGGATCCTGTGTTTTTTTTCTACTTGTAGTTGAATTTGTAAAATAGTACATAATTCATCAGCTAATTAAGTGTCAAGTCAAATCAACTTCAAAATGTGTATTTATTTTTTTCATACAAATATGATTTGCAGTGAAGGCCTTCAGCTTTGATTGGTGATGGATTCTTAATATAGCACGAGTATCAAATGTATTTTGATGTTTCACTCTAAGGATGTAGTTATTTTGGGTCCTAAAAACAAATGGATGCATTTAAAATCACTTCCTCTTCAATTTCCCATCCTTGAGTCCATATTTAATTTTACCACTCTATAAATAGCAGGTTTAAAAACACTCAAAATGTCAGTGAGGACCAGTTTGATCTTGATAAAGTAGAAAAAAATTGCTTTGTAATGCACTGTAGATGGAGACAGAAAATGATTAAAATCTACCTGTACGTGCATAAAGTTGGGCACATTGTAAGACTGACAAGTATTTGTTAATTACATAATCATGATATCATATTCAGTCCCTCTTCAGACATGAAAGAGTCCAACTTTCTTGAGTTCTAAAAATAAGGGATCAACAGCACAGCAGGATTGAATCAATATTATGGCCCAGTTTTTTAGCAAAATATGGCAACAAAGCAGAGACGACTGGATAAATCAGTCTTATCTTGTCATGCCAACATAGAGAGTAATTGCCATGGCAACAGGTCATGTACGTAAACTTGCTCCACGTGAGCACAGCTGGACATTTAAAGCTGTGTCAAAGACGATCACGGCGTCAGGTTCACCAAACCTGTCAGGAACCGTGTTAGGAGATCAAACGTTTGAAAGCAGATTTAAAAAGGAAAACATAATTTTAACCATTCAGAGCAGTTATTAGCGTATTTGTGTCACTCACCAGCTGGCATGTGACCCATGCACCAGAAGGATATTCCTCTAGGATGCTGCAGCAGATGACTGACCTCCACAGGACAAGACCAGAGAAGGCTTTAATTGACCAACAGATCATATTTCTCCTTCGTGTTCTGTGTTTTTCCCGGTCCATTCTACTTAATGTGTTTCTATCTAAAGGCAAACAATTCTGGAAATACCACTCTTATTCATGGAGTTGAAACAAATGGCATTTTATTACTCAATGAGCCTTACAGGTGCTGGTAAGTGGACTTTATTATTAATATTTGACATATGCCAGCTTGGTTTCTCCCTTTCGTCTGTCCATGTGCTGGAGTAACATACTGTAAGTGGCAGATGGCAACAGATTCTACCTCGCCATGTAATATAAATTGGAACATTTCCCTTAATGTCAAACCACGTCTTAAGATGAGCAGTTCTTAAATACCGTGTGTGCATGCCCAGAAAGACAAAGGCTCTCCAAAGACACACACACGCACACAAACGCTGGTTATTCCAAAAAGGCTCTTTAATTTGTCTAAGTGATTAATTACAGGGTAAAGGAGCCAGGTAATATAGATACTAGAATAGCTTTCAATTACCTCATTTAAATTCAGTCATTACACAGTTAAAGGGAACGGAGAAAAACGAGGGGTGATGAGGGAATATAAAACAATGAAAAAGAGAGGGAGTGATGAAAATCTTAATGTAGGCCGACTGATGGAGATAATACAATAACAAATATTCAAATAAAACGGCAACAGCTTTACAAAAATGTGCCAGAAGTGTAATTATAAAATTTTAAGAGTGACTATAAATTTCTATCATATGTAGATTACATAAACATGACACTAACCAGCCTCAAGTAACACATCTATATCTATATAGTACTCAGAATACAGAATTGATTTATTTGTGAGGCCCTGTGTGATGTTGTGCTGTACTGTGGCCTCACAATGAGACCCAGTGAGGAAGAGTCCAAGGTTTAAGACACCTAGTGCTGGTCATTGCTCTCTTGCTACTTTATCCTTTTTTGCAGATTGTGTTCATATGGACTCTGCTTCCTCTGACGCTTCACTAAATGAAGACGGGAAGGATTTAGCTCCAAACACACGTCAAGAAGTTACCTGAAATTCATAAGTGGATGTCCTAAAATGATCATTTCATTCTAGAAACCTTGCTTCTCTGTGTCTGGAGTGAAAGTGTTTTAATTTATTTTGGAGTTAAACTCCCCACATGTACATCCCAGCTGTCTTCACAAATGTTGCTACAGTGGCTGCTTTGTGTTTTGGTGGCTGTATTTAAAGAGACAAAAGTTAACTCCTCCGCTGTTTCTCACCAGCCGTAAACAGTTCAGCTACCTGACACTGACACCCAAGACTGAATCCCAACCGTCCACAATAAAATGCACACACGACACACACAGAGACCATGCGGCAACACCGTGGACTGTTGTAAATCTTAGTGCACATTTAAGCACAGAAAAACACAGAAGCGTTGTCGTAGGAAAGCAGTGAGTAAAACCCGCCAAGCCCAGCTTTCCACAGCTTGATTAAGAAAGGTGCAGTCTTCTGATGTCACAGCGTACGTTAAATTGTTCCCTCCCTGTTCTGTTAATTGAATCACTATAGCCTCTCCATAAGTGGTCTGTAGGAACACCATGGTATCAAATTTCTTAGGTCCTTTTGATTTGGTCTCCCATCAGACCTCGGACTCCAGGCTAGACACCCGGCGCCAGGGACGGAGAACACAGGGACTCCCTACGGGCTGACCCCCTGTTCCCTGACAAGCCAGAGCCTCTGATCCAGTCTGGGACCCCTGATAGACTCCATAGGCCCCATACACATTGTCCTGATAGAGTACTGCTCGCTGACCCCCACATTGTCCACCTCCACAGGCCAGCAGCTGGCACACTGGGCTGGGGTTGCTGGAGGGCTGACTGTGATGCTGCAGGTCCAGAGGACCATGGTACAGTGGTAGTCCTGGGTATGAGTTCAGGTAGTGGGCGTACTGTCTGCTCAGCAAACTTGTGGCTCTACGCACCATCCCCTGCCCTAACCCAGTCCCATGTCGCACTGCTTCTCCATATGTGGGTAGATGGGTGGAGTGGGAGTAGCGCAACCTCTGGCCCTTTCGTCCATTGGGCCTCTTCTGGTCCTCCCTTATGTGGAGGTAGGCCTGGTTCCGTGGGAGGCACAGGTTGTTTCGAAGGTGGGCAGGGTTGTAGGCCTTGGCAGGTGTGGTCGATGTGAGAATACACGGGAACAGGTCTGGCAGGTTAGAAGGTGATTGGCTGGACAAGGACGACTGGGATTCGTCATGCTGGCGGATTTGCTCGCTGCCCCAAGTGGCTTTAAGAAAAGAGGGGCGACGATGCCTGCGTCTCCCTCTCAATATGAGGTCTTCTGGTGGCCAAGAACTGTAGTTCTCTACCCGAGGAGGACCCATGGCCACTGACGAGTAGATGCTTTCAGCACTGGCTGCAGAGATGTGGTTGTCCTGGAGGTGGTTGGCTTTGAGTTCACTTAGACAGAGTGGACTTTTCCCACCCTTTTCCAAGTCCCTCTGATTTTTCCTCCCTAAGTCCCCATCCTCACACTGAAAACTCTTGGACCTCCTTTTCCGGCGGGAAAAGCCCACTGGGGTGTGCTGGTTTTGAGGCGAGGAGACTGGGTGAGAGGTGTAGATGTCAGGTAGTTGGAGATCAGCATATGGGATGAAAGGTGAGTGATGATGGGTGTCGACATAAAGTCTCCCAGTGGTTTGAAAGTGGTGAGGGTGCTGATGAGGGAGGGGCTCACCCACAGCCAGGTGGGGACTGCTGAGGCTTGAAACAGGAAGTGGATGGTCATATAGACATGAGGAAGAGCGAGTTGGGAGTGTGTAACGTAGTGGTGTGGGTCTGGTCACGCCCCTCTGCTGTTTGAGAGAGGTAACAGCATAAAGAGGTGGGGTCAGGGAGTGTTGGGGGAGGGAATGGTTTTCAGTAATGTAAGCAAACCCTCCAGGTACTGCTTCAGTGGCTATTTGTGAAACACGAAGAGGCAAGCTGCCGCCATGACGGCTCAACTGCTCTATAGTCTTGGTGGCATTGTCCAGGGAGCACTCTACATTGGCAGTGGAGACCAGGTTCTTGGCAGTGCGAAGCATCTTCAGCATGTTTGCTTGAGCATAGTTGGAGGTCAGATCAGGTTTGGGCAAACCGGATGAACGACCAGTTTCCTCCACTCCGTTGAAACAACTGTAAATACCCTGAGGGATGGAGAAGATGCACAAAGAAAGAAACGGATAAAGAAAGAATGACATAAGAGAATATGAGGTGGCAAGTGGAGTGGAGAAGAAAAGCTTGTGTTAGCTAATAATTTGTGAATAAAACATTAGTTTCCACAAACTGCTTAACCAACCTTTTGGTCCAAAATGGACAATTTAACAGACGTGACTCTAACCAATCTCTAAAAAAATTGACCTCACAGCTGCTAAAAATCTGTCTGTCTGTATAATAACAAAACTGATTTCATTAATGTAACATTTTAACACTGAGGCAATACTTAGTCACATTCATTATGCATTCTCTTGGGACTCAAAGGAAAACAGTTTGTGCCGAGAGGATTGCCCCAATAAATGCACATGGACACACATGCGCCTAATGTCTCTGCAGCACAAATTGTCTCAAACTGCATAGACAAATAGAGCCAAATCCCATGACTGCTTTCTGCCTACATTTGGCTGCGAGATCCTGAAAGAGGCAAATTGAATTTGGCCCTTGAGGCTGCCCCATGCGGATTAATGATCAGATTGTCATTTAGCCTTTAATCTGATAAAACCCAGATCCAGGCACTGTGGTATAATTACACAGTGATGTAGCAAAGAGGCTGGTGAACGTAGTTTTTTTTCCCTCTCTCTTCTGTAACTTCAGCCAGATATTTGCCTCAATAGCTTCTTTAACAAACAACAGCATCTGCACTTGAACATTAAGCAATCAAAGTTAAATCCTGAATAAATACCAACAACAATGTTGGTATTTATTCAGGATTAGAATGCAGTGTAATTTTAACTAATTTCAAGACCCTGTAAGGATGTTTTATAATTGTATGTAAATACACATCCATGTGGACTAATTTATCATTAAATGAAAGCCACTTAATTAAAAACAGCGTAGTAAAAGGAGTTGAAGTCTTAAAGTCAAAATAATCAACCAATCTCTTAATCACTCAACCGAGCTCTTGCTCAGCTAATCTAATCATATCCAGCCAATCAGTCACCTAACTAAATCATCAATGTACAAATCTGTGAAGCAAATTCTTCACACCATCAACGAAGCAATCAGCAATTGAACCAATCAAAGATTCATGAATAACAAACAACTGTCTCTAAAAAAAAAACTTAACAAATCTCACCCTACTGATGGCCAACAGGAAGTCAAGCTTGTGAGACTTGTTGACAGAGTGTCGCAGTTTCCAGTAGAGCAGGTGTTCCCAGGCAAAGACCAGCAGGCTGAGGCCCATGGCCACTAGCAGCATGTAGAAGACGCCCGCCATGTTGTCGATGTCTAGTTTGCTGCTCATCACCTCGTTCTTCTCGTTCTGGCAGATCCCCGATAACCACACTGTCTCCAAGCGCTGGGTGTCTCCTGTGGGGACGGAGGTTTCAGGGAGGAGACGGAGAAACGACAGGGGGAGGAGAGGATGAGGTGAGAGAGGAAAGAAGAGGAAATGTGACCGTTTACAAAATCCTGTCAATGTTGGTGTAAAATAAGTGTTGTACAGTGCAATCAGGAAGTTGGAGAACTTTGACTGTGAGATTAAAGTTTGAGCCAGACACTTGATTCTTCAACAGGCTTTCTCCATTTATGTTGTGCTACTATCATATGAGAGATCATTTTCAGTTTACAGCTTTTATTAAGCCAAAATCTAGGTAATATTTATGAGTGGGAAACTGTGATGTAAGTAAATATGAGTGGCTGCACAAATAGGTTTAAATGGAAATCAGTGTTTTGTTTTCTCAGCACATCAGTGGACACTTAAAACTCATGCTTCATGTACGCCATCATTTATTTGCTTGTCAAACTTTGCTTTTATTGATACAACTTTTTAACCTCTCTTATTCACAGGGAGGGAGGTTTCAAGGAAGAGGGTATGAGGTGAGAATACACCACATATCAAACTGACAATAATTTTTTGTAAATGAACGCAATAGAATATTGCGCATGCGTAAAAAACCTTTGTCCTCTTTATTCTATGGCATAATAAATCCATCCCCAATGCTGACAAAGCACAGTGTGACTGAGACATATTTTCAGTGCTGAAGCACATCTCCATTAGCAGTCATCACACACACACTAAGCTATTTCTTGAGGCCTATGAACAGGTGGCCACCTCTTGAGCGGCATCCTCTCCAGCAGCCTCAGGGGAGCGCAAGCATTTTATCACTGTTACCGTATGTCAACAATAAACTCACTATTTATTATATCATTGTGAAAAGCTTGGCGTGAGTGTGTGTGGGTGTGTCTGTGTCTGTGTGTGTGTGTTGGTCTTAAGCTCTCAGAGGAGAGAGGATATTAACTCCACAGCAGCAGCCGCCATGGTGGGTGTATTCATGGGTATGCGTAGGTAGGATACGCTTGTGTGAGTGCGTCGTATAGAGATAATCATGTCCCCAACACTCCCTGCTGTTCTGCAGGATATTAACTCTTCACTGTAAGCCCACTTCCCCGCTGATGGAGCAAACACTCAACTGGACTGATGCCAGTTCCACGTTCACAGACTGGAATCCAGTGGGTTTGAAGCTGCTGCCCGAATGAGGCCTATCCGTGTGCTTGTTCTGACTGTCATGTATTTTGTTGAATAGTGTACTTACATTAGCCAAAAATGTTCAAACACTTAAAATTGAAATCTGTATTTCTTGGGTATGGTACGACCGTTTCCACGTAACCCGTCTCTGCTATAACTGCTATACAAGGGCAAACCCCATATGAAACGTCAAAGTGAAAAATATTCAGTACTACTAGTTTGTTTTTTTCATTTTAATCTGCGTATTTGTCAGTAACTAATCACAACCACTCATTTGCTCACCCCATAAATAAAGCGTGAGCACTTTGGTGGCAGAACAACACTTCCCATAATCCAATTAGGGGCTGTCACTTTTTAAATGAATGCATCCACCTTATTCCTTGAGGAACTACTGGGGAAATTATTATGGGTAGAACTGCATGAGCAGAAGCAGCAGTACGTTAGTTCTTTCCACTGGCCAATGCAGTGACTGTTGTGCACAAGCATCCTGCAGTTTGTAAATCACCTGGTGTTGAAACTAAAACCCAGGCTTGGTGATGTGGGACATACGGGCTCTGACTTGGCTCTATATGTCTGACTTTAAATAAATCCCACCTCCTTTGACAAAACACAACTGACTGTGTATTGCTGTGTAAATACTGATATGCCTCTATTGTTCATAGCTTCACCATCTGTAGCGATGGAGTAAATCTAATTCTTTACATTTACTATTATTTGGGAACTACAAACGCTGTTGCATTGCGTAAAGCTGTCTCGCTGTGTTCAAGTGACTCTAAAAGAGTCAATTTAACGCTTTATATTTAACTTTTAGTGTTATGTAAACACAAAGTGAAACTCAAATCCCAATAGTATCTTGTCTTAATTAGAGCTGGTGTTAATTTGTCACCTTTTAGTGTAACTTTCGCGCTGCAAAATTTACTGTGTACAAGAATAATGACATCATCCAATTTGAGGTTCCCAAAATGTTAAATTTCGCAATTGCTCTCGCAGATTAACATCCTGTTACCAGGGAAAACACAGACTCTGCTTCAGCAACAGGACGCTGCAGAGGTCGCACCCATAATTCACACAAGGTATCGTGGGGGCAGAGGAATAAACCCTCTGTGCCGCTGTCGCCGTCCCCACTACAACTCGACACAGTTTTCATTATTCATTTATTATGATAAATATAATAATATATATATATTAATATATAATATATATAAAATAATAATATATATTATAATATAATAATTGCTATTTGAACAGTGCTGCTAGCGTATTCAGCACTCGGCAGAGTAGGATGGAGTTAACACTGACAACTGTAACAGTTCACATTTGACTTATTTTCTTTTACTGTGCATTTTTAGTCATTTCCTGTTTTATTTTGGTACTCACAATTACCTCTCTTTTCAGGTCACTTCACTTCCTGCCCTTCTGTGTCTCCCTGCTGACCGTCTGCCCCGCCCTAATTACCCGTGTCTTGTTAACCCTCCCCTTGATTATTTAAGCAGTGTTTTAGTTTAGTCTGTGGCAGAGCTTTCTGTCCGTTTGTCCTCTTGTGTTCCAGTGTATGACCCAGTTTTCCTGATTAGGATTTAGCCTCTTGAGTTTTATCGGATACCTCTGCTCATTGAACTGCTTTTTCTGTGTATAACCTTATTAAAGTGTCATGTGAACTTGTCCTCCCTGTGTGGAGTCGTGCTCTTGACTCCTTTGTCCGAGCCACTAAAGCAGCAACAACACGAGGAACCTTCGACCGCTTTAACTTTAATGTAATAATCTTACATATGTTCTATGTTAAAACATAAAGCAGAGAGTCAATGCAAATGGACACAATTGTCCCTGGCATACACTGATATTTATGAGCCACCTTAAAGAGAATTAAAGTTACTTAGTGGACCTCATGTCTCTCCACCAACACAGGGGGTTTCAATCTGCAGGGAGAGGAGTTTTCCTCATGTAGGCTTGCATCTCCAAGATGCTGTCGCTGCTGCAGCTGCCTTTGCCAAAGTCGCTTAGTGAGTGCAGGTCCCTCTTGGGCTCAGTCACTCAATCATATGATATGGTAGGAAACCTTATGTGCACCCTCTGCTTGATCCCGAGAGGCTACTAATTCAAATAGTCTGCATGCATTTCGAGCTGGTCATTAGAGATTGAATGTGAACCCATCTCGTATCTCTCAGCGGTGTTAAGAACTACCCCCACGACCATCAAACGATAAGCAGCATAGCTAATGGATGTATGATGGTAATAACACAGAGCAAAAGTGTGTAGGTATGGGTATGATATAATGCACGTAGTGTCCACCCACCATCTCCGAGGAACTGCAGCAGAGCCAGGTCGATGAGCCGTTTCCAGCGCGAGTCCTTCTGCAGAGCGATGCCGTATCCAGTGGTAGCGAACACTTTCCCACTGCCAATAGTCACCAGCTTGCAGCCCTCGTCCTTCCCGGCCATGTAGTTTAAAACAGCAGCGTCATAGATGAAGGCGTCCAGCTTCCTACAAGCAAAGAAAGCACATTTGTCTGAGAGAATGCAATTGTTCCCACTGTCCAATCCAAAACACAGTCACATTGTGGCCTGTTTTTTTGTAAAGATGGGGTGTTTGACAGCAGGTCAATATAAACAAAGCTCCACACAAAAATGGCATAAGGATTAGTTAACCTGCAGTTTAATTGTCATAAATGTGTAAAATCTTACCCATTTTTGAGGCTCTCCAGGGCTTCCTCCACGCCCTTCTGGTTGTATTTCATCATGTGTGTGTGCATGTCAGGATAGTTGCTGCGGATGTTCCTCTCCGTGCTCCCATTTGGGACCGTCCCAAAGCGAAAAGGGGGATAGTGCTCGTGTGGTTTCTGGAACTGTAGGGAGACAAAGGAGGGTGTGAGGAAAGGGAAAGATGAGAGGAGGGAAAGAAAAGTGAAGAAGGTTTAGTTTGTGGGGAATTGAGAAGGGGGTGTATGGAGAGGAGGAAGACTGAAGGGAGTGAGAGCAGAAAGGGCAGATGAGTCACAGCATGAGACGACGAAAAGAGGAAAATACAAGACAGACAATGGAGGTAGAAATTGACAGGGGAGAAAAGACCAGTAAACGAGGGAAAATGCAGTGGGAAGAGAACAGAAAATAGAAAATGAATAGCAACAAAAAGAGGAAATGACAAATACGGTGAAGGACAGAATGGAATCAGACATTCAAAGAGATGAGAGAAGGTGAAATGTCATGGGGGGTAAAGAGAAGGAGGGACTACTAGTTAAATGAAATCCGTTTTTGATTCTTTCCGATTTTCCTAAACTGACCTAATGAGCTTCCAAAGTGGACACTGCATGAGCGTACAGGACTCACTGACTTTAGTCGTTCCGCTCCTCAAATGTGATCCTAATCTACTTCAATCTGTGTTGGATCCAAATTCACATTTCGCGGGCTGTCGCACGAATGCGCCTGTTAGAGCTCAATTAAACTGTAAACAAGGAGCACCTATTCATCTTGGTTACAGCGATGACCTTTTGAGCCGAGCACCAACGAACGGGCCGCTCAGAGTTTGAGGGCGACTATGTGTGTGTTTGTGAGCAACAGTCCACGACACGAGAAGATTAGAAGTTAAGGGGGTTGTTACGCATTCTTCAAGTAAACTTTGATGAAGTATAGTACACTGTGTTTCTTTGGTGTTCACCAAAGGAATGATTAGTCCCTGTTTCTGTTTGAAACAGCTTTTAATGTAACAAACACAATTCCCTATCTCTCTGTTAGCTAGAAAAAAAATGACTTTATTTTAAAGGTGCCATATGTAAGAATGTGGCCAAAAACAGTTACTACACTCAAATTATAAAAATACCGAGGTCTTTTAGGTTTCCTTTGCTGACGTAACTGGCAACCCGTGGTTGCTCGGCAGCTGAGACTCTACTGACTGCAATGATTGGTAGACGTCGGTAGGTGGCGCCACATGCCAAAACATGATTTCAAAAGATAAACATGATTTGCAGTCTGCAAAATATGTTTTTAATGCAATTACTTTCCTGGGAATTAACAAAATTGTGTATTGCTACAGGGAAAAATATACTTTCCAAGTATTCTTCCAGTGAACCAATGCCAGCTCTCTCCAGATTTAATTTATTGATAACCCCTGTGACATTAACAGCCTAAATATCTCAATTTGCACCTTTTTTAAACCATACATTTCCACATGGTATCTTTATTTTTGGCACCCCTTAAATGAAATATTAAATAATCATTTAAAAACTATATTAAACTAGGGCAGTTTATGATCACATGCATTTCTTTATTTGCTCTTTTTGAGTTGTCAGTTTTTCAAATCCCCAAACGACGCTCAGGCTATAGGGGAGTGAGAAAACGTATAAAGAGGAAAAACATTGTTGATTGTTGCCTTTTTCGTTTGTGTTTATTTGACGGTTAGACGCATTATGTGAAATGCACGCAGCCTATACCCTTTAAACCTGCATATGAGCCGAGCCAGGCTAGGACGTAAAGCCGCTAATCCTATGTTGTGTAGGCTCTCAATCATAATAAAACAGCTTAGGTTGTCCTGTGTGTGTGATTTTTTTTTATGCTGTGGGACTTTAATGCATCTGCATATAATTTATACAGTCACTTAATACAACTGTAGATCTCTGAGGTGACTCAGCTGATCCCTGCCTGGGAGTTCTTTTCGCTCTCCGTGGAGAATGAAGAAGTGCTTTCTTGTAAAGCTCCTCTGATTCCAGGGCGCACATTTAAGCGGAAGACAAATTCACGGGTGTTGTGTTCTCTAGTGGCTTTTTTGTTGTTGTTGTTGTTGTTGTCTTTTCATCGTTTGACATTTGGCAGTCTTGTTTCAGCGGTGTGAGCGAGACAAGACACGGAGACGGCACAGGGGGAATATTGATGGACAGAATGAAATACTGACAGGACAAGTCGAGACGCAGACACCATCTGTATTGACGGAAGGCAGCAATTGATTAGTCGTTCATGCCACCGGGCTCCCCCACTGATATGAAAAGGACAGACACGTTCGCAACCGAGTCTTTTTACTCGATGTCCTCTGCAGGGTCTTTTGTGTCTTCGGTTCCGTTTATTAATCAATACGATGACAAATAGAGAAAAGAGGAGATGACATGAGCTGCACTCAAACACAAAGACGCTGTGTGTCTAAGCAGACCTTCAACGACTTTCCCCGTCCTAGAATCTCTTTGAGGTTATTATTCCAAGTCTCTTACCTTCTTGTCAGAGAGCCCGGACACTGTGTCGATGTATTGCTCCTGGATCATGAAGGCAGCCAGGTTTGCAGTGTAGGAAGCCAGGAAGATGACGGCAAAGAAGGCCCAGACCAGCACCATGATCTTACTGGTTGTTCCTTTGGGGTTTTCAATGGGGACTGAGTTGTTAAAGACGATGCCCCACAGAAGCCACACTGACTTCCCAATAGTGAATGTTGGACCACCAGGAGCTGAGGAAAGAAAGGGATGAGAGTCTGGCTCAGTAGGTCATGTTTTCAATTTGAGAAAAGTTCTGACTCTTCAGAAAAGTTCACCCTAAATCATTGCAATCATATGAAACAGACTCTGTGTTGACAAAGTGTGTGTCATGAAAATGGATAGGGTAGGATTTAATGGCTGTTTGTTTTCTAGGAGTTTTCAGCAACAATGTTCCAGGTATTGTATTTCGCAAACCAAGTTGTAAATGGCACACTGAAGTGATTCTGGAGCCGTGACTCATAATTCACGTTGTGACTCACGTTATGAGTGGCTTTGAAAACTAATTGTGAATTGTAAAAGTCAACTTGGTGAAAATAAAGACATTTACTGATCGAAACAACACTTCAGTTTACAACGCAACGCCCACGTTTTTGTGAACAAACCCTTTTGACTAAAATCACAACCTTAGAAATGTTATGGAAGCAAGAAAACATCACCCTTTTCTTTTCTTTGCTTTTGGCATACAACCTCTGAGCATAAGGCCTGCCGTTTGTGTGGAAAACACTTAGCCTTAGCCACAAGTCTGAATCAATTCTCTGTTACCAGCTGTTGCCGAGATGTGAGGATCCTAAAGTGCTTTGTACAGATACAATCAGGAGACTTGAAGCTTTCAAACTAAATCCATGAAGGTTGTTTGAAGAATGAGTCCAGTGCGGACCAAATTACTGGCTTGCGATATTACGAATCAGGATCAGAATCTGTGGAATTTGCTTTGGGGTTTTGGAGCAGAAACAACACAGAAAAAAAAAGAAAATATGAGTTAAGATTAAAAAGTCAATAAAGAGTAAAGCTGATTAAATGAACAACCTAGCACATTTCAGCTTGTGGTTTTAATCAAGTTTGACTGAATCCATCACTCATGGATCTGAAAGTTGCAGCAGAGTTACCTGCTAGATAACAATGTCTTTTAATTTGGTGACCGTAGTACATAAGGGTGAAGAGGTAAACAATTTAAATAATATTTAAAGACATATGTTAGCCATGTAAGTATTCATCAGCTGTCTTGTGCCCTTCTACCGATTTCCAAACAACACAACGATTTCACAGCCTCGGCCCGTTTCCATCGCTCTCTGCCACTGTTCTGCTCATGTGCGGCAACCGACGCTGCCGCCATCATCAATCACACTTTGATTAGCGCAGCAACGAATACTAATTAAAACAGGAAAGTGACCTTTCGGACCTCGAGACGAGGCACGCTCTGTCAGAGCGCTGCATTCTGGGATTGATTAGGCCTCTTTCTAAAGTTCTGTGGCGGAACTCATATTGTTGCAGGACAAGGCACGTGAGGCTGGACTTACTGCGAAAATGCTTTCTAAGATCCAAATAAAGAGCGTGTTATGGATTTCTTTTTTGATTTCAAAGCTGTGGATAATTTCAAAATAAAGGTCCCATATTACATCCTATTTCTCCAAGTTAAACTAGTTCCCTGGTGTCCTAATGAACATGTATTTGACATGCTATGGTCAAAACACCATAAGAATGAAGCACCATAGCAAAAAAAAAAAGTAAAATGAAACTTAAGGGACAGGAAATGACATCAGCCACATAGGCTTCTGGGAGCTAACAGCAGTTAGCATTTGGAAAAGTGATCATTTGCAGGCTCTAGCAGACACATTGCCGTCATATATAACATGTATCCACTGGACAGATAAATCCTCTGAGGCTGGAAGTTTGTGTAGACCTCTGCGCTGCAATGTGGAGCCAAGAATAGAACTTTTCGCAGACTTCCGGTTTTCGGATACCATTACCCTCGCCAGCACTCTCGCATGTTTTACGGACAAAACGGAGCTCCGCTAGACAACAATTCCAGGAATTTAGCGCATTGTGACATCCCAGTGAGCGCGGTCAACATCACGTGTTTCATCTCCTGTACTTAGACTGAGGAGGACAACAAACACATAAATGAGTCATCTTTTTTCACACTTTGGTGACTGATAGGGCCCCCAGAGTCCCAAATATAAGGATTTAAATGATTATAAAGTTGATTTTGCATAATATGGAACCTTTAAGCAAATAACATTAGTACAAGTTTTAGTACAAATACATAAGTAACAAATATAGTTTTGCCATATTACACATAAGACATATGACACTTACCCTTGGCGCTCACCAAACTGCGATTGTAGCCGACCGGACTGAAGTATTCAAACACGAAAACTGTCACCGCCACGACGGTCAGGCACATCACAAACATCATTACCCACACTGCTGGGCTGTAGGGCTCTGAAGAAGGAGGAGAATTCAATGGAACAATAATGGAATAAAGGATTCAATAAAATCTCTTCTGTGAACCTGGCTTCTGTCAGTCGGTCACAGAGGTTACCATGTGTGGTCGGAGGATACCGAAAAAGGTAGAATGAAGAAGGGAGAAAAATGCACCCTTCATTTTGTGTTTGGAAAGGGGATTTAGGTGTGTATGGTATGTAAGGGGATTTAGTTGTAGGCTACAGTTATCAGAGGAAAAAAGCTTAATGGAAGATTCCTGAAGCCGCTGCCGAGACAGAACCCAGCAAAAGTAGGCCATGCAGGGAGAAAGTGAAAGAAAAGGGTGGCAGCAACAAACCATCAACCAAATAAGACGCTTTTGCCGTTGTTGTTTGTTTTTTTCTTACCAAGAAAGGCAGACGGGGAAACCGTCCCATTGCTCCGGGCCACCATGACGCTGATGCCCGTCTCAACAAAGGGCACGGAGAAGTCGATGATTTCTGAACGCTCCTCGTTGATCGTGAGGGAGCCGATGGCCATGTCAGCTCGTCTGTACACGACCTGAGAAAGGAGAGGCGGGGCCATAAAATAAAGCACAGCGGCAATCGTTGTGAAAAACATAATTTCCTTGATTAATCTTGTCAAGCGAGGTTATGTTTTTAGCATGCCTTTGTCTGACTGTGAGCAGCATAACTCAAAAAGTAAAGGATTAATTAAGGTGACTTTTGTGTGGATGAAGGTTATAGACAAGAGGAGGAACTAGATTGTGTCATGAATGTGCCATGGCTTTGGTGGAGGTTTGTGTGTTTCGTTTTCCCTCATTAAAAGGACAGAGCACTAAATAGTTGGGTATTAACTCAACAAGACAAGTACAGCTCTTTGCTGCAAAGGGAACAAATTCTGAATTTCATGAACACACTTTGCACATTAAATGCAGCAAAACACTTTGTGCTGAATAATAAGAAGACGGTGTGCAGAGATAAACGGACTAAAAACATATGTGTCACATCACCTGAGCACCCAGGAAGAGAGAATGCTGCACTCCGGGCAAACTCATACTCAAGGTAGCTTTTGTATAAAAAGATTGTATTTTTCCTCTATAAACGTGGTGCACACACAAACACACACACACACACACACAAATACAGATGCAGAGCAAAGTGCCTTCAGGCATGGAAACACAAGCAAAAACATTCTCCTGAGGAACACCTGTTCGGGGGCATTTCACTTTCAGATGCAGCTGCGTTTGATGTGTGAGAAGTGAGCGTATGTATATGCATGGCCTCACACCACTGACCTAGAAAGGAACACTTTGGGCTGAGCAGTGTTTCTGTCACTTGTGTATTACAATCGTGCACCATCTGTACTGTCACAGCGATGCGAGAATTCACTAATCTTCATCTACTCGAGTCCTCATTACACTTACACTATTTACAAAAGCGCAGGCTTCAAATCGAGGCATTTCTGTCAGGAAAAAAGCAGTTTAGAGTTAAAACAATACCTGCTGCTGCGGTTAATCCATACTGACAATACAGGCTTTGTTGGCAGCATTTTTATACATTTTGATGTTTCATGTGACAGGGATGATTTGCAGTGATGGACCCATGTCCCTTTGTCCTCTCAGCTCTGTGGAGAACTCTTGTGTCTTTTGTGTTGGGTTTCATGGTGTGTTTTTGTGGCTCACAACTTTAATCAAACCCTATGTTTTGTCAGCTGCAGATTTTCAGGAATGAAGGGTGTCAAACATACCGGCTGCGGGCCTGAACCGGCACACCCAAGGGTCCAATCCGGCCCGGAGGGTGAATTTGTTAAAATTTGACATTATGATTGACAGTCTGCTCATAATGTGAAAGACTATATTTGTCAGTTTCAGTTACCTGTGACTAAATGTGTTGTGCCTTTGAAGATCCACTGTGATCTGTAACCTGTTATGCTGTTATGTCATAATGTTGTTGAAATTGCACTTATTTGCACTTGTTTATTGCATAGGGAAAATTTTGGCGATCTTGTTGTTTATAGGTTATTGCGCTATTATTTTAATGGTCCAGCCCACTTGAGATCAAATTTCGTTGTATGTAACCCCTGAACTAAACTAAACAACTATCTGGTGACTCCAATGATAAGACATTGTTGATCTAGTTTATATCTTTCAAAACTTTCATTAAATTCCATCACTTGGTATCGCTCTTGGTAAAAATTTGTCCTTGACCTTTAAGGATTCTCAAAAAAAACCCAGTGGTTTTATTATATAAACCGTGTTCAACATGCACTGCTGTTGTTGGTGATTTCTCTTTCTTAGTATGAGGCCATGTCATAGCCCAAAGCTACACTTATTTTAGTTAAATGTGTGTATAAGGCCACCAGCAAACTCAGTGCAGCCACACCAGCTGTTGTGTTCAGGGATTTATCCTTCCTTAAATAACTAAGTCGTCGTTCTCACCTCCCCAATCATGCCGTTCCAAGTCCCACGGACCAGCTTGCCGTGTTTTCCGTTGGTGACCAGGTAGAGGTCGTAGGAGAATTTGATGGTGCGGGACAGCTTCTTCAGGATGTCTATGCAGAAGCCCTTGCAGCACAGTTTGGTGTAGGACTCTGAGTGGCCAGCTATGCTGCGAGACGAACGAGAAAAAGCAGAGTCGTTTCAACAGTGGGTCAGTGATCAAAAACAAATGATGCTATCTCAAGCTTTGGGGAACAAAAGCTGGAGTGGTACTTTGTTTCAGGGAGTGAGCGCTAACTCGTGCTGACCATGATCTGCAACAGCTCAGCGCAGGGGCAGGCAACGGCTGGTTCATTAGCTAAAATCAATTTCTCCAGACAAAATGTCTTTGAGAGAGACAGACAAGGCAACTACATATTGCAAACACACACACACACACAGATATACACTGTGTGTGAGACAAGGCCCACAATGGTTGAATGAGTATGATGGCCTCTAATCAAAGGCCATTAAGTTGAGGAGCATTTAGGGGACACACACTTCCTCTCGGTGACCTCACTACTTAATGGGGTGTAGAGGAAAAGCAAGGAAAGGTAATGGTGAAAAATAATAGTGGAGTAAAAAGCAACGAGGAACACTGGACAATGAAAGTTAAAGGCAGACAGACTGAAAGTGAAGTTGACACATTTCCTGAGGGGAAATAAACTCCTAAAAAAAAGCCTAAAACCTGCTAGGGCTGAGTCACTGTGTGTGTGTGTGCTTGTGTACATGTTTGTAGACATCTGAGGACAAATTTTGATTCTAACCTATTTAACTTCAAAGGTTTTTCTCGAGGGTTAAGACTTGGTTTCAGGGTTAGAATTGGGTTTAGGTCAAGGTTAAGTTAAACATGCATTTAGTTGTAATGACTGAGGCTAGGGTAATGAGCTAGAGAACGCATCGTTAGTGAGTGTCCTCACTAGGAATGTTGTGCAAGAACGTGTGTGTGTTTGTGTGTGCGTGTATGTGTGTGTGTGTGTGTCATTGAGTCAGCATGACAAACTCAAAAGAGTGAATGTGAGTAAATGAGCAGAAGACTGAATGAAAAAGAGTGATGTCAGTGGTCGCTATTCAAATGAATTATTTTCATTGTTAATTTTATCGAAATTCCTATATTCACGGGAGTCAATCGTTCTGATAAACGCAGCGTTAACTGAATTGCTGCTTGAGTTGAACACCTGTCGCCACACACACACACACACGCACATAAACTGTGCCGTGTTGTTTGGTCCCGCACACAAACAAATGCACACATTCACTAATGGATCCTCTGAGGATTAGCAGCAGTTGTGTTGTGCCGAGCGTTCTCTCTGCAAATTGCCCAGAAACTAGTGCGGCGTGGAGAGAAGCAACATCAGGGAGTTGGACCGCAGAGAGTGAACAAGCAGGATTCTCAGGTGAACGGTACGAGAGAAACACAACCGGATGAGGGCTGACAGAGTCATTTAGATCGGTTCTTACAGAGTTGAGGAGGAAAAGAAGGGCATGAGGATGAAAGGAAAAGGAAGAAAAATGATTTTTGAAAGATGAATTAATGTATAAAGTTACTGGACTCATGTATGTATGCTCGTACATATACTAAAGGTAATGTCGTAGGCGACAGTAGAGTGAGTCATCTTTCAACTTGAAGGTTGTGAGTCTCATTCCCAGCTCCGCTAGTCTACATGCCGATGTGTCCTTGGGCAAGACACTTGACGGTTGTGTCGGCAGCGTGTGAATAAGTATAAAAGATGAGTGACTGGCAACACTGTAGTGTAAAGCAGCTTTTGAGCGGTCATCAAGACTAGAAAAGTGCTAAATACAGACCATTTACGATCCACGTGGAAACAGAAACAAACGTAAATGAAATGTTTTCTCTGAAAATGGCAAGACTTCATCCACATAAACCACCCCCAATACGAATAGTTTTGGCCATACAGTCTATGCTTTTTACTGTCGCTGTGTCATATATAAATTACTACAATGACTATAAACCATTCCTGAACTGGTTAATATTTTCCAGCTGCTTGTCGTGCCGTGCCATACTTTGTGTGGTGTTCTGGGCCCGTTCGTCAGCTCAGCTCTTTGGCAAAAGAGGCCGTCGTCTGTCCAAAGAAAAGCGTTTTTAATGAGCAGGACCAAATTTGTAATCATGCTAAACATCTGCTCTGCAGGGAAGCTGCTCAGACAACACGGCAAGATTAAATGATTTATATAGCTGCTGTCTTCTGTCCCTCCGTGTTTCCTTTTCCCCTTTTGTTGGTCACCGTCCAAATGGGGCACGCATGCCAGCCAGGGAGAAACAGTGAAAGAGAAACAAGGATGATAACATTGTCCCATGCTATGACAGATGTCCCCATATTGGACAGATAAATCTTCTTTTCTGGCAATCACTAATGTGCCATTTCACCCAACAACAGCCGCCACATATTGTATATCTCTTTCTGTAATTAACATGCAGGCCACAGTCACACAGCTCAGATGCTTACACAATCAGACACAGGTTTTGTGTGGACACAAACGGTTTTTTTCACTGGAGAGGGCTAACAATTACCTGGCGAGACAGCGAACGGCCCATCACTGATGGCTAAACCCCATTGGTTTGGACCAATCAGCATTCTGTGAGGAAGGAACTGCTGCCAGCTACAGGCATGTTTTGGGTGCGGTGACACTGAGAAGTTACTGTTCATTATAAATATGAACAAAAGGATGAGCCTGGTATCTACTATAACAATGACAGGTAGTGATGATCCATCCAATCAAAGGCTAAGTATCTTTTAAAAGTGCCTGCTCTCCCAACATGCTTCTGCGTAACCAACCATTTGGCACTTGATGTGCAAAGATACAGCAAATATTTAATTATATATTTCATATTTACTTTCGATGTTTAATAGAAACATGATTTGGGGTGCATGGCACATTTTCTCATATGCTTCAAAACAAGCTGGTGTTGGCAACTCAATATTACATATACCTTGGTGAACACCACCATCCCTCTGCTACAAGCGATTATCCCATCAAGCATTATCTGTATTTTTAGCATGATAATGCATTTTGTCAAACATTTTCCGGGTGCTTCTTGGCCTTTTTTCGGCTAGGGGTGATTGCTCTATGACAGCTAAAATGTCATAAAAGAAATAGTCAAATCTGTACTGTTGTATTTACATTTCATCACTAAAAGTGCAGGGGGTGGGGTCCCTCAAAAGAATACCCCCCCCCCCCACGTAAGCTCTGCGTGTTGTAAAAGGTGACTAAAGGAGGACCATGTTAACAACAGGGGGCCGGATGCTGTTGGGTGGCACCAGCAGGGTCATTAAAGGCGTAGTTGGTAAAGGTGAGTTTAAGCCGCCTCTTAAATAAGCCTTGACTTGTCCAGAGCCCAACGTTATTGATGGGCATGCTGGTGATCCCAGTGCTGACCAGCACACTGTGGTGAAGAAGGCAACGGAACATGTTTCTTCAAGAACATAGTAGTAGCGTAGAGTTGTTAATTCAGAATCAGCTGTTTATCATCTGATGCTTTAATTGATCTCCATGAGACGGCATAGAAAAGCGTGTTTCTCTGCGGTGAGTGAGACGGTGATTGGATAAATGCAGCAAAAGTTAACTGCAGCAAAACTTCCAGGGAAGCTCAGAGTCTCTGAGAGTCAATGGAGCAGTGAGCAGGCGCAGACGCTGGGCTGATGCATGTGATTAGAGGAACTCTCTGATTGACAACAACAAACAGCAGCCTGTTGTCTGTTTTTATTTTTTTTGCTCCACAATATAGCCCTATTCTGTTTGTACAAAAAAGCTGTACATAAAACACAATTTTAGCATTTCCTTGTTCCAGTTGTTCATTCGCTCGTTCATTTTTATCAACACGGGTTTGGTCATGGGGGGGATAGAGCCTTTTCTACAAAAGGAATGGAGGGCAGAATTAATGTGAAAACAACTGGGCCAAAAAATCAGATCCCCTGTTTCAAAGACCAGCAACCACCACTGTTTGCCATGGTCTTGCTTTACTGCTACGTTGCTGTAGTTCTGCCTTGCCTTCACCAGTTGGGCTGTAAAAGGATTAACTTCCTGTGCAAAGAACAAAGTACTACGATCCTTAGAAATACAGAGAGAGTCGCATGAAGCTTATAATTAAAAGTTATGCACTGCAGCTTTGATTTGCTTTTAACACCAGACTGAGGTGTAAGCAGTGGTCTTGATCTCAATTGTAATTGTACCCAAATTGCATTTTAAATCACTGTGTAACTGGAACTCAAATTTATCTACAAAATTTGAAGGGGGATTTTCAATCAGTCTGGTTTCTGTCATCATCAAAGCCCCTGCTGCAGGTAAACAACACAGCAGCATGATTACACACTAACACAATCAATAACAGGGCTGCGACTTGAAAATCTATTAACTCTTGATAAAGGTATTCCAATCACAACATCCGAGTCACAGTCATTCAAAAGTCAATCGTCCACGGACAAACAGTCAGAAAGTCTCAAAAAAATATTTTCATTCAAACAAAAATGCAAAGGCTAATTTTAAATTCAGTAAGGTCAACCATAGACGACTTGAAATATGGTACATGCCTTTATATTATTCATTTATACACAATTCACTCTGATTCCTTATAATCTATTGACGAACAGCAGATTTTATGCACCGCTCTCTAAAATATGATCTAGGAGCAACTGGTTTGAAATACAGAGAAGCTGCAGAGAGAAAACTCATGCAACAATGCAGAGAATGTATGTATCACAATTCCAGAAATCAGAATTCCAGAAGGTCGAAACATCTTGATAACTAGTAATTGTCCAATGTTGTTTTTGTTAAATCTAAATGGCATGTTAAACCAGACAGGCTTAACCAGTAGTGTTTTAGCCCCCTTTGAGTGCCCTTTTTTCATTTTACAGAATAAACATGATTTTTATCAAGTAAACATAGCACTTATACATACAGTCAACAGAAAAGCTGCTTGTGTAGTTGACGTGGAACTCATTTTGTGTTCAGAATTAGTCGTCGGCTAAAGAAGGCGACTGTCGAAGGTTTTAAACGTGGACAGTGTCTCCCAGTGGGGGGGTTGTAAAATACATGATGTGTTCTGTCACAGTGGGAGCAATAAAGCTAAGCTGACAAAGTGGTTGATACGTTTCCAGATCTGCCGTTACATTTTACGACGGAGCATTGCAATGTATTTGCGCTGTCTGTGGTTGTTTGAACATAATGAAGACATTGTGTATTCTTGGCGAGCACCTGTTGTAGGTAGTCAGACATAATCGCTGTTTAATGGTTGTTTTTTTCGCCCATGCTGCGATCCGTTTGACACCAGAGGTGTGTTTTTAAAGTGCTTCGACGGTACACACACAATTACTCTGTGTTTAATGAAGCGCGGAGCTTTGCGGCGTCTGCTCAGAGCTAAACTGGGGCAGAGGAACCAAGAGTGTGAGTGCAGATGTATGTGTGTAGCACTGGGTATTATATGAAATGTGTCAAAACTAGTGCAATACAGGCTGTAGTTTTCTGAAGGCACTCCAAAAATGATTCTTAAAGCTGCAATGAATAACTTTGGGTAGTTTTTGTTGATGTGATTTGATTTCGCTCTGTTTGGCCTTCGTGCAAAGAAACGTTGCATAATTATTTGTATATCGTGAATTCTTTTTGAAAATGGTTTGTGTATATTCGGTCAGCACAGAGGCAGGTGGAAGGCAAGAAGCATTTATCCTTTCAAACGGCTGAATTACTTTTTGTTTGCACTTGTCTCACAATTTTCTCGCCACCATTTGGTTCATCACACTTGTCTCTTTGCATATTTGCGAAGGAAAAAAAAAAGAAGGGGGGTGTCGTTATTTTTGCATGTACCTCTCTGTGTGATTATACTGACGTCGGCAGGGCACTGTGTTGCGGACGCACGTGCCAGTGCCCGGGTCCACGTTCTCCACCATGACAAAAGGATGCTCCTCCAGCGTGGCCACAGTCAGGTGTCGATCGTCAGTCACGTGCTCTAGAAAGCTGCCGTACCGAGGCCAGACGGGATAGCGGACCTGCAGGATCCCACGGGCGTATGTGCCCACCTGGAGAAGGATGGTGAAAAGTGACATCTCATATAAGGATGACTCTTAGCAGTGACCTTAACTTCATGTCAGACCATATCTGTCTTCACTGCTTTTCACTTTCCCTATGAGATTTTTTTTCTCTCTCTCTCTCTCTGTCAAATTTTATTTCACAAAGGAAAATTAGCATCTGCTGACCTGGAGGAAGAGGATTAGAAGATGAAATGAGAGTTCATTAATGCAGACTGAGGAGACTTCAAAGTCTTTGAGTAAGACATATGAGACAAAAAAAAAGACAGGAACTGATTCAACAAGCAAACTGCAACTCATTAATTATGCATCCCTGCGTTTGTTGTCTTCAATCTGTGTTCATTTTGTGAACTGGAAAAAAAACAAACTAATTAGAATGTCACTGAACATAAATGGAACTATTCAAGTGATGAGTGTTGTTGATTATATGTACTGAAAATCTTTGCTGGCCCACTCTGTGAGAAATAATGGCATCTAATTGTAATACTGCTGTAAGATTTGCCTAAAGTCTACATTAAGGGCTTTTTCCAAATCCAAATCCAAATCCGTGCAAGACTTTTCAAGTTATGCTGCTAACAGACAGACAGACAAACAAACAAACACCGGCAAAAACATACACCTCCTAGTGGAGGTCAATAAGTCCACAGCCAGAGATGCTGACGATCATTGTTTACTATTGTAGAAAAAGCAACAGATTGAGCTTTTATAATGTAAGGGAGACTCATTTCTGACTAATGTCACATGACACAATGAAGAATAGCCTTCAAAATCTTCACTAAGCTAATGAGCCGTATACCGGGCTTAGCCAGCTTTCACTTACTGCATGTGAAACGCACGTCTCTGGAGTTTAATGAGACTTCTTCTTCACACCAACTCTTGATTAGTTCCTCGGCTCACTCGTACGCGCGCTCTTCCATTGTCATACATGGGTGATTTACAGATCTTGCGCTAAGGTACGGTGTGATGTGCGAAGACGGTGATTTGTTTCCCCGCGCCATCTGTGAATCTCCGAGATGCCACTTGTAAAGATCAGTCATTTCAAACCGTCTTTTATGCGACTCTCACATATGTTTTATCTTCTCACAGAAGCTGTCATTCCAAATCTGGAGTCAGACAATAAAAGATTGTTGCCGGTAAGGTGGTTGCTGTGTGAGATTAGGTGATTATGGTCATAAACTATCTTCGCTGAGAAACGTTTGCTCCCTGCAAAGTCACTGTTTGCTATTGACACAGGTGCCAAAACTGTTACGTTTAAGTCCAAACATGTTAGGTGTTGCATATGCGAGGTTAATGACACACTAATATGATGAAGCCCAAGTGCCTAACCCAGAGGTGTCAAACTAATTTTAAAGGATCCATATGTAAGAATGTGGCCAAAAACAGTTACTACATTGAAATTCAAAATACTGAGGTCTTTTAGGTTTCGTTTTTTGACATAACTGGCAACCCGTGGTTGCTCGGCAGCTGAGACTCTACTGACTGCAATGATTGGGAGACGGCGGTAGGTGGCGCCACATGCCAAAACATGATTTCAAAACATAAACATGATTTGCAGTTTGCAAAAGATTTTTTTGAATGCATATATTTTGGCTGTACTGTTGTTGTTGGTGAGTTCAGTTTGTTATGAACATTATTCCTGAGTCTCTGTGACATATTAAGAGGATTTTATGGCCAGTTGATTTAGATTTATTACATAATTCACCTTTAAGTTCAGGGGACACATAAAGCACAATTTGATCTCAAGTGGGCCGGACGAGTCAAATAATAGCATAATAACCTGTTAACAACAAGCATTTCCCTTTGTTTAACATTAAATAAAGTATCTTTTTACAAAACATATCATGAATAGCCTGAAATTTCTCGATAAAAATCAGTGCAATTTCAATAATATTATGCCCAAGGCAACCATTTACAAAGGCACAAAACATTTAGCCACAGGTATCTGCAACTTTTTCAGTGAAAATTTCACAAATTCATTCTGGGGGCCGGATTGGACCCACTAGGGAGCCGGTTCTGGTCTGCAGGCCGTATGTTTGACACCCCTGGCCTTGGGCTATAATCAGGCTGATGCTGTGTTGTAGACTGTTGAAAAGGTGCAAGGTTGTTGTTTTTTTGTCATTATACTTTATCCTTTGTGCTGCACAAACACAACTAAGAAAGATAACTAATAATTGCCAGTGGGTTCTTATGCATTAAGCATCCTATATTACACAGAGTGATCCAAATCATTGTTGATATGTTTATATATGCAGCAGCTTTTTGTGAGGTGGAAAAATACATGTGAGAATTACAGAAAAAGGATGAAGAAGAAGAAGAAGACCAAGCACAGAAATGGAATTTCCCCCTCTGTCCAAAATGCCTCTGAGCAGCACTCCTCAGCAAAATATCATGTTAAGTTGTCAGGGTGACAAGATAGACTTGAGAAGAACAAGTACACCACATCCTGTCATCTTTACAGATGAGTTACATCACACAAACAAGAGGGGAAGAAAAAGGCAGACACAGATCAGACAAAAACACAGAACCAGAGAGAAGATTCACTGAATTTGTGTCCTGGTTCATGTGGCATCTTTTTGTAGTGCACCACATCTGAACCTGAGAGCGTACGAGCAATGTGCAGCTGTTGGCTGCACGAGTGCGACATTTCAAAGCAGACCCCAATCGAGCGCGATTACGCGTCCGTGTTCCCGACACACTGACACACGCGTACATACACACCAGCCACAAGGTGACATTGATAAAGTAGGTTGGTCTTTCCGGGGAAGAAATAAATGAGTTCAACTGTAGCTGAGAGATTATGTTCAGGTCTCTCTGTGTAGTCACACTTTTTTCAATACACCCTCAGGCTTTGATGTGTGTGTTGTTACCTCGTAAGGACCTTTTCTAAAGGACCAGCAGTCCAGTTGGGCAGCAGCACATGGTTCTGATGAGGCAGAACTTAATTTTGGAGGAACCAGGGCTAAGATTTAAATTGCGGTCAGCTTAAGGTTAGGTAAAGCTTTACCTCGACTGCTCCTCAGCTGCTTTTCCTTAAACTCATCACGGAATCCCCCGTGCAACAGGCAAAATGTGTCGCCCTCAGATTATATATGTATTGCTAGTTCACGGGGAGAGGCGAGAGTTGGCACAGAGGGAGACACATGAGGCAAAGATACTGCATGAGGTGTCGGAGACAGGTACATAATGGTTTTCTAAAAACAACAGAAGGTTCTCTCTCTTGTCATTGGATTACTATATAAGCAACTGAATTTGCCGGATTGCCTGTGACACACAATTCATTACGGGCGTTACAGTGAAAGAGATTGTGCTCACACATTGGCTCATACCGTGTGTGTAAGGGATGCTATTTGGTAGGTCTGGTCCCTGTCAGATTTACAACCTGTGACAGTCATCTGTACAATCCACAACAGGCAATGTTGCACTTGTTTTTACAAGCTTACTACTGATGCTGGATTCACACATACGTGTTGCGTAATGCTTTGAAGGTGGGCGGATCTGGAGGTATCGATGAGAGGCGGGAGTTGCCAATGTTTGTACCATCTTTTTTGGGTGCACTTTGTCTGCCAAAAACAGATACCAAGGACAACAATCTTGAGCTAAGAGTCAAGCATTAAATGGGATTTGATTGTCTAGCTCCTGTGTTGGAATAATTATTTGCACAACATGATTTGATTGGCTGACTCGAGCTTGGAAAAGTAGAGCATTTCTCAACTTCTGCAACAACATCAGACCCACAGTGTGAATGAGAAGCGTTTCACTTGACGTGTCCGTCCGTCACGTACGAGTGAGTCCAGCATGACAGGTCTTTCTCTCTCTTTTTTTTCTCTTTTTTTTTTTTACTGTGCTGCCAGTCAGTGTTTTTTGACTAAGTTTCTGGTGCCACGTACCTTGTCCCAGAGTCTCTCCCGGTCCAAAGCGATGATAATCATGGATGGGTTTGAGAGGAAGCCTTGGTTGTTAAATGACAAATCTCTTTGTTCCCACGTCACGTTCAGCATGTGCCTGTGAGTCGCAAAAACACAAACTCAAACACATTCAGGGAAAGCACTGTGCTATGCAGTCAAGGAACTTTGATTCCACATCACACAAGAATTTGCATATTCATTGTGGCCACAATTAAACACATATAATTATCACCTCCTAATTAAACCCAAAGCTCCCCAGAGAGGGATTAATCTAATGTGGGAGACTGGAAGTAGTTCATTAGGAGATGGCAGAGGTGTCTGATTGGTGGAGGACAAGGTGATTTTGCTATATAAGTATACATCCGTGACAGACTGGCCTGTGAGTAATGAATCCATGGTAGATTTGCATTTCAGACCACATGCAAAAGAGGCTCAGACTACTTTGACTTTGATAAAACATTAATTGCGTCCAAATGAGCGTTGCACCTACACAGAGAAAAGCAATGGTGAAAAGTAAGGGCAGTGATTTCTGCTGTGAGACCAACACCGGCTTGAAAGTGAAACTGAGAGTAAGTGTGAACAGAGTGATCACAGGTAAATGTGTTATCGTTTTTCAAAGGTCAAAGTCTAAAACGCAGCTTTACAGGTTTCAAACAAAAATGGGGCTTTTCAAAGTGCTCCATTTTCAGCTCTCAGAAATGCTGCGGGAATGTGGGTTGCAGGCAAATCCAGAGCAAATTTGATTCATTTCTAAATGATAATGGAGTGTCCTGACTGAAGAGAGCCTCACCTGAACACAGTGTTGTTGTCTGAATGTTTAGCTGGCCTGTTGCAGTCTCCGTGTCCCTCAGGGATAAAACCATGCTGCTTCCTGAAGCTTTCAGTCCCCTTGGCTATAATGGCAACACCCTCTCTCACCCTCTGCCGCAAGCTTTTCCTCCACTGGTCTGTTATCACACCGATCACACCAACAGGGAAGCTGACAGGTGGAGGGCTGTCAGGGTTGCCCACGGCCAGACTGGGAAGGATCCAGATGTAGCCTGGCCCCAGCAGACCCACCTCTGCTGCCTGGCTGAACAAGTACTGTGCCTCCTCATGGGAGCAATAAGCCAGGAGGACCTGAGAGTCCACCTGCAGACAGGAAAAATAAAAAAAATCTCTCAATGGTAATTCACAGAAAAATAGGCCACCAAAGAACAAAAACTTCAGGTGATGCCTGATCCAGGAGCTATACGTGTCATTGTATACCTGCTGCAGCATGCGCTTGGTCCTCGCATCATTAGCCCCCACTGACATTTCCAGAGTCAAGACATCCTGTAGGTTCCAGAGGAAGTAGGATGTATCCGTGTAAGACTGAACTATATCCACAAAGGTGTCATATCCCGGCATCAAGCTGGTGATCACTGCAAACGCGCCCCAGTCATACTCCTCCATGAGCTGGAACAGGGATATACAGCATTCTGCAGATTATTTATTGACAACCGTTGCACTCGCAATAGTGTGACTGATGATGAGACCAACCTAACACTTGTTATTAAATCTCAGATGAAGGTAAAGGCTAATAAATGAACAGCATGACCTTCGATTAGAGCTAGGCTAGTTGTTTCTCCCTGTTTTAATCTTTTATGCTATGCTAATCTAGCTGCTGGTGCCGCAAATTAGTGGATTTCTTAAATAATTAAATTGAATTTTTCTTGTCTAACTAACTGTTGTTAACACAGAAAACAGAGAGTTAACCGAGACTCCGAGAGGGATTGAATTGATCTCTGAGTGAGATCAATTCAATCCCTCTAATCGCATTGCAATTTGTAAGATCCATCCTAAATATAGATTGTTTCCCTCCATGGCATTAACAAACTGTCAGACTTGACCCTTTCTCCACTTGTGTTCCAAATACTGTTTAAATGCTCTGATCTGTTTCATTCCAGATTGTCGTGTATGTACCTTGAACATGCAGAGGATCTGCTGCTCCAGCGATGCTCCCATCTGCAGAAACGAGGATCCCTCTGCCTGTACACAGTAAGAGAACATCATTCTCATGAAATCGTAAAGGTGATATAGGTGATGCAACAACATCATCCACCCTACTTTTACTCAAAGATGTTAAATGTTAGTTTTTCCTCTTAAAAATTTAGTAAAAGACATGGTTAACATGCACTTCTGACAGCACATCACAAGTTCTATATGGGCCTTCGGGTGAGGAAACAGAAGAAGTCTTTTCAGGTAAAATATCCTGAGCAATTCAGCACTCTGGAAATCTAAAAAATAGAGTTTCTAATTTACCACTAAAAAAGTAAACTGACAAAAGGCGTTTATGTGAACTCTGCTGCTGCTCAATTTGCCTAAACCTTTAACACGGTTACTGCTGCAGAATATTTTAATTTGGATGAAATCTGACCACTGGTAGGATAGTGCATTTTAATAATTTGATCCCTCGTTCGACTTGTAAAAGCATAACTGCGATAAGTCAGCGAGGCAACACGGGGGAACGGCCTTTTAAAACCAATTAAGTTGAAGAGAAGTGACAAAGAAGGGACTAACATTTAAGCAAGCTATGCTTGCACAAGGGTGAATGGAAGTTATTACACGTTTAAAGGGAAAATTCTGATGTCCTAGATCAGGGGTCACCAACGTGGTGCCCGCGGGCACCTGGTAGCCCGCGGGCAGCCAATACGGTGCCCGCGGGCGCACTTCACTTCACCTCACTTGCATGTATCCGTATGATCTGTCAGTAAAATATCTTTGATATTGTTTATAAAAAACTGGTAATCGTTAGGAGTAAGCACTGGAAGGAATGTGTATGCAGTTGAATGCATAATATTAATCATTTAAATGGTAAACAAACAAAAAAATATTATATGGTAGCCCTCCATATTATTTTTTAACCTTAAGGTAGCTCTCTGACTCAAAAAGGTTGGTGACCCCTGTCCTAGATCATCATTGTTGGAAAGCGAGTGTGTAGTACGTGTGAGAGACACAACGCACAACTGCTCGAGCACAGAACCCTGCAGCGAGATCGTTTCCACGAAAACAAAAGAGGTCTGATCGTCCAGATGCAGACGCTGTCTGGGACAAGTGTCTCTGAACTGCAAACACTTAGTTCAGTTGCTCTCTTTCTGTCATAAAGGGGCGGTGAATATATTTGCATACCCAAGTCAATGTGTATTTTTGTTCGACACATAAGATGGAAAGTTATTAGAGCCCATTGAGTTAGAGCCCATTGAATGTCCTTCAAAGATCATTCGGATAAAGTAGGCCACAGAGATGGGGGGAAAAAAGGGGGGGGGGGCGGGGTGATGGGAGAGGGACTGCTATGAAGAGAAGAAACAGGAACCTCATAGTTTCCAGGCTCCATCATCAGAGAACGACAATGTTAACCTTCTCTATCCAGAATTTCACACAAAACTGAAATCCCGATCCTCTGAGAATGATGGATGTCGTGAACGTCAATATTTTCATGGTCATCCATCGAGTTTGTTGAGATATTTCAGTTTAGGCATAGCCACGTGCAGAGGATGCTCACAGCGCAGAGGCTGAACTCTGGTGTAAACTACGACAGCAGAGCCAGAGAACTGTTCCACAGCCTGAAACGACCCGCGTCGCTCTGCTCTTTATAGATCGACGACCAATCCACAGCTTGTATTAGATCTAAAGGGCTTAACTTTGCTGTCAGGCATAATTAAATCTGCGATGGGAGCAGACTGAGCAGTGTTCAACACAAGTATTCTAAAATTGATTCACTAGTGTACATTGTGCTGGTGCAATAGGGTTAAGATCAGAGAAATATTGTCTCATTTTTCCTTGCTTTTTTTGTATTTATAATCCATAATAGCTCGCTGTATAGTAGAGAGAGCATATAGTGTTAAACTGTCAAGTGCCATTTGGGACCAAGTCTCATATATACTCAGGCTCTTCTCATCTGAGAGGTGACTATCTGTCATCTCTTCATCCTGTTGCTCTTCCCTCTCCCACAGCTCAGAGAGCCTGTAAAGCCCTTGAGAGCCGTGCAGCCCGAGGAGTACCACAGGAATATCACAGCCAGACTCTCCTTCACTCAATTTTACTAGTTTTTTATCTCCGCCTGAGCTTGTTTGAGACTCACCTCCCGAGGCACAGACGCTCCACCAGACCACTGACTGGGCTGTGCACCAAAATAGCTACAGAAATAGCAGTACACAACCATGTCAGTCTGCGAGTGAATGAATAAAAAATGCCTCTGGATCGGAAGTCCTGGTTAACTCTATGCTGTCCCACTTCAGCAGATAGAGAGGAGTGTTTACGTTAAAGAAAATCAAGCCGTTGAAATCCAATTAGTTGTTTTTGAGCAGTTAAACAAACAAACGATGCTGTGGCCATCTTTGTTAATCACTGTTTGGGGCAATTTTCATTTAGCGCTGCCTTTTAATTGTGGAAAAAAAAGTCCAAAGCAATCGTGTGTGAAGACATTGACTTTCCCTGTGAAATCATGCAAGAATTACCTACTCTTTCATGACTAACTCTTAACCACACACACACACGTATAAAAAATAACGGTCCCCACCCCATCGCTTCCCCCAACCTCCACCTCCCAGCCGTCTTGTTCTCACCACCTTGGCAATGTGGCTGTCACACACAGACGTAATTAGCAGTCCTGCTGCAGGAGCGTATGGTAATGTGACAGGGAGACGGTGGACACGGTGGCTGCTCGCACACTCCTCTCACTGGGGGGAAACTCTGTGCTTGAACCCCCCCCCTCAGTGGAAGGACTTGTGTTGGTCAAACAGGAGGCAGGTCATCGACACAGATGCTCACTCGTATGGACTCTTATCATATCCATGTCAATCTGCCACATCTTTGAAAAGTTTTTGTGCATGCAAGCTTCCATCTCTCCTTCATATTACATTTTACTTACACATAATACCTTTTTACCCTACACCCATAATACCCTGGCTTCCTATTAATTTTAGGAGTGATTTTAAATTATTATTGTTGTTTTTTTAAAGCTCTTAACAGTTTAGCATCATCTTACCTCTTGGAATTTGTTCATCCCGAGCTCTGAGGTCTAATAACGAGTTACCCATGTAAATTAAATCTGCTTTTAAAGACTCACCTCTTCTCCTTGGCCTTCACCTCAGGATAAAAATAGTCAGCCCTGACACTTCTTTGTAGTTTTTTACCATTTTAGGATTCTATTATGTCACTGTTTTACTTCTATTTTTATTGATTGATTTTATGTATTTACCTTTTATGTCACTGTGCCTTTAAATCTGTGAAGCACTTAGGTCAAAAGTTGACTTGACTTTTTACTCTATTTACATTTTACATAAAGTTACTTTCTTTAATTGAGGCTACTACACTATAATGTTCTTAACACATTACTGTCTCAGTAATAATATAAATGCTCTATAGTGTGTTATGACACAATTGTTTACATTTATGTCCTGATTTAACTGCTGTGTTATATATTTCATAATAATATTTGTGTTGTTCTTATGTCATTTTAGTGCCACTGGATCCTCCAAATTCCTTATACTGAGGACATGATGCTAGTGTACACTCCCCTTACCCTCAATGTTTGCCCTAAGGGGGTGTGTGCGATTTTGCCCTTATAATCAACCCTCAATGTAAAGAGCTCTGATGCGGGCTTAAAAACGAAGTGGAAGATAACATTACCCATAATGCTTTGCAAATTCAGCCACATCTGCAGAGGAACAATTTCGTATATAAAGTATACATTAGATACGATTATGGGTAATATACATTACCCATAATGCTTTGCAAATTCAGCCACTGCAATTCTGCAATTTCGTATATAAAGTAAATAATTTTAACTTATATATATATATATATATATATAATATAAGTATATTTTCGCAAATAAGCATGTTACAATGTCGAAATGGGTTGGAATATGTTGGTTTGATATATATCCAAAGGACCGTTGAGCTTTAAACACTAATGTCAGAAAATAACTGACGATTTATGGAAGCAGCTAGCTAACTAGCTAACTAGCTAGCTAGCGGCTATTTGCCGAGTGCTTCGAGAGAGTAGTAGCACGCTCCACCAGTAGAATTGTCAACATGTGACGTAGGTTAGCACGTGGACATATTAAGGGGGCGAAATGGGACGGGACACATTGGGTATAAAGACAGTAAGTGTTTCCTTTGATTATGACAAAATGCTTAGATATAGAAATATATTTGTGCGAACTGACCCTTTAAATAGAAACGTATTGGTCACACAGTAAACACAGTTTGTATCAATATTAGTTCAGCACAGTTCGTTCAGCTCCATTATGCCTCATTATACAGAGGCTCTAAAAGTGATGGATGTTCAACCATTCGGAGAAAGTTTTCCGTCTTCTCAGATAAACAATCAATTCCTCTTGCAAGAAAAATAACTTCAGTACTTAAACTACATTCAAAGCATTAGTAGTTTGCCTTATTGGAATTACTGGGCCATGCTGTGAGACTTGGAGGCTGCATGTCATTAAAGTCATTTCCTTCCTAGTGATAAAAAGCTGCTTGAAGTGGGAATACTGCGCTGCGGCTCTGGGCTCCTCGTGACCTGCTTCTGGAGTTTCTGGACCATGAGGCCAAACGAGAGCAAGAAGTGGGGGAGTTTTTGGAGATGGAGAGACAGGAATACGGCAGGAGAAATGAAGAGAGCGCGACAGTTTGAGCAAAGACAAAATTCTGGCGAAGAAAATGCTCCGTCATCTAATGAGAAACATTGCATCACTCTGGTCCAAGATGTGGCCTTAGACTGCAGCCAGGACTGAGACTATAACTCTTGATACTGTACATAATCCTCCTCTGACAGCTTCAAATTGTAATAAATGATGATATATATACTTGAATACTTGAGCTCAACATTTTCTTGGCCTCAAAAATCAATCGTGTTTACACTTAAAAGTTGCTTTTGTTTTTTTGTTTACCGGCAAACACATAAAGCCTGTCAGCCCTTGTTTATTCCAGACTCGATCGTTGTTTACATCAGTCATTATTAATGGAGGGAACTGTAATGAGCAAATTCTGGCTCGTGAGGGATTAAATGTCCACTCTGTGCAATGGTGACATTTAATAGTGCCGCACGATTACAGATAACAGTTGTCTCATGGTGTTAATTATTCTGTTCTCTCCCAAAATATTACTCAGCAACACAAATGTTTTTATCATCAAAACAAGTGCAGAATACGCGTTTTGTAAAGTATTTGATTTGATGGTTGAATGATTGTGACGATCTTGGAAGGTTTGAAGAGCTGTAGTGGAGTTTCCACATATTCCCGTTTGCTACAGTCCTCTCAAATGTGAGATTATTTATGAGATTATTTCATCAGCTACAAGACAAGTGCTCCTTTACTTTGCCATTTCATGCAAGTGACAGTCAAGTGTCTATAATGTGATTCTGCAGTGGGTACGCTCGTGTGTAGCAGGCATACTCTACTCTGTGTACACCCTACACACTAATACACAGGTAATTCTTGTTAATAGGATCAGTTCATCAATGATTTAGTTATTTTCAACTGATTTGTTAACATTAAGGATTTCACCAGACTTACGTATTGGTGCTCTGTCTCTTCTCAATCCTTCAGTTTACACTATTTCCTCTTTTGGTCTTGATATCCCGAGTAATTTTCCATTGATAACAAAGATAAAGTTTTCCCAGTTTGGTATGAAAGCTAACATATGTAGATTTTGTTGTTGTTGTGTTATTATTCTGCCTCTGTTTGGTCTTTGTAAACAGGAACAATGGAACATTATTAAAATGCTGCGTCCTTTATTTGAAAAAAAGGGCTCTGTCAAGCAATACTACCAGACCTGACAGTGGTGGGCGTGGGCAGGAAGCATTTATCCTGTCAAACTGCTGAATAACCAGGTTTTTTTGTGCACTTTTCATGAGCACTTATGAGTGTTTTCCGTCCTGTTTGCATCCATTCAGCTTTACTAGCGTAATGTTCTTGTTCCCTCTGTCTCTCATGTCGAAAAACAAATAATTTCCAGTGTGCAGAATTGGAATGTTGCTGTGTGTCAAGATCTAAACACCACAAAACGGAGAAACACAGAGAGCGAGACGTGTGGAGCTGATGGTTGTAGAACACGCTCAGCAATTTAAATGTGCAATTTGCATATTTTAAAAGTTACGCACTACAGCTTTAACTGGCCTACGTAGGGGAAAGTCTGTCTGGCAGTTGCAGTTTTGCCAAATTGAGGCACCAAGATGGGATAAAGATTGTGTTTTGGGATTAAACTTCATTGTGTGTACGAGAGGAAGGAAAACGGATTTAAATCTTAAATGTGGCACGAATGACACAAACTTTGTCTGTCTGTCCTCATACTTTTGGGCATGTCTCTGCACATTTCACCATATTTTGAAGAAGTTGATGATGCCGATTAGCATACTGAGCGTAAATCATTGATGACGTGCTCGTTTATCAAATAGTGAATGAATAGATTGAAGATGTCCATTGTTTGTTCACGCCCGTTACGTTGGTGGAAACCAAACCATTCCCACGACTCGACATCTGGATGCAGCACCCTCTAATGATCACCCGGCACACTGCAATGACTCACAGCCACGCGCACAATGAAAACACGCTCAACCGCTAATTTGCAGCTCCTCGGAGAAATATGTTGCAATATTATTTTTCCCTTTCACTCATAGGCCCTATTGAAAAAAAAAAAAAGAAGTATTTATGCCTTTTCTTCAGCTGTTCCTTGCACTTTCTCATTTCCTCCTCTTTGCCTTTGCTTGATGTATGTGCCGCCTGACAAAAGACGCATTTCCTCTCCTCCCTTCAATCTTTTCATCTTCGTCGCATTCCCTTTTTTCCTTGTTGTCTGCATAGAGAGATCACTGAGACAGGACCCATAAATAGAAGGCCCGGACGGCTGCTGCTTCTTTTTAAACCCACCATCAAAGATATCCATCATCACCGGGCTATTGATAATCAAGCACTATTGAGCTCTTTTATCCCCCCGAAGAGAATCATGCACTCAGACATATGTCTTTCGTCATCGAATCCACCTGTTTCATTGTGGCAAAAACCTCTGACAAGTTTTTCTTTTTTTTTGATGTCAACAAAGATGTGTATAAGAGAAAGAAAGAAAGAGAGAGAGTGAGGCGAGGGGGGCTGAAGGAGGCCTCGGACAAGAACACAACAGAGGACAGTGCTTTACGCTCTGTGCTAAATAGAGACGCGTCCCTCTCACGTTGGACTCACAAGACAAGCGGTCCCTTGCTACAACAGATAGCACCCCATCTGTGCGTTTGCTCTATTTTTGCCGCTGTCAGGCAAAGAGGTGAAATAATCCAGCCTGAGACGACAGTGATCCGCTTTGCAAATTACAAAATAGAGTATGGTGACAACTGACAAACTTTGCCCCAAATACTCGTAGACATTTTGCACTGCAGAAGAACTGCCAGAGAGTGGTATCAAAGGGACATCTGGGAAATGAACTCCTCCTCGCCAATTTAAGGTGGAGCAGGGAATACAGGAGGGAAGGAAAAGGGGAGGTGAACCAAGGACAGCAGCGAAACAGAAGCATGGAAGCAAAAGACGAGTGAATAGTTTTGATTTGGCGATGAATGATGAAGATCCAGCCTCCTGAAGGATCTAATTAACAGTTTAATGGGGTCCGGGAGCCCCAAGCGAGCAAAGAGGAGCAGATTCAGATTGAACACAATAGAGAGCCCAAAAAGATTTTATTTAAATGTGTTCAGGAGTTACGGTGGTGGAGGGCGAAAAAGTGGAAATGGTGTGAAAAGGTAAAAGGAACGAAAAGAAAGAGATGGGGAAACGAGCGAGACTATTTAACTTGTGGAAGAAGGAGGAGAGATGCTTCTGCGAGACAGTAAAACACATCTTTCAGGCAGCTGTCAGCCAAGCTTTGTCGATGCATTTTTCTCCTCCCTCTGGCTCTTACTCACTCAGTCTGCCTTTGCCACTCTGACATCAAAACACAAGCAAATCAGTCCGCCTTCTGCAGCAACAACACATCCTGTTTAAAACCCATACAGTGCAACATGACGTCTGCAGATGTGTTTGATTAACAGGGAAATGGTAAACACAGCGAAACGTTGCCGAGGGGCAAAAAAAATCCACCACTTGCTTCACCTTTTAGCAGAGTTTGGTTGCTGGTTAGATCTAGGAATTTGCTCCATGTGTGTTTGTGTGTGTGTGTGTGTGTGTGTGTGGGGGTTTTGGGGGGTGAGTGTGTGGGGGGGGGGATCTTGTGTGTTAGGGAGTTCATTTGCATGTGAGTTTCTACGTGTGAGAGTTGCTTCTATAAATAAGAGGTGTTGATGATAGTGAAGCGGTTAAAAGAACGGAAGATAAGATGAGTGAGAAACGCGTAAAGTGAGAGGAAGGAGGGATGGAGACGTTTTGCTCCTCAAAAATCTATGTGGTGTCATTAAGCTGCATCTGTACAGTCTGAACAGCACAAAGCTCACAGCTCCCCATTGTCCGTTCATCAATGAGATATTTGCTTAATAGTAGCACGGAAAAACCTGCTGCTCTTCAGTGATCGATTGAGGCACAGATCACAGAAAGTTTCCTTTCCCCACAACTGAGACTTTTCTCAGCCAAGGATTAGAGGAGCCGGTGAGGGTCGATGTCTGCAGTCATTGCTGATAATTCACTCATCTGTGTTTTGCTCATAACCAAATATTTGCATGCAGGGAAGTGCTTGCCAAAGTAGGTTTCACTGCTCTGACCTACTTAAGTTGTTTAAAACTGAAAGATGCCCGGTGTGAAAGAGTTCTGTCTGAGACAGGAGGCTGTGAGGAGCGCGTTCTGCTGCTGTTGCTGACAGGGTTGACACGACATGTCTGTTGTTATTCTTACTCCCAGTGGTTTTCTGTATTTGGGATTTAATTGCACATAATACTGTGTGTAATCAACCACCGAAATCTGTGTCAAAAGCATGTTTGTGTCATCGCTGTGCCTGTTCCAGCAGGTGCAGGTGATGTGCCAGTGCTGAAATGTCACTGGTTCATTATTTCGACTTTACCTTGTAGGGTATGACAACTGCAGAGCCACCGCTGATGCCCACGATTGGCAGCGCTGTCTGAGTGGAGAGGAAGTCCAGGATCTGGGCCACTTCTGCCACCTGAAGACAGACAGACTCAGTGTTTGTACCAGTGCATTTGTAGCAGAAATCAGTTGTTATAACACAACGTGAGTCCATTAATTAGCCCTTTTTCACATTGTATCACACTATTTCCACCTTCAATCCCAAATTCGACATTTGTCAACAAGAAATCCTCAAAAATACAGTGTTTAAAATAGTGTGTGTCCATTTTATTGACTTGTACACACTTGTACACACACAAGCGTGCAGAATAGACCCTTCTTATGGTGAAATTCATCATGTAATTTGTATCATCGTGTAAAATTCCATGTCAACCCTTTAACACGTAGCGTTTCGATGACACGTTTGCACAAGGGCACTTTATTAACCGTAGTTGCGCGACAGATTGTGTTATCGGAAAAATTCCAATGGTCGAGTTGTTGCACGTCAAAGCCAACATGTGGTTATTACGGTAATTTCACTTGGCCTGTTTTTGCACATTGAGAAACATAGAAAAAATATGTTGTTCATTTACAACTGCTGTGTTTTTCCCTTTTGTTTTTCTTGGAAATTGTTAAAACCGTATTTTAACATGCAGTAAATTATAAATAACTGCCAGATATTGGAAGTTAGTCTGGAAAAATGGACAAAAGCACTTATAGGACATTCTCTGGTCCTTTTTATGATTAAATTAACCCCCCAAAAAAGTCCAGACAGACATTTTGAGGGTTAGGTGTTAAAGGGTTAACTGAACTCAATCTGTGAGGAGAATGCATGCTACTCAAAGGACCTTGAGTTTGTTCCCTTGGTGTTTTATAGATTACTTATGTTGAGATTTTTCCTCACTTCTTTGTTCCTTACATAATTAAAAACCACACCAAAACTATAGTAGTTTAATTTGGATATAGCACATGCCTGGAATCTAAATGAGTTGTTGTTTTCTGCTGCTGCCCTGTGTGATTTAAGCTGACATGACAGGGTAGGTGTTTTTCTTTTACATGAAAATGTTTCTTTGTGCAGCTTTTGTAAACATGGACTTAGGTGACTGAACACCGTGACTCTGGAGGCGATGTTTAATCAAAAAAAAGCTGAAAAATACACAAATCATTTTTTACCTGAACTCCGGCACCTGAGCCCACGTCGTCCTCAAACACTACGCCATGCAGCCTCTCTGTTGCCATGGTATCACAGAGGCGCGTCAGTAGGTCGCGGGGGTTAGTGTCGTTGACCAACACGGTCACAGGGCTGACCACCACGGGCAGATCATCGAAGTTTTCCCCACTGAGGCGACCCCTGACCTCATTCTGGTAGCTGGAGCCACTGAACACCACGGCCACATTGATGGACGGGTGGAGGAGGAGCGGCCGGGCCTGCAGCGGGAGCGGGGAGGAGATGAGCAGGAGAAGGAAGAGGAGAAGGAGGCAGAGCGGAGACCAACGAGAGAGAGGAGGTTGTCCCATGGGTATGGCCATGTTACCAGCCTACTGCCTGGAAAAGAAGGGATAGAGAGAAGAGGGCAAGAGAGAAAGAAAAAAAAACACAAGAGAAGCTAACACAAGGAACGCTACAGTCAAATAAGCTGCTTTGCTTTTATTTTGACATAATGCCTCATAATCCGTCATTACATATCCATCCTTTATTTCTCTCTCGTGGTTTCTCTGTGACCCTTTTGTACCACAGTATTAGTGGCACATGCAGACTGTGAGCGTGTGTGTGTGTGTGTGTGTGTATGTATATTTGCTAATGTGTGGAGCAAGTGTGTGTGCATGTAATCCTCTGTAATCCAGCCCCCAGTGTCATGACTGTAATCACCTTCTCCATCTCTACACATCTCTGATTCAGCACTCACAAACACACACACACACACACACATACAAGCATATCTTACTCTGGACATGACCAGGCAGAATGACAAAACTATCAGACAGTTTGTTGACTATTATCACTGCGATTATGTTACATTACTTCAGTCGGCCACACTCTGTGAGGTCTGATGCCTACAGCACTACCTGTTTTTGAAAGATGCATATTTTTACGTAACATTCTCCCAACATTCTGAACATGAAACTCCAGTTTTGCCATAAACATTAAATTCACTGTGCGAAAGACAGGGGGGTTAGACCCCCCTGATTAACATTCAAGACCCCGTGAAAGCCTCAACTGCAAAATTTTAGGGGGGTCTAAACATGTTACAGTGTAACTGGAAACATGTTTTTTTCCTAAAGATTTCTGTAATACATCATATAATATATGTTAAACAGAAATATATATTGATCATATTATGATCTACATACATAATACACTTTGCATGCTTTCTTATCCTTTTTAACCACACAAAATGTCAATTATTTTGTTTCTAATTGTGTATTTTTAATGTTTTAATGAATTGCTTTCCAAATGGCGCTGTGGAAAAGGCCCACACAAGCCCACATCTGACAGGGAAGATAGCCAATACTGCAGGGTGGCACCTGGGGTGGTGAAACAGTATTGTGCAACAAGTGGGAGATGGGGACCCCCCGATTATTAATGGGTATTTCAAACACTGATTAAATTAAATGTTCTTAAAAAACCCAACTGACCACCATGTCTTCATTTCTGAATATTTCAGTGTTCATCAGCGATATAACAACACACACAGTATCACCTGCCCAATACCCATAATCTAATCCAGGAGACAGTAACGCATCTAACACAGAAGAAGAAGAAGGTCCAAACAACACAACTAATGTGACAAGTTATGATGACACGCAGAAGATAAGAGGACCAGGAAAGCACTTGGGCTGGTCACGTTTGTCAAAACAAGCTGTTGTAGGTCTTCCTGTAAATAGAGAGTCTCTGTGCTCTGTCTGTGGATTAGGCAAATTGGACACTCTAAATTGTCCGTAGACGTGAGTGTGAGAGTGGATGGTTGTTTGTCTCTATGTGGCCCTGTGATGGACCACGGTGTACCCTTCCTTTCACCCTATGTCAGCTGGGATTGCAACCCTGATGTGGAGGATAAAGTGGTAGAAGATGAATGAATGAATGATTTAATGAAAGTTGATGTGTATTCACGATGAAGCTCCAGATACCTGCCATATATGTTGATATAGAGTGCATTATGAGGTGTTAACATTCACTACAGTTAAAGATTAGTGAAAATGAATCATGAATTTTGAACATTTTGTTGCTTTTCCCATTGTATCAAAAAACAATACCAAACTAAGACCCCAAGTTTAGTGTTTTTATTACAATAACGACACAGTGAGGTCCAGTGTTTGGGACCATTCACACAGGTATGCCACCAATCACCAAGCGACATCCAGCAATACGTCTATCCTTAGCCACCCGCATCAAATTCAAATCACTGATGCTAGCCTATAACGTGCTCCATGGGTCTGCTCCCACCTACATAAATGCTCTCCTAAACGCTTATGTTACCCCTCGACTACTCCGTTCATCAAAGGATTGTCGCACAACGCAATCCAGACTCTTTTTGTGTGTTGTTCCACACAGATGCTCTTGAAGACCCAGCTCTTCCAAGTGCATCTTCTGTCCTAGCACTTACCCTACACTATCTACTTCTGCACTTGGCTCTACCTTCGGCACTCTCACCCTCTATCAGTCCACTGTTCCTGTCAAGTGGATTTCTTTCCAAGACTTCTTCCATGTATCTCTTCTTCATCTTTTGTAAGTCGCTTGGGATAAAAGTAACACCGACCCAAATGGGTTCCCCCCCCCTGCACCCTCAATATATGCAGATCTGAAATGTTTTAATTCTTCATCTATCTCCCAACAACATCAGATCACAACATGGTAGGACCAATTCTCCTCTATAGACGTTAACTGAGGTTTGTTCAGAAAGTAAATGAGGGGAAACTCACTACTCATTAGACATAAAGAAGGAAAAATAACGCTTTCTCCTCTCCTCTCGAAAGATGTTCCTGCAGTAATGAATCACTAAACCACTGATACCAACACCTCCATAATTTACTTCTGCTGTGGCCACTTCAATCAAACACTTGCTGTTTGAAGGTCTTTTCTGATGAAATAAATACCTTTGAACTATTGATAAGGACAGGTGGGCTTTCTTATTGCGCACACAGAGATCTCCACATACACTCTCGTTTTTAATAGTGTGGGTTTTAGAGAGAGAGTCGGTCTCATCTGAGGCCATCAGAGACACCCTGATAATTAACAGCACCTCCTATCTTTGATTCAAAGCTCTTTTCAAAGCAGCACTGGGGTTTAACGTGTCCTGCCCCTGCACACTGTTCATATCAATCATTCATCTTAATAAGGTTTTCAGATCATGGGCTTTAGTTGCCCATAGCAATAAATATACAGTTTTAACATTTGAAAGACAATCCATCTTGGTTATTAGATGCAACCTTCAGTCAATACAGGGTCACATCTGCAATAATGGACATGGAGCAGTCTTTTTAAATACAACTGCGTGTTTGTGGTTTTTGGATAATGCTCGGTTCTATAATTAAATTTGTCTTTTCTGAGAGATATTTGAGTTTGAACAAGCAAATGATGTGTGTGAGAAATGTACTGAGTGATGTCGTCGACGTATTTTAAAGGTGCCATATGTAAGAATGTGGCCAAAAACGTTTACTACATTCAAATTCAAAACTCCAAGGTTTTTTAGGTTTAGTTTTCTGACGTAACTGGCAACCAGTGGTTGCTCGGCAGCTGAGACTCTACTGACTGCAATGATTGGTAGAAGGCGGTAGGTGGCGCCACATGCCAAAACATGATTTCAAAACATGAACATGATTTGCAGTCTGCAAAAGATTTTGGCTGTACTGTTGTTGTTGTTGAGTTCAGTATGTTATTACATAATGCACCTTTAAGTCCATACTGAAAAATTGTTTATTAGAGGAGAAACAAACTACATCCGACAACCGGATTTTCTACAAATGCTCTGCAAAATGTATGCAGATTTGTTTACACAGCGCAGTAGAATCTTACACCTGACTAATTGTGATCATTTTATTTGTCCCCATTTAATCATTATACTTTTCATGTGAGCACAGAGCAGCTGTTAACTGACCACCCACTTGTCCAAGGTGAACATTTAGAACACACACACACACCCCACACAGCAAAACTCTAAAAAAAAGAGCTTACTCTAAATGGCAGCCATGCTCCGACCATCTCACTGTGTTTTGAACAGAGTAGAAAAATATAGGACTTTACGCAAACACGTGTGTGCAGCTACAGTAGATTAAAGGCCTTTCACCCTTTGATCCATCCATGTATTTTTAAACCACAGTTTGGCACGTAGCTAATTTCACACAGTTGGATTAATGTTGTAGACAAAGACATTTCCTCGGTATCCTGGGTGATGGTAGGTGTTATTTTTTTGTTTTTTATTATTAAAGTCTGTGAATCAGAACGTGTTAATATTGTGATACAAATTGATAACCAGTCTGTACACAAGTCTGTTATGTAAAAGATGTAATAAAAATGTTATGATTTTTTTTTCATTTGGGTTGTTTATGCGTGAGTAAATAATACGTGAACAAAACTGTTGTTTACTGCAAATCCTTCAGAAACTATAGCTCACGTCCTTTTGTAATACACTGCTTACCACAAATGAAAGAAGGCAGCAAACAAACACTCGCCCACTCACCAGCTGTGAATTTTCCTGTATTCTATTTGACAAGGAATTCAAGGCTAGCAGGAAATTTGTGCTGCAACATTTGCGGACATTTTCCATTTTCAGAAAACGTGTCTTTCACGCATGTCTGGAAGCAGCTTTCAGGGACAAGAATGGTGGACAGAGATAGGTAATTTTGGAGACAGCAGAGTAATTACATAAGCCAGAGACAAACAGACAGACAAATAGTGACTGGGTGGAATCACATGACTGAAGAGAAGGTCAAGTGCTCGTTTAACAGTGTAATCTCTGGAAAAAGGCATAATGGGGCCTCAGATTAGTGGTGTGTGTCTCTGTGTGTGTGTGTCTGTGTGTATGGCGGGGTGAGGGTAGTTCGTAAATTGAAGAAGTAAGTGTAGCCTATCTGCTCTAGATTAGCAGCAGTATAACAGAGTGTGATTACGCCCTGAAGAGGCTGTGAACACAAGGGACAGACCACAGTGTGTTGCTTCTGAATTCCAGTCACACACAAACACAAGCAACAGCAACTATGTTGTTATCCCCTTTTAACCTTTCAACCGAATCCTAAAAACCATATAGTGCACATGTTTGTTAAAAGAGGAGCGTTTCAGACAAGCTGAGATAAAGGAGAAAACACTGAAAACCCATGTCTATTCTGTAATATACCTAATGTAAACTATAGAGTTGAGCCAATACAATACTCTAGATTGTATATCAGACACATAGAAATTAACAATACGATACGATCCAAAAATCCTACATATCACATGCGTCACTGTGCACTATGACTGTAAAAATGTAAATAAAAGTGATTTCAGCACCATTTAAGTAACGATTAATTAAATAGTTGTTACACATTTATGTCGTTGAAATAGCTCGAAAATGTCTGTATCGGACTAATTTCGGTATCAGTATCAGATACCGATATCAGTCCGATACAAACATTTTAAACTATGAAGCCATTAACAACACATTGCGAGACATTTTGAGCGAACAACATCATTCTCCAACTGTGTATTCTGCAATTGAATGTTGCAGACTCTGAAGATGGCAGTCACAGGAAAACAACTTCGGCTAAATTATGAATTATAGAATCTGTCTGCACCCTTGCAAAGTTAGCCTTGCCTTACTACAGTGAAATGTTGTTTTGAGCCTCACGGCGGTTTTTAAAAGAATTATTTGTCTCGACGCAATGCTATGGCCCGTGCACTTCTCGAGGAGCTCTTTGAGTCGAAATCGCCCAATTGACGTGATTGTGATACCAACACAGAATACCGTGTTTGTAACTCTTCCTTTTTCCTTTAATCCACATGTGTGGTTTGGCAGATTGAAGGTGAGCATGGTGGTGAAAACACAGGTGTTATATACTGGAAGCTGCACCTCCTAGAACAAGTATAGAAATTAACAGCTTGATTATACTATCAAATAAGACATCCGAAATGCTAAAGCCCTGTGAACTATTCACCTCTAAATCATGCAGTCAGTATATGTAGCAGACCTTGTTTGAGGCTTTCAAAACACTGAATCCTAGCTGATTTCTCACATGATGTAATCTACATCGACTGACGACTACTACTGTGTGCCATTATTTATGAAGGGAAATCTGTTGGACCAAATGTTGGACCACATGTTCAGCTGACGCCGCAGTCCGTCCTGTTTGAGAGTTGTACCTCCTGGGACGCACGCTCATTTAACTACTTAGCAGGAATATGATGATAGAGTCCCAATACTGTGTCCCCTGGGGTGAGGTGGAACGGAAATGAGTGGAGAGGTGATGGGATGAGTGACATTGCTGGAGAATTATCAACATGTTTTTTTTTTTTGTTATTTTCCGTGATGATTTGATTGCATCAACCGGGGGTCTTGAACTACAAGGGTAATGGCCTCACTTTCATCAGCGTACCTCAGACGAGGAGCTCTGACAGCTGCAGGAAACATTCTCTTGAGCCTCATTTATGCAGACTTGAGCGATCCAAAAGAAATAATAATCCTGGAGTGAAAATATATTCTGCAGCAATGATACTCAAAGTGCTGCTTGTATTCCTAATTCACACTTGATTTTGAAGCATGTGAAAAGCGTATATGTGTGTATATGATGACATTACTACACGACTACAGATTTTCAGAACAAAAATTCCTCTACCAATGGAAATGAACATTGGATTTGGCAAAAACAAATGTTTCATTTAAAGATAATGACTGTATTGTTCACAAGCCCACTCAACATTCACCAACTGTACTTATAGGAGCGATTTACCATCTTTGACCTCATATTTATGTTTCCTCTCTCAGCACTATAATCAGCATCAGTTTCCACTTAAAGCTGGTTTTATTTTAAAAGGCACAAATAAACCCACGTGTCACCTTCTGCTCAGCACCACCAAATGAATGGAAAATAGCGGAGCACTGAGTGGCAAAAGGGCCAGAATTTCACAGGAGTTGGTGGTGGTGACCAAAAGCAGAGCTAAAAGGTGAGCAAATGTGTGTGTGTGCCATGATTTCACCTGACTCTATAACCTGATCTTGACATTTTCTCCTAACAGGTTGCTGTAAGATATACTGTAAGCACGAGACCTACATTCAGTTCAGGCTGATCATCTCAACTTTATATTGGTATGTTTTTATTTTCAACATTATTCTACCAAAAAACCGAGCTGTGTTAAATGAATACAATCCCTCATTTCAATACTTTCGCTCCTTCAAAAAGCCTCTGAAATACTAATTTCTATGACTGGAAAGTGATGTGTTTTGGAAACTGGTTTTCATGAATGTGAGAAAATGCAACTCATATCAAATGTTTTTTTTTTTTTAATTAATGTGACTCCAGTCAATGACAAACCTCTTGCAGCGAAGTCGTCGTGAAATTAGTTACATTAACGAAATGGCAGTCACCAAACCACAGACCCTGAATTAGGAGCAGACACTCTGTCAATGTCAAGCAGCTCAAGTGCTCCACCCTTCTTTTCCTCTTTTCATCCCTTCATCCCTGCATTCCTCCTCTTTATGGATGACTTGTGGAAGGCAAGCTGATTTGTAAGTGGCGCACAGGCAGCGCTCACGCAGCCCCACGCCACGCACACATGCATCATCCCAGCTAATAAACCGTCCACATACAAATTAAAATCACAACATTAATAAATGAGCATGTCACACGCTTATTGTGAAACACATCACATGATGTATGCGTTGTACATTTATCACAGTTAGGCTTTTTAACCTGCATCCTCATCTTCTCACACGTAAATATTTAACAACTTACATAGGAAATCGGTGCAGGACATAGTGTGTCGTCCGATATGAGCGACGTTGACGCGGTCGGGGCATTTCTGGGCTGACTTGGCCTCGCGCCACTCTAATTCAAAGCAATCGAAATCCCAGTGACACCCAATCTGCTGCTTCACACTGTCACACAAACCCACATGGAGGCTACTCAGTATTTCAGAAATGAGGACAATTTGTTGGGGGAAAAAAAATGAAATGTAGTAATAAAGCGATATTTTTTTGGGACGTGCTAAAATCTTGCGACCCTAGAGGGGGATCACAAACCTTATTTTGGGAACCCCACGTATGTAGATACATATTAATAAGGCAAAATGATCAAATATTAAAAAAATTATTGTATAATGAAATGTGTGTATTTCTACTGTCTTCTGCTCTCCTTTAATCACATTTTCACCCCATGACCCACTGAGGAATCACAAAGCCTATGTTGGAAATCTTACAAGCTTAAATAAACTACCACATGATTTTTGCAACAGTTTCCAGTCATAAAAATGATTTTCAGAGGTTTAGGAAGTCGCAATTACATTTTGTTTACAATAGAAATCTTAGAAATTCACCTGGGAGCCACTGAACTGTGCTGCTTAGAAAAAAACAAACAAAAAAAACATGATATGTGTGAAAAGGAGTGAAACGCTTCTGTCACTAATGGAGAAAAATGGGATCTGCTACATGCAGCTAATGGGACAAATCAATGAGCATTAGCAGATCACTGATATGACAGTAAAACACTGCAACTGCAACGTCCATAATCACTGAGTGAACAGTGGTAATGAGGAAGCATGCAGGTACGAAAAGGATTATATTTGGGTGCCCACACACACACACACACACACACACACACACACACCAAAGCTCAGAGTGATAAAATGCTAATGTATCCTCTTATAGTAGTTCCTGTTATAATAACGACTGGCAGCTCTGTCAGCAGCAGATGGGGAAACTCTTCACTTGTGAAAACAGGAAGAACGACTGCACTTATTATACACTTATCTGTTACTCTTTCTCTACCTCCTCTACACAAACACACACACAAAGAGAGTGAAGTGAGGGAATGTGTTCTTACGTCTGCACGTACGTGTGTGTGTGTGTGTGTGTGTGTGTGTGTGTGTGTGTGTGTGTGTGTGTGTGTGTGTGTGTGTGTGTGTGTGTGTGTGTGTGCGTGTGCGTGTGTGTGTCACACACTTACCTGCTCTCTCTGCTGTCATCCAACTTGATCTCGCGCTGCTTCATCGTCCCACAGCTTCTCCTCTCCAAATCCCTTTTCTCTCTCTCTCTCTATTTCTGTTTCTTTCCTTTCTGCCGGGGGTTTTTCACCTGCCTCTCTCTCTGCTCCCGGCACCTGTTGGAGTACGCATTTAGACCAAGTCTTTGTGTGAGAGAGGGAGTGTTTTGTGAGTTATCAGTGAGTCTTGTGTCTGTGTGCGCGCGGTGTGTTTAGCAGCTTTGGATGTCTGCACACTCCCCTGGAGAACTTCACAACGTGACAGCGAGCGTATGTGATCTCTCCCCCCCCCCCCCCAAAAAAAACCTTCACCCTTCTCTCACTTGTCTTGTTTGGTGAGTGTCACATAGAGACATCATTTACAAGTGGTCATGAAGGTGAAGACAGGACACCCAAAAAAAAAGGAGAGAAAAGGGTGACAGAAGACGAGAGGTGCAGGAGCCTGCAGACAAACTTGTGTGTGTATAGAAGTGTGTATATGTGCAAAACCCACTGTGTTTATCTCTCTGTCTGTATCCTCCAGGCTCCCTGCTGGTCAGATGAGAAGAGTTAAAAAAAAGGGGGGGGGGAGAAAAAAATGATACAATGCCTTTTGAGCAAAAGAGCACAAACACCAGTCGCACTTCAGCAGAGATGCCTCCCCACAGTTTCTTCCTCTTTTCTCCCCCTCTCCGCCTCCTCTGCCTCCCTTTCCCTGTCCCTGGTGGGGGGCGAGAGACATGACCGATCCATGTTAGAAGTTAGGAAATATCACAGGCAGATAAGAAAGGGTCCTGTGAAAGCCTCTGCATCATTGGAGCAAAAGTTTTCCCTCCTCTTGTCCAGTTATCAGCCCAGGTGATGATGGTACTCCACAGCCAGGGATCCCCCCCCTCCTCCCCCTGGTGATGATGTGCCTCTCCTCTGGTCCTGTGTGATCAAAAAAGAAGAGAAGATGACAATATTTGGGGGTTTTGGCTCTTGTCCATATGGAGGCGACGTGATCCAGATGTTGTTTGATGGTGGGAGTGCTGGGATCACAGAGAGAACAGCGGGACAGATGGCAGGTCTGCGGGGTCGGGCCGGCTGAGCACTAGCAGGTCTTCATCCTGTTGCACTGATTTGTTGGGTGTTTTTTTCTCTTCCCCTGCCCCCCCACCCCACCACAGTTTCTCTCCCTCCCTCAACGTTGTGCTGACGCTCATCTGCCAGTGCTGTCAGACTAGTAATCCCGCTCTCCATTTCCTTTTTAACTCCATCTTTTCTTTATCTCTCCCTCTATCTGCTCTCACTCCATCACAGGAAAGGCTGCATGTGAGTCCCGATAATAATGGTGCGAGGATTTGGTCTGCCTCCCTTCCTCTCCTCGCTCTCACTCTCTTCAGCACAACCCCTCCTCCTCTCCCAGCCCACTTTTGCTCCCGATTTCTCTGTATTATTCACCTTCATCCTGTCATGTATTCTGCCTTCTTTTCCCTAAATCAACTCACCGTATTGCTCTGCTATTTCATTCCCAACCTCTTTTCTTTCTTTTTTTTCGTTTACCTTCACTATCAACAGGTCCTAAAGGAGCCTCAGTATTGTTTTTCCAGTCAGGATCCCTCAGGCTTTTATTGATATTTATCAGTGTGAATACATTTATACAAAACCAGTAAGGTCAAAAGACATCACATTTACATTGTTGACTGTTTCATGAAAACACAAACGCCTGTAGCCCAAAGAACAGAGGGCTGAAGTAAAGGAACTTAGTGCTTGAAAAGCAGGAGTATATTAAAAGCGCTGCACTGATATTACGCACTCAACCATCATTAAAAATATTAGACTCTTCTGTGGTTTTTAAGGAGCTTTTTAAAGTTAGAGAAAAATAATCTGCTTCTGGCTTTGACAAGTTTTTTGTTAACAGAACATTTGCGGAATAAACTGGTGAAAGATGTGGATATTTACCAGGAAAAGGATGTTTGTGTCACCAGTTTCTCTTGCCTCTAAAAGCCAGCGTATTGTTCTTGACCTTGTGTCCGAACATTGATGGCTCCTCCCAGAATGCAGTCCACTTAGGTCTTTACTTGTCTACTTGTTTTCATAAAATAGATTCATAAAACCACCTATAAAGATGAATGTTAACAGTTTTTGTTCCATTTGAAATATTAATCCTGGGGGTTTCTTCAGCTCAGCTTGTGTTACCCAGACATGCACTTCAATCTTTGGCTTCTGACATTTTCTTCACACAATGTTGACAAGTTAAACTATGAAAAACTATCATATTTTCAACAATATAACATATAATAATAAATCCAAAAGTTTCAGCTCAGACATTTGTTGCACATTTGACAAAATGCTGCTTTTCTCTGTTTGTTTGTATAATTAAATCAACCATATGTGTGTCGTGGCTTACAATGCGTTATAGTTTTAAAATTATTATTTTACTTTTTTAGTATAATAGTCTGTGTCAATAATTTGCAGCGACAGGAGCACGTGTTTCACAATTGTGTAACTAAATAATAAATCAATAAAGTAAATAATCCACGGTTGTAACCATAAAGTCCAACAAGCCCTAAAATCACAACATTGACCTTTGGCAACTGGATAAACACACAAACTGCCAAAAGCACACAGACAAGGCAAATACGGTGATGAACTTGGACGTGTCACGTCCATACAAATGTGTCTCCTGTCCGTTACAGTATGTCGCCCGTCTCACAGATGCTCATTGACAGGACGATCATCGGAGGAGTCCCCTCATAATTCTCACTTCTTTCAGTCTGCATAAAACAGAAACAATTAGTGTAGTTTTTTAGATAATTTTAACTGGAATCGTGTTGACATGCCTGTGTAAGGCTGGGTGTTAATAGGAGAGAGAGAGAGAGGAAGGACTATGATTGCCTCTCACTGTTCTGCTCCTTTTACGGCACACTCGTGACAGTAATTTCACAGGAGGAGAAACTGTTTCTGTTTGCTCTCCTACACTTTTTTTTTTTTTTCTTCCTCACTTTGTCAGACAGGCGTTTTGTAGTTTTAAAAGAGCGCTGTCTGTTGTAGGTTACCATCACTTCTAATAAAAGCTGCTTTCTTCTTCACCAGGCAGCTCGGTCAGGTGACGTACCTTTTAACACAGAACTATAAATACAGATGAGTGTTAAAATAGAGTGTTTGAGATGTGAGGTGTGTGTGACTGAGGTGTCTGTATCTGTGTGTGTGTGTAGATGGGTACACTGATGTTGCTGATGAATGGGAGAAGACAATAGCGGACGTGTGTTTCAAAGCACTGACTCCCCCTCTCTGTCTCTCGCTGTGTCTTTTAGAAGCTGGACAGTGTGTAAAAACTGGTTCAGCAACTAACCAAATTATGTTTGCTGGGAGGGGGTGGGGTGGGGGGGGGGAGCTTGCAGGCTGGCAGGCAAATAATTAATTCAACAATGTGTGTGTTGTCAAGAAGAATTTATATTATATGCATCTTGTGTAAGATATGGATTTCTTCACAACCAAGACTGGGGGCCGTCAACAAATCCAGCTTTTATCAACACAATCTGCAGCTCTAAACACAATATACACATAATTTGTTGTGTGTTGAAAATTGACAATTTAATAACACAGTTCTTTGTCATCATTAGTGTTGTTGGTTGTTTTATTTTGTCACTTGTTGTTAAAGACAAGTGACAAAATAAAAACCTTGAGCAGCCACTTGAATTAGTACTCTTGGCCATCAGGAGCAATAAAGTCTATATCGTTGTGTTGTATGACATGATATGATAGGACTCCATTCATGTGTAAAATACATAGCACAGGAATCAGCACCTTGGACAGCGCTCCACAATGTCACTGTCCCTCTTAAAACCTCGGGCAAGAGAACATTCCCTCGAGGTCGAGACATGTCTGGCGAACTGTCCTCCTAGCTGACAAAATCGGTTATTGTGCCAGAGGTCTGGTTATTTTTAGAGTCTGTTGTGCAACTTGTTTTATTTATTTATTTGTTTGTTTGTTTGTTTGTTTATTCAGCCCTGTGATGGACTGACGACCTGTCCAGGGTGTGGACCCCACCTCTCGCACCCCTGCCAACCCCTTAATGTGGAGGATAACGCCGTAAAAGATGGATGGTTGGATGTTTATTTATTTAGTTGTCCTGACTGGACACAGAGGTAATAGAGCAGGATCAAACAGTCAGCTCAGCTTGTATTATGAGGTGCTTCTTCTGCTACTCCGGTGCACTAGAAATTTTACTAATTAAAAGAAACATATTTGGAGATATGTGTTATTTTTCTTGTGAGCTGAGACAACAAACCTGTGCATGTGTACATGAAATATAAGGCTACAACCAGCACCTTGTTAGCTCAGCTAAGTGTAGCAGCTGGAAACAGTCTGGCTGTACTGTATGTCTAAAAGTAAGTACTGGCACTTCACAGCCAATAAATAAATAGAAACCTCAAAAACAGTGAAACAGCCACGACCTCCAAACATAAGAGTAATAGTAGTAAATGAAGTGTTCAGAATAATATTCCAGAAATACATGAAGCTAGTTTATTGTGTTGTTCTTTGATTTTAGTCTCCGTTGTTGCTATGTTTTAATGGTTGTTTGCTGTTATTGCTTGAGCACTTTATCCTCTACATGACGGTCATGGGAAGGCTGGAGCCAATCCTAACATACAGAGACAAACAGCAGCTAACTCTAACTCACCTATGGACAATTTAGAATGAACCTAAAACCGCGTGTTTTTTGTACTGTGGGAGGAAGCCACAGTCATCAATTTCATTTAGGTTTTAATACACAAACGTGGAGCAATATGGTCACTAAAAATTTTGAATTAGATTGTGTGGAACAAATGAAAACTGTGGATGAGGAAGAGAAGATAAGTTATGCAGCTTCTCCATTTATATTTATGGCACAGACATGAGAGTTGTATCAATCACCTCATCAAAGTCTCCACTATATGAGTGACTGTCAACTAAGCCATACCATTATTATCGCCTTCCGCGCCTCTCAGTAATGCTGGGTGTGGACAGAGTGGAAACAGTCTTGAAACTTGAGGCATGCAGAGAGCCAAACTTTCACCTTAAGTGTGCCTGAAAGATGGTCTCTACAATGTTCTGTTCTTTACTAAACTTTGCACTGCTGCAGCCTCACTGCTCTTTTCAAGCATCTCTGTCGTCTGCTTAGCATTTAATCAGCTCCACCTCCACCCCAGAGTCAACCTGTTTGTTCTACAGAGAGAGGGGAAGGAGGAGGTGTCTGCTCTCATCACTCCCCAATCTTTCTCTGTGTAGCTTTTTAGGCTGCAGGGAGGTCAGAGCCAAGACACTCTGCAGCAAGTGTACTGCTGTGCTTTAGCTCTCATATCAATACTCTTCTCTGGCCAAACAGTGAGATAAATCAACCTTCAGATTTGTAGTTCACTGTAGTTATATGAGCAGTAGGAAAGGCATTTCCACAAGACACAGAAAAGTGCTTTCAAGTAATGAGAGACTGATTATGTATTAAGCGGGAAACAAAATATTGTTAAAGAAGACTCCAACTGACTGTGCCAGACTGAAAAATACTATAATATCCTGACAGACAAACAGTAAATATAGAGGCACTGATAGAGAGAGCATGACTCATTTATAAAAGCCTCACATGGGTGGCCTTGATAGTTTTTAGTCTAGGGAGTTATGACTAAAGATAAAAGCAGAGTCAAACTACAGAAGTGAAACACAGACACTGAAGATCCATCTGGGCCTGAATAATAAAACTGAGCTTGAAACGAAGCATCCTAAGAATTAAAACAGGTATAGTCATTGACTGTGAAAAAAAAAAAGGACAAATTCAACAATCCCTGAATTATCGTCCTCAAACCGCCAGAAGCTCCAAGATAAACAACACTTAATATCTGTTAGCTGACGAGCCACACCGTGAAATAGGCTTCCACACTCCCTGACTCTCAGTGAGATACAGAGGAGTATCGTCTGCATAGCAATTAGCAAGTTATGCTCACACATGATCACACATACTAATATCACGTATTTGAGGCAGTCAGACTTTTCAAAAACTGACCCTGCGCTAATGCGGCGAAAGCCAAAGATGAATCAGCATTTGTGAGTGTCGGATCCTCTCTTACAGGAACAGTCGACGTCAGACTGTGACAGTTGAATGGGTTTGTAATGTCAGCCGTGTCACAGGCAGAGCTCAGGTCGAGAAAAATTTCAATATTCATACATTTGATGAGCGCTCAAAGTTGTCAAGAGTCGACTTTGAGTTAAAGTGAGTGACAAAATTACATTCTTTATATGAGGAAGTACTTTTGAAGCTGATCAACTATTAAAGCTACGATTCAGAACTGTCTTGTTTAAACTGATAACTTCACACAACTGCTCGATATTATCTGTCTCGAACTCACCTTGTCCTTTCTCTCCCCCAGTTTTCCTTTCACCCCAACCCGTCGAGGCAGATGGCCGCACATCTTTGAGTCTGGTTCTGTCAGAGATTTCTTCCTGATGCCTAGCGCTTGATCCTTGTGTGAATTGTTGGGTTTCTCTGCTCTCTATAATATTGTAAATGTTTTTGTCTACAGTAATTTTACAGCAATTGTTATAAATTGACTAGTCCTTTACTTTAAATATCTAGATATATTGAACCCTGAGCTAAACTTATTGTGATGAAAATACAACATTAAGGATTTAATTGAAACACAGCATGCAGCTAAAATGAATTATTATTTACTTAAAATAAAATGATATGGGCATAAATACATCAAGTTTTAAATTAATTGTTTAATTGGTTGGTGTGAAAACTGCTTCAGAGTTTTCTGATTTATTTAGACCCGAAAGCCAACCTGTGTGTGTGTGTGTGTGTGTGTGCGTGCGTGCGTGCGTGCGTGCGTGCATTGTGCGTGCGTGCGTGCGTGCGTGTGTATGTGTGTGTGGTCAGGTGTTTAAACAGACAATCATCACTCAATGAGTAAACAGCTCTGGAGATTGGGCTAATGTGTGAGCGAGTGGAGGTGAATACTAACAGGGGAGGACATGGGGGTGAGGTGAAAATGACAATAGAAGTGGACAATGGCAGAGCGAGAGTAAACAAACTCCATCAGCTCATATTAAAAAAAAGCCTGACTGCAGATCTGTGATTAGCCCACAACTGTGGTATTTTTATCACCCAATGCAACACTTTTGATCCCACCCACGTGTCACAGACTCCAGAGTCCTCCTCAGGGACATTTTACCCCAAGTGATGGGTTAAAATATCAAATCCTCAGGGCTTCAGTGGCAGATCTTCTCGGCCATGTGGCCCACACACTTTTTTTCCGCCATTCGCTTAGTCTTAATGTCCGCGTCTTCGTCAGCGCCGACCCTCCCCACCCACCCACTCGTCCAACTGTCCCCCAAGGACACTTTGAAAAGCAAAAAATAGCTCAACATCAGAAAGACGGGAAGAAAGTGTCAGATCCATAAATAAATGTCGTCTTTGTGCACCTTGTTTGAGACTGGCTGACATTTTAAAGCCTGCCAGGTATTAATACCATGTCTCGTGAGACAAAAATTGTACGTGTGGGTGCATGAGTGTGAGGGAAAAGCAGAGCATGGTTTTTCTGTGTGTGTGTGTGTGTATTTTCATTCATCTATTCTCAGTTGTTTCAACGCAAGCCCAAAAGCAACATTATATGTCAAAGTGGAACACTCTTCTATGGGCTTTTTATGAAATTCATTCATTCATTAATCCTCCAGTACCTGCACCCTGCACAGGTCGTTTATGGACTTATGCGAGGAAACATGAGAACCTATAGAAAAAAACATGCAAACTCTATACAGAAAGACCCAAACAGAACTGTTTCCCCTCTTGCTGTGAGGCAGCAGTGCTTGTCATGTGCTCCACCATGTGGCCGTTAGGAATTATCAGTGGGAATGAACATCGTCGCCCCCCCGGGGACTACAGGAACAGAGGAAGAATTACAGGAGGTGTGCACAGGTTAAAGGCTATAAGACACATGAGGGACGAGGAGAAAGTGCGGAGAAAAGGTCACATTTGCTCATTGTATCAACGTATGCATAATCCCTGCATTCTCCTCAGGTCCTCACTGAAATAAGGAAATCCTCAAAGGATTTTGTTGGGATTTGTAGCTCAGTAACTCAGGGTGCATCTATGGGGAATTGCTCGGTGCCCTTTAGTAAAACCCATCATTGGATTGACAGTTAATTTCATTAAAATGTTAAACTGGCATTGCAGAGGCATTAGGCACCAATGCTTTCAATTAGTCTTTGTGGTATAATTTTAATGGATTTGTTTTAGGCATTTTTGTCGCTTTATGTTTATTTTTTCTTGTACATAAAAACAAACATAAGAGCTCTTGCTCTTTTGAGTCTTTAATTGGATTTATTTAGATTATATTCATCATATTTGAATTTTGGAAGAACACAGGATTCTGAATATGTCCATAAAATTATTATTATTATTATTATGTTGCTGATCTTTATGACCATGGCTGATTTACTAATGAGGGTCTGTTCAGGTCCACGGCAGTTTGGATCAGTTTATATTTTCCTGGGATCAGATCAGGTTGTTTTCTTGGCTGTTTTATTTGTTTGTACTTTTTTCACAGAAAAGTCGTTTTGCTTTGAAGAACGAGCACCCAAAATTCACAAGTTTGACGTTTAAAACGTTGAACAGGGCAGCGTTCAAGTGCTTTCATTTGTGATGTGAGGACAGTGTTGTGTATTTAATTTAAGGACCTGTCTGGATTCAGACTACGTGTATAATTATACAACGGCAACTGGATTTGTTTGAGAAGCTTGAAGACATTTTCGCCTCTCTTTCGGATGAGAGGTGAAACGTCTTCAAACATCTCCAGGAGCCTCAAGGCTCATTGGCCTTATATAACACTTATGTAACTCATGACTCAAATTGTTCACTAACATCCAGCGTCAGGTTTTGCAGACTTGTGTGGACTCTAATTTCTCTGGTATGTTTCATGTACATATAAAATCTAAAAGTTTTTGGCAAGTATTGGTTATGGAAAGGTATGTGTTTGTTGTTGTTGTTGTTTTTTACTAGATACAAATCTATGTTATGTCCCTTTACTGTGTGTGTGACAGCTTTATGGCTGAGTTGAATCAGCCAGCAGAGTATCGCTCAGATTGCCCCCCGGTCCAGAGGGAGAATTAAGGGAAGCCATAAGTGTTTGTGGAGGTCAAAGGTTAACAGAGCGAGAAAGGCGAGGAGGAATAAAGAGGACGTCATATACGTTGACCTAAATATAGACGTAAGTTTCAAGGTCATTCTCCTCTTTGCTACCGCTTGCTTTCACCCCTCGGTTGATTTTTACGAGGTCGGGGGTCACTGGTAATTATCTTTCATTGTCAAACTGAGGAGGCTCAGCGAGACACCAGGTCACCTGTGATTCTGATTGAGGTCCTGCGAGCTCGCACATGCACGCACATTCTCCCAGACACACACGCACACACACACACACACACACAAATAGGGAATCAGCAGCAGGCAATTGTGCAGCTTTTCATTACGCTTCTGATTTGGTCATTCATCATTTGCACACAGCAGCCAACACATGTTTATGTCTGCACAGGATATCTGTGTGCCTGTGGGTGTGTGTGTGTACATATTGGTTTCCTGGCATGTGTTTGATTCAAATCACCATTACAGTAAGACATTGGCCAATATGGAGCTCACTATCCTGCCCTTGTTTGCTTTTTCCAAAATTGATAATAGATCGCATAGATTTACAATGTAAAGAGACAGATATTGGCATATGTGTCTCTTCCTCCTCAATCATATCAACAACTTCATCCAATCCATCCATATCAAAACAAATAAAAAGCGACACAGAAATGGATACAAATAAACAAGCTGACAGTAAAATAATGTAAATAAACTGACAAATAGAAGAGCTGAAAGAGTTCAGGGACGATAAGCAACACCTATCAAACATGTAGAGCAAGAGAGTAAGAGAATGACCTTTTAACTTCACCTCTTATACAAAACCTACTGTTGTAAAGGATAAATAAGCTTACTTCTCAACATGCTGTGAATATTAAATGTCAAATGTGATACATTATTAACAATGTTTTAACGTTTTCGCCTTATATTTCCTGTGTACGAGCAGCTCAGCTGGGACATGGATGAGCTGAAGGCAGAAAATAAACTAAAATGTGTACAATGTTTGACAGAGTTTCTCATTTCTAAATAAAAATAATAGAGAAAAACGACAGTAGGCTATACCGCCTTTGAGAGACTCATTCAGGTGTGACACCAAACACCAAAAGCTTCATTAAAATATGTTTCCACACAAATATATTTAAATGTATGCACACCTCAAATGAATATTTAGTGCCTTGCATAAATCCCTTGCTCCTTGGTAAGCTAATGTATTAATGGACTGTGTGTGAATGTCCCTGTGTGGATATAGTGAGACGGCAATCGGGTGATTTTATTCAGAGATACAGAGAACACAGAGACAGATCAAAGATCACCTCACCTCAGATCTGCCACTATGATAATGTTGTGGCTGGAATGGCCTCAGTTATATGCGCATGGATATCAGATTATCTTATATCTGTGTGCTGTTTTTTAACTGTTCCCAACATTTTGACCTTGGTTTGGTAACAAGGGAACTGGATCAGGGGCCTGACCCAGTTCCCTCAAAGCCACCTGTGTTTATTAATAGAATTAGGGATTAGTTATAATAAGGGACATGTTTTTAAAAAAAATAAATAAAAAAAAAAAAAGGGTTCTACAAAATAGTAAATGTGGATTATTTTAAGTTTCTGCGATCTCATGTGACTGGATCTCTCGTTGCCACAACTATCATCAACTAGCTATTACTATATTACCACCTAGTGGTGAATCACTGACATCACCACCTTTAAGGCTGAAAAAAAGTACAAAAAATACAAAAATGCCCATAATTAGTTTTCTATGGAAGAGTATAAAAAAAAAAAAACAATGACGTTAATCTCAATATTCTGACTTTAATCTGAGGATTCATGCTGTTTTGTTGTTTTGTTTTTTTACACGTGGCCCTAATGTGCTTCAGTAGTTTTCTGATGATGGAAAAAAACAAGTAAAAAATAGAAAAGCACTCGTAGTGCGCAGACCTCCGCCAATGCAGCTCAGCGACCCAACTCCCTCCACCACAGATCACGCCCAAAAGTGAATCTCTTGTTCCTGGTCCCAATACGGAACATTTCCTGAAAATTTCATCCAAATCCGCCCTTGCCTTTTCGGGTTATGTTGCTAACAGACAGACAGACAAACAAACAGACAAACAAACAAACTCCGGTGAAAACATTGAAAACTCATTGGCAGAGGTCCATGAACGCTTGTTAAGACAGTTAAGACTAGTTAAGACAATCATTTATTGAGGCACTTGACACAAGCCATGGAATGTACAAATCAAACACAACAAATATAAACAAGTTTTTTCTTTTTTCCACGTTCTTGCATCTGTAAACAAAGTAGGAATATTACATTCTGGCAGTAAATTCACACAATAACCTGTCCAACCCCACCCGCCACAAACCTTGCACCACCTCCACTACCAATGCTCAGGGTATAGTGCACGGTAAAAACAACAGCTACAACAGCTACACAAGGTGTACAAAACATTCAGTGGAGCCAAATACAAAACTATGACTCACCCTGCCTCCCATTACAGTGCTCTCCTCCAGCCATGAAGAGTGCACGCTGTTCATTTAGAAACGCGTCATGTGTGTGAGGTAAATTTCGGGGATGAGGCATCTAAGACTATTTAGCAGCACAAGAACACGTCTCCATTTGTCATTTTTCAGTAAATATATAAAGACATTATCCATGTTTTGAGCAGACATGTGCACAGGCAGAGTCTATAGGTGTCTGTCTGCTTTGTCTTACACTAACTAGGATGTAAACATTTAAGTATCATGTGTAACATCATTTTTATATGCTCTCCTTGGTTTTCGGATGTTTTTTGTTGTTGTTGCCGTGCCTATACTGTGTGCCTGATTTGTACAACAACAACAACAACAACAACACAAATAAAGTTTCACATGTGTAAAGGAGGATAAGGCTGTCGCTACGTTTCACGAACGTTTCGATGTGAAACGCTCCAGCACGTGTTGTCCTCTCGGGCCCTGACAAAACCCAGCAACCTTAATAAAGTGGAACAGCTGGCTCAGTGAAAGTAGTTGAGATTAAGGCTGTAGTTAAAGGTTTACTCTACTTAAAACATTTGTTTTGTAGCTTTGTAAAAAATGTAGGTCTGTTGCAACAGACGCACTTTTGCCAGAACATGGACGAACACAATCTTTGCAGGGCCGTAGCTCGCTGACATCATTGGGTCAATATTTTAAGGGGAATATGGGAGGGGACTTTAATACTTGTGTCACTATTTTTGGTATCAGTATTTTAAAAATCCCATCTGTTGCTCTGTGTTGGCCCTGGAGAGGAGGATTATGCTACAGTGAACAATGAAACTGTCATTTAAAGCCTCCAGGCAGCGAATGTTTAATACTTAAAACATATAACCTAGGAGCTTAGATGTAGCAAGTTGACTATTAGTCTATTATAGATGATCAGGCATTTCTAAAGTATCTCAGATTGCCTGGTTTGAGCCGGTCCTTATGTGGTCTGATGGTGAATTTATATCCACGTTTACACCAGGACAGTAAACACTGAGATTTTACCCATTAACACTCATTATCTCAGTCATAGCACAAGGGAGTTCCGTTGCCAGCCTGTTCATATAGACTCTATGAATGTATTCCACACAGATCCAAACCTGCAGCTTTAACACCTGTGTTAAATCTACCCTTACTGGCCAATCTCATTCTGTGGAGTGAGGCTCTCCCAGGGGCAGATAATCTCTTTGGCTCCCACTCCTCCCCGAGAGGAAGCCCTGTTCTCCTCATCTTCATCCTCAGACTCGATGGGGTAGATGCGACACTCTGGAGGAATGTCCACTTTAATCTGAAAAAAACTAGAAGAGAGACACACTCCCATGTAACCCATGATCTGTTGAGATGCAGTGCAGTCAGAAAGCAATTATACATTTGTGTAAAAACAATAAGGATATTAATAAGCAAATAAATAAAATAGTCAAGATCAAAGGTCTAGTCTGTAATTTGGGTTTATTGCACATAAGTATGTTTGTATAAGAGTATAATCGCCTTAAAACAGAATCGATTTGGTTTTCTGTACCCTTTTAATTTGCATTTTATATGTACTCTACATGTAGTGGTTAGCGCTCTTGCATTTGCAGCAAGAAAACCCCAGGTTTGCGACCCGGTCAGAACAAGGGCCTTTCTGCATGGAGTTTGCATGTTCTCCCCGCCTGCGTGCGTTTCCTCCCACAGTCAAAAAACATGCAAATGAGGAGATTAGGCTGTCTCTCTAAATTGACTGTAGGTGTGAGTGTGAGAGTGGATGGTTGTTTGTCTCTATGTGGTTCTGTGATGGACTGGCCTTCAGCCATATGTCAACTGGGATTGGCACCAGCGCCTGCCTCTAAGCTCATGTGGAGATTAAAGCGGTAGAAGATGCATGGATGTTTTTATATCTGCCCACAATGGACACATTAAACTCATAAAATCATTTGACATTTCACACAAAATGAAGGCTATAATTATAGGTTATACACACTGTGCCTTCGAGAGCTGGATTTCACATTAAATCTCTTTCTAAAAAGTGATTTTTTTTGGCCCACACTCACTTGCCAATCCTCCTCGGAGGAGCCTGGCTGGGTTGATCCGGGCAGATTGGCTTGATGCGAGTACTTGTCCCGGCAGCTGAGTGGTATTTAGGCGACAAGCTGGCAAACATGGTGGCAGGGGTGCAGCCTCGCTTCAGCAGGCGCCGCAGTGATAGAGGCATGCGGGACTTGGACGCATTTCTGCTGATGGGGGCTCGGGCTTCTGGGTTCTCCGCTTCGTCTCCTTCACTGGCCTCCACCCGGCGCTCTGAGGCCGAGGTGCTGTCTAAGGCCACGCTGATGGGGGACGGACAGGCCGGGGTGTGGGCCAGGAATGGGAGTGAGGGTGAGGTGTGGGCAGATGGGGAGTCAGTGATACCAGAGTAGACGGCAAGGTGGGGGACAGGAGTGGTGAAGCGGCACAGCTGTGAGGTCAAAGAGCAAGAGACAGAAGTCAGAGGGCATCGTGAGATGATTCTGCCACAGAGGAACGTGAGGGGGATGTGGAAAAATTACACGAACCATTAGAGATGTTTTACCTACTTAAACACTTTGATACTTTGAGACCACATTCATGAGAAATGGACAGCAATTACAGATAATATAATACTCACACTTTAAATTTCTTAGAGGTGGTTATTTGGCTGACAATATGATGGCGATATGATAGTAGATGATTTGGAAAGAAAGAAAGAAAGAAAGAAAGAAAGAAAGAAAGAAAGAAAGAAAGAAAGAAAGAAAGAAAGAAAGAAAGAAAGAAAGAAAGAAAGAGTGGAGCTGTGTGATGTAATGTGGCAAAATGACTGAAGACAAACACATGAACATAAAGTGTTTCGACTGGTTTGTGGATGTTTTTATTGGCTAATGACAAACGATGCAAACACAGCTGAAGGCGTGACGACGGACAGCACATGCATCATGACACAGACAGCATGAAAGACAACAGTTACAGCCTGTACGGACAGAGATGCAGCAGATGTTAGAACACGACCGGGCCTGAAGAATGTTTGCAGCATGTGTTGCAACAGCCTCGTGTGCTGTGCATCTTTAACAGTGTTTTTTTGATTGTGTTCTCAATCCTGTATGATTTCTCTCCTGCATTATTTTTAATTTAAATAAAAAATAAATAAACTTGCACTTTCTGAAGCGCTATACATACAGTAGTTCACTTGCCACTTGCCAAATTCATTTGGAGTTTGCTCTCCACTAACCTCTGAGGGGAGATATATTACTTTTTTGGCAGCACCTTTCGTGCACATGTAGCATTCATTAAAACACTTTTCTGCACAAAACATCAGCCTGCTGTGTGGAAAACAAAAATAGAGCGAGAGCTGTGAGAGTTAACCAAAGCAGGAAACCCAAAACAATGAGCTGCAAGACATAACAAAAATATCCATAGACTCTTTGTGAGTTTGTACAAGCAATTCCACTAATATCACACATTTGATCCATTATTATTGTTATTATAAAAATAGCTTTAAAGTGGAAGCAAATTATTATTGTTTGTTTTTAACGACAAACGGCATCACATGTTGTGTGTTTATTTCTTTGCAGGAGGAGGACAAGGCGGCGGCGCCTCCTTCCCCTGTTTGCTGAGTTTGCTCATGACCTGTGTGATGTCAACCGGGGCATTGGCCGCCATCTTGGCTCTCTGCTCCTGCTCCTGCTGCCGGAGGACGATGGGGCTGAGACTGGGCCGCCGATTCTTCGCATTGTGCTCCAGCTGGGCGTCACTGTGAAACCAGAGGGATTACAGGATACATTAGGATGGAAAAATGAGCGAATGGTAAAGGCTTCGTGTCCTTGTTTGTGCCATTTTGTGTGCATCTGTCGAGTGCTGTTGATTAAACGGAAATGCGTTCAAAGACTTTTTCCTTACGTGAACTTTTGCTCTTCAGGACAGACGGCCTTTTTTAACGTGTCTTTAAAGACCGGAGATTTCAAGTATCGTCCGTACGAGTCCTGCAAAAAAAGCACACAAGTGCATCACGATGGTGTTCTGAAGGATTTCACAAACGACAACATTTTCTCGAGGTAACCACTGGTGCGTTCACTGACCTTCTTCATGAGCATGTAGATGTGAGTCTGAGCTGCGTCCAGGACATATCTGTGTGGGTGTTTCAGGCCATTAACTGTGATCTCCATTGTCTTTCCATCAATGTTGATCCACCGTGGTGCACCACGTGCCAAGAAGGTCCTGTTTGTAGAAGCACAGGGTAAATGATAAAAACACAAGGGAGCACAATAAATAGATGCAGAACAATTCCAAACCATCAGTGAAACAAGTATTGGTTAATCAATGATTCAACAAAATTCAGAAAAATTATAGTGACATTTATACACAAGTCATTAAGTCATTACTTGTAGATCTGCTCTGCTTTCTCCCTCATTGTCGCTGCAGCGCCCCACTTCAGATCTTCACAAACTTCCCAGAATGCCAAGTTCTCACCTAAAGCAGTAAAAACAAAAAAAACAACAACATACAATTAACCAACTTTTCTTAGCTCCATATACAGGCTGATCTTTTACTACATGTCTATAATCGTCCATCATATCATACCGCTGAATTCTTTCTTCAGGAAGAGTCTGAAATCATCTCGTCCTCGAGGGTCTGAGAGCAGCTCTCCGAAGCTGAACGTCCATCGCTCCACGCGCATTTTGGTCGGTATTTCCACGCTGCATTACAAACAAATAATCACAGAGGTTATTTATGTCATTTTAAATATACTGTATCAATGAATACAGTGCAGATTATGTCTCACTTGGTCATGTTCCGGTTCCAGTAAGTGATATCATCAGTGAGCCAGGGGTTGCTGGGAAGGCACTTGGACAGGAAGGGGTCGTGGTTGTTATAGGTGGCACAGTATTTCACCAATCTGCAGGAACGGAGGGGAAAAATGGCATTTGAGGAATTGACCAATTCTGCCAAAGTGATAGATTAAAAATCATGTTGCTGCCATCATGGGATTCCAAATGAACCCAATAGTAATAATTTGGTGTTAAAAGCACATTTCCATGAACAATTATTTTGCAATTATGGTTTATATACTACTTCCGTGGATGAAAACTCATAAAATATGTCATTATACTTTTATATACTATATATAATTCTCATAGTGCCTCTGTTAGGACAACTTCTCGGGGTTTCAAACCCACTGGACAACCTGTGGCTAGACATTGAACAAACATTCTTTTGTTTCACATCATATTTCATCTGTTGCACGGTTTCCACCCGCGCTCCATTTGCAGCTCACTCACTTAGAGACGTTGTGTGTTTTTCATTTCAGGACAGAGAGCACAACGGTGCTCAGCAAATCAACAAGAACTGAGAAAAATGCAATGGACTATCTTACGCGCCGATGGACACAGACGACTTCACTCTGGGCCTCATGATAGACTGCTGAGTGAAGATCATCTGGAGAAGAAATGAAAGCGATAAAAATGTGATGTCTCTGTGGATCACTGCTAACAGTTGGTTTCACCAAAACCGTGTGTAAGAATATAAATGTCACTCACAATTCTCTCATAGAAGTCAGGTGTTTTTGCCTGGAGGAAAAAAAAAATACATACATTCAATGTTGTTGCCATAGCATAGACAGGAAATGTGCAAAGACAAAGTGGGACACTAGTGCCCTATGTGCAATTATCCAATCCAATTATCCTTTATAATTGAAAACTGGTTTAAATACAGTAAAAAGGTTAAGTATGTAGTTGCAGTTACCCAGGTAGGAGTTAGGATGCGAGAACTGCATTGCGTCAAGCACTATGGGGTGGTGTGTATGTGTGTGTACCTGGTATTCCTTATGTTGTGGGGACCTAAATCTGTAAGGTTAGAGTTAGTCAGGGCACTCGCAATTATGATTAAGGTTAGAGTAAGTCTCCAGGAAATGAATGTAACTCCAATTCCAAATTCCTTAATTGACCCTCAATCTTAACCCTCAATCTCAAAAATGCTCTCCCTCTAGTGCAAGTGCTGTCCCGATTCTCAGAAAAATTAAGTTTCTGGGCTGTATCGCCCTCAATATTGAGATTTTCCGAGACCACCCTTGGGAACAAGGGCTACCCAGAATGCATTGCGTGTTTTCACATAAGAAAGATGGCGTCGAAAGCAGCAAAGCGAGTGCGATACAAATTAAGTATTTTCTTTGTTAATAGAGATATAAAAATGATGAAAACCATTGTATTATCTTAGTTTAGGCCCATATTGTGGATTACTGACGTCATTGTTGCGTAACATTTATTTTTATTTTACTTTTGTCAATAGCCGGCCGGTGCGCACACGCGATCGTTTGCTATCGTTTAACTTTTAATAAGCCGTGGTGTGTGGTAACTGTCAGCTGAATATGTCCGTGGTTGTGGTATTTGTATGAGTATCATCTTATAACTAACTGACAACCTAATAACTTGACTGAAATAAAATAATAAATAAATAATCGTGACATAAATGTGTTCTTCTTCTTCTTTTTTGGAGTTCTCAGACTGGACGCAGCTTTCGTGTTATTCTGCCCCTTACAGTCTGAAGACGTATCTGCATGTAAGGGGTGTCCCATTTCTAAGTGACAAAGTAACCCTCAACACTTGGTTTTGAGGGCCAGTTAAGATTAAGGGTTGAGCTTGAGGGTTAAGATTGAGGGTTAAGATAGGAATTGGAATTGGCCCCAAGTCTATGCAATGTCCTCTGAAGTAATGGAAACCAGTGTGTGTGTGTGTTTGTGTAAGAGAAAACTGGGTATGAAAAAACAGCCATGGGAAAAATGCCTGCAGAACAGAAGAGAAGAGATTAGTTTAAGTAAAAAAAAGATGGATTAGTGGTTAAAACAACAGACAGAGAAAGGACAGGAAGTGTTTTCATATAGAACATGCAGAAACTCACCTGTTACCTCGTCTGCATTCGGTTCTATTCTTCTGTCAAGTCCATAGTTCATAGCACTCACAGTCCCTGGCTACACACATACAACAACACAATTATCTAGCAGGTAGTTATTGCTGAGTCAAATAACATTGTCAAAGGCCAAATCTCTATTTTTTTTTTTTTTACAAAAAAATCCAAAGAGATTTATCCAGCAACTGGACATAACAACAGTTTGAGGCAGAGGCTGTAAAAGTGCATCAAGATGAAACTGAATTAACTTGTCCCAGGATAACAACATTAGAGAGACATTAGTGCTGAGAGAAAGATTATTTTGATTTTTTTATGAAGAAGAGGATGAGTCATAGTCGCAGGATGCAGGATGCAACTGTGAGTGCAGGGAAATACAAGCAAACGTAAACACCGTGATCTTACGCTTATGTAGAGAATCGTATGGATACGGTTGCAACTCAGACAGTTACATTTCATTATTAGGTTTAGTTATATATCAGATGTCAAGAAAAAGCAAACACTTCTTGTAATGTTTTAAGCTTAAATGTTTACAGCTTGTTACTGTGATTTATTTTCATAAGACAGTTAAAGGAATAGTTCAACATTTCATTGTAAAATTCCACGATCACGAAAAACCTTACATTTAAAACTATAAAATGTGGAAAACATTAATTTTTTCATATTTTTTCATAATTTTCATCATCATTATTGTTGTTGTTAGATAGCCCACAAGTGAGCCAATGTAGATTTGACAACAGGGATAATGTTTCCCTCAAAAGAATGAAAAAAAACCACTATCATTCTCTTTAAAATTTGAGTTCTTCTGCTGCAACGCTCCTCAAACTTTAGGATATGTCCTGTGTTAGATGAATTATTCACATGTGAGCCCCAAGATTATGTAATACAGTAAAGCAGGACCTGTTTGAGGCCATTATTATTTGAGTTTCTATTTGATGAAGTGGAGTGCACTGCCAAACGCATGTGCACTTAATCAAATCACCACAATCCACTTGACAACAAAGTGAAGCTGGGTCATTTAGGAGCCCTGGAGTTGTGGCCTTAGGACACTGGGGTGAAACCAAGAACCTAAAAGATATTGCGAGCACTATGCCACATTCTCCCTCGTAGAGTGAAATATTAATCAGTCCTGCCCTTTTCCTCTCACTGGACATTTAATGGTAATGAGGCATCATGGGTAGCGATAATGAGGTACCCTGGGAAGTAAAGAGGTGAAGTGCAATTTATTTCCACTCCTCTGTCTGTTAGCAATTCACTGCTATCTACAGTATGTGGAGCTGCACGCTGTGTGTGCACCCTGATAACTATCTGTGTGTGTGTGTGTGTGTGTGTGTGTGTGTGTGTGTGTGTGTGTGTGTGTGTGTGTGTGTGTGTGTGTGTGTGTGTGTGTGTGTGTGTGTGTGTGTGTGTGTGTGTGTGTGTGTGTGTGTGTGTGCGCGTGCGTGCGTGCGTGTGTGTATTCTAACCGGAGGTCTGTGAACCACCCAGTAGGCTCTCTCCTGGCAGTCAAAAACTACACGGTCTGGTTTCTTCCTCTCCTTTGCTGCCCTAAAAATAATAAAACACACAAACACACCCACATAATCACACAAAAAAACCTGGCCTGATCTGGACACTTTTAAACTTTACTTTCACCCATACCCACCTGTACTGTTCTTTAGCTTGCATCACAATGAAATCCCATTTATGGTTCATCCATTTGTGAAGTCGGTTATACTGCTCCTGAGGGGCGTGAAATCATCATCATCATCATCATCAGTAAATGTCATCTTGCAACATGAACTCCTCCCGTGTCTCGTTCCCCACCTGCTCGTGTAGCTCCAGGATTCCCTTTTTCCGTATGTTTCTTTTCGCCAGGTAGATTGCTTCAGGGAAGAAAGAAAACAGAAAGAAATTTTAACCAAATTAATGATTAAAAACAATAAAAGACCTGAGAGAAAAATAAAGCCTCGCTCACCGTAATCTGTGTCCTCAACAGGCCACTGCTGTGTGGGCCAGAAGTATGGTGTCTACAAATGACAACAAAGACAAGATTAGCACTATACATCAACACTGTTACAACGATTTGGATTTATTTAATAAGAACCAGATCAGTTTCAGGTTTTAGATCGATTACGTGGTGGGAAAAAACAATTAACTTGATTTAAGCCACACTGATTTTGCAGCTGAATATCATGACTTGTTAACATACACATACACATACACATACACATACACATACACATACACATACACATACACATACACATACACATACACATACACTGGCTTTGAGAAATTGTCATGTGCATTTCTCATTATTTTTGCTATTCTTTACCATTCAAGCTCAGTATTTTGACAGGATACAACACTTAATTAAATAGATTTTATATTTGTCCCTTCTCATGTTTTCCCCGGAGTTTGTTTGTCTGTCTGTCTGTCTGTCTGTCTGTCTGTCTGTCTGTTAGCAACATAACTCGAAAAGTCACGGACAGAACCAGTGATTAAATTTTGGGGCGTGATCCGTAGACGCTATCACTGGTTACAACACACGTCTGACCATAACGCTATCGCTGGTTACAACACACGACGTCTGACCCAGCTGTGCCTGCAAGGGTGTATTGTGTAGCCACTGAGCTGCCTTGGCGGAGGTCTGCGCTCTCCAAGTGCTTTTCTAGTTTGAATTAGAATTTGTTGCGCACACACCAATAACTGATCGTGAATCTGACCTCCCCATTTAACCCATCTTTATAACACACAGTAGTGAACACACTTGCCCAGAGAGTCCTTGACCCTTCCAATTAAAAGCCCTGTTCATCATCATATTGTCATGTAGGCCCAACTTAATGAAGTCAGTATAATTATAGAGCACTTGTGTCAAACTCAAGGCCCAGGGGCCAGATGTGGCCTGCCACGTCATTTTATGTGGCCCGTGAGTGATTAATTGGTCTTAAAAATCTGTGTTAAATTGGTCTATGCTGCCATAAACTAAATTTCCCACAATGCATGGCGATTGCGTTACCCACAAAGTGATGGCACCACCACTAGATCGCAGTGTATCATTGTATATGCATGGAGTAGTTACCTTTATTTGACATTATATTTGGTTACATTTAGATACATTTATTCTGTATGAAAGTTACATCTGGCCCTTTGAAGGTAACCATTATGCTGATGTGGCCCTCAGTGAAGATGAGTTTGACACCCCTGTTATAGAGTATATTTATGCTTCAATAAATGGGATTATGACATAAATAGCCAATGTAACACATGTTGATATAGTGAAAATGAGCGGTTTTACGTTTGCGTTGAAAAGGTGAAATGTGTTGCGCTTACCTGGAATCGATAAAGGGATGCATCAGGTTTGATCACCAGGCGTTTGTGGTCTTGCAGAGGGTAGATGTATCCTAATGCCACCAGCATAGAGCCAACGTTCCTCGCCTCTGAAAACAATAGGCCGAGAATTTATTTATATATCAATGTAATGATGGCATCAGCTGCTTCATCGCTCACCTTGTGTGTCTATTTGAAATCTGTCTGCTAACCAAGAAAGTATGTCTTCACCTGAGGGAGGAAGGAAACAGAAGATAGACAAGTCTGAGTTTAATATACATGATATATATTCACAGTATCTACTACATCAGAGTAAAGCTTGTGGTGTTTTGCCTCATGTGAGGTTTTCTGGCTCAAGAAATATCACACTGATTAATGACAGTTAATCAACTTTACTGACTGAAATAATCAAATCACTACTTTCACTGCTGTGGCTGATTTATTAATGCTTTATTTACTTCATCCACAATGACATGGAGAATAGCTGAACCATTAAAAATAAATATGAAATCACTTTACTTGTGGTTAAACAGAAAAAGAAACCTTTCATAACAGATCGCAGATATTCCACAGTTAACTAAAACTGTCAGTGGGAACGAGGTTGTGTCGCCTCTCTGATCCATGGCTGTGTCTGTAAGCCTCCTCCACTAATGAGGAGACGGGCAGAAGGAAAGGAGGAAGAGAAGAGAAGCTCATGAATGACGTAGAAGCCTAGGTTCCCTCTCTGCTTCTCATCTTCCTCCTCTAGTACATACTTTCTCTCTCTCTCTCTCTCTCTCTCGCTCTTCTTTCTTTTACTGCCTCTTGCTCACTCTATCATCATCATCCTCCTCCTTCACCTCCTACTTTTTTCTGACTCTGAGACTGTGGGGGTTGTCATGGAGATGAAATTTGTCGCTCTCAAGCTTGAGCCTCCAGCTCTGGTATCCTCCAATGAGACGATGCAGGGGAAATCTGTCAGCTGCTGAATAATATCAACCGTGCGTGTGTGTGTGTGCGTGTGCGTGTGTGCGCGCGCGGGTGTGTGTGTTTGTGTCCTCTTTACCAGTAATAGCATGTGGTATTGTTGTGATAACCAGTCTCTGAGGCTGCGACTTGACTCCTGTTTTGGGGTCCTGCATCTCCAGCAGCACCTTCTCTGCCTGCGTAGCAATAACAAAACAAAATGGTTACCACAACAACCAGTAGGTGGTGGGGAATATGGGGGGGGGGTTGGTCAAAGGTTACCAGGGAATATTTGTGTTAATAATGTGCTATTCACTGTGCAGCATCCAGGGAATGGTTGTAATAATGACCATTAGTGTCAGTATTTTCTATTTAAATAAAGATTTTGGTTGGCATCTAATTCCCTTTAATACTCCAAAGTAAATTGTCCCTCTGAGAGATCCCTATCAAAATGTGCAATTAAACAAATGATGTTGAAGTGAATCAGCTTTGTCAACCGAAAACAAAACGGTAAAAGCCCTGCATGGAAACGTCGTGGCGAGAGGTGGGCTGAGAGTTTCTCTTATGTGCCCTGATTTCCTGGCTATTGTTTGGCTGAGGTGGGAGGTTTGCAGTGAGTCACTGACCTGTAAACAGCCTCTCGCTCCTCTTTTCTTTTTTTTTTATAGTTATAACATCATTAGACCCTCGCAGAACCACAGCGTGGCTCAGACATGTAGGGAAGCAAGATATTGTGCAATGCTTTAATTCAGTGTGTGTATGTGTGTGTGTGTGTGACTCCCAGGCCTGTTTGAAAAGGCTTTGTGCTTTGAAGTCATCCTGAAGAGGCCATAAGCCCCAGGCTGTTGTCGGACCAAAGTGGGCTTTCATGGTTCTCCTGGAAAGGAGTCGTGAGCGAGTATATAGGGCTGTGCAATTAATAGAAACTTGTGCTTCAGTTACGATTATGGCCCCAAACGATTACAAATACTAAACAATCGTAACTTATTCTCAAAATCATGCTTTTAATCATCAGGCAAAGAATAGAACACAGGCATTCAGATATACAGTATACAATATACAATAATTTATAGTTATTGTACGGTAAATTCAAAACATTCTTTCAAAATGACATGTTTAAAGCCACTTTTTATACAAAGTAATTGTGATTATTATTGTTTCCATCCGTATGAGAGAGCATTATGTGATTAAAAGATAGTAAATGTTCTTCAAATGAACTTCACTGGCTTAATATGTGTCCTCACATGAATTAATTTGACATGTGTGGTGATGAATAAAGTCCCATTCTCGCTCCATGACTGAGTGGTGGTTGTTTTCCAACACGCAGCATGCGTGGATTAACTTCTTTCCAGTGGCTGGTTGGTGTAGATGGAAGCACAGATACTGATCCAGGCTTAATGCTTATTAAAACAAATGACCTTATCCTTGTGAAAAGGTTGCGACAGTATTATCAATTGCTGTGACATGCATGTATGGAAAGGGGTCAGGGACCAAAATAAACATGATTATCTGTTTTGTTCATTCTGCTGCACATATTTCGGAATCCTGGGACCTTATTGTACTTGTCATTCTGAATCTTGCAATACATGCATTACTGAAACAAGGCATGCATGTTGTCTGTTTGGCTGTACTTCCTAAAAAACATTGTGTAGTCCAAATGGCACCTGTGTCCAACCCAAACATGTCACTGAAGCATCAGGATTCCTCTGACGACATGTTTCAGATGAGGAAAAATCCAGGCATTTTGTTTTTTTTTATTGCAGCCTCAGCCACATCATCTGCAAACATTATATGAGTGAAGTATCTGTAGGTGCGTCTGCAGGTGTATTGTTTATATAAGCCTGAGGATGCTTGATCATCAAAACAGATGACCTACCTTCTTGAGACATGCCATCCGTGGTCGATACCTCTGTCCATGATCCCGGAGAGTGTTTCTGATGGTCATGATCCTGCTGGTCACTCTTTCTCTCACACACACTCACTCACACACACACACACGGTGTTCCTGTTGCCTGTGAGCCGCTGTGTCGTGTGTGGATGAGGATGCTGCTGGAGGAGAAAAGCAATGATCGATATTGATGCTGCCTTCAAGTGCTCCCCGCCATCTCCGACTCGGTGGCTCCTCTTTCGCATGCAAGTGAATATTATCAAGTATATGGTCGAACTAGTGTGATAAACCTTTGGGGTTTCAACACAAAATATACACGGTGTATACAATCGACATATAATTACATATAAAAAAACAGTCGAAAAGCTAATTGTGCTATGTTTTAAGCAATGACTATCATGTAATCCTCGCATCAGCAAATACCACTGACGACTCATGAAACGGGTTGTCCGTGGATATCCGAGGATTTCCGGTCTGCATTTTCGGTTTAATTGCTCTTTTGTGTTGCATTCGGTTACAAACTCTCATATTTCCAACAGCATTTGAAAGCAGCATACCTTCAGCCTTAACCAATCAGAGCGCGGCTTTTCTCTTGGGGGGGCAAACTGGAAAATACAGTTACAGCAACAGTAACAACAACAACCACCAGCAGAGGGCGACGTGGTACCGTCACTGCAGTCTGCTTCACTGATATTATTTTTTTAAATAATTGTATTTTTAGACTTGCTTTTAGTTAAAACAAGACAAACTGTTCGTATTTCATTAAAGATAAGTGTACAATTGAGTGTTGTGGTTATAAATAGCATAATTAATACAATGGAATGTTTAAATTCACCTAAAATAACACATTTGACAGACATGCTCTTGAGCTGCTCACAAAATATTGTCAGTTACATTTGTGTTTTAATATCAACAAGACACAAATCGTACAACTTCATTAAAAAAAAGACGTAAAGTGGTTTAAAGTTGACGATAAAGTGTCAGCAGAACTACTTCCTGAGTTTAGGGAAGGGGCTTGGTCCCGTGCCCGCGCACCGCGAACGCGCATCAAATTAGCATCGATGAAGTTTGTGCGAACATGGCGGATTTCCTTCCGACCAGGTCCGTGTTAAAAGTTTGTCTACCTGTCTGCCTGCTCAACAGCGGCGAGGTGGACCAGCTGCGAAAGTCCAAGGAGATCGACAGATGCCTCTCCCGGGAGAAAACGTACGTGAAGCGGCTGGTAAAGATCCTGCTGTTAGGCGCTGGCGAGAGCGGCAAGTCGACTTTCCTCAAACAAATGCGGATCATCCACGGACAGGACTTCGACCAGCAAGCCCGAGAGGAGTTCAGAGGCACGATTTACAGCAACGCTATCAAAGGTAACCGCGCTGCACACGGCAGGTTCTTCGGGAGGGGGGGGAGTCGGGACACCGTCGTTGTGAAGCGACAGAAAGGCGCTGAAAATGGACGAGAAAGTTCCCACATCTGCCGAGCAGCGCTGGGCTACAGTATATAAACAGTGTATATCTGCAGTCGGCACACCCATATACCGCCTGTGTTTCTGCTCATATCCTCCATGTAACAGGTCACTGTGCATATACACTTGGTTTGGGACGAAATGTAAAAATAAAAATAAAAATCCTGGAACGATTATTATCGTGACCAAAATAATTGCGGTTCACGGTATTATTGCAACATTTATAAATGGTGCCTTTTAAAGGTCCACTGTGTGAAATCTTGAAATGCTTATTGGCAAAAGTTCTATATACCGTCTTAGTATTTAGGTATTTATGTATGAGTGTATTTTTCACAAAATCAAAAACGCCACGTTTGTATTGCACTTTAAGATATGCACTCCAGGCAAGGGCCTTGCTTTACCGAGGTGTCCTTGTTTTCTACATCAGCCCAAGCAGAGAAAAATTAGCAGAAGCAGGCATTACTACACAAGTAGTAGAAGCTCACAACGCAAACGAAGAATTACTTCCTTTCTGGTATCCAGAGGCCACCGTAGTTTCCTGGGAAAGGGAGGGGTGAGCGGAGGATTTCTCAGTTTGTCACAATATGCCCTCTTATATTATTAGATGCCACTAATTCTTACACACTGGACCTTTTGATATGATTGTTTTTGTGTATTTATTCTTCAATAATTCTGTCTGTACTGTGTGCAGTGCAGTGCACAAAGGGATCGGTTAGGGTTTGTGCACATTGTCTGAAAACACACGGATATGAATGACATGACTGCAATTTTAAGTAATTTGCATGAACTTCTGTTTGCAATAAGTGGAATTTTCTTTGATCAACTTATTGTGAGTGCTTATTATTGCAGTGCCCAATAATAACATAATAATGTTCCATGCCACAGTTGCACAGTAGCGATAAACTAGAACTAAAGCTGAATGAGGGCAAACCCACCACTGCATTATGTTTTAGTGTGTTCCTGTTTGTCCACTCTTGTTACTGCACCAAACATACGGGATATCCTGCCTTACACTACACTGAAATCCAAGGTGAACTGCAGTGCATTATTCCACAAGTGCCAATGACTTTAATCAGTAGCAGTCAGTCACCAGCCCTGAAGTACTTTTAAACTTCAATATAAATGACTACATGCTCAAGAAAACATGTCTAATGTCTTGTAAATAAACTAAAAATGTTTGGAATGTTTGTGTTTTGGAATTTGGACGGCATTTCAAGCCATTTCCTGTCTTGACAACATGCATGTTTATTCTCACTTGCACCTCTGAAAACCGATCGCGTCTTTTCCAGGTATACGCGTGTTGGTGGACGCGCGGGAGAAACTGCACATCCCGTGGGGCGACCCAGGTAACCAGAAGCACGGCGACATCCTTTTGGCGTTCGACACCCGTTCGGCAATGATGGCCGGCGGGCAGCTGGAGACGTCCATCTTCCTGCGGTACATGCCTGCTATCAGAGCTCTGTGGGCCGACTCGGGTATACAGAATGCCTACGATCGTCGCAGGGAGTTCCAGCTGGTACGTTGATGCGTCGGTACACACAAACACAGTTAAATATCAATAATGTGGTTGTGGGGCTGAACAATTAATCGCAATTTCTAAGCCCTAGTGTGATTGTTTTTAACTTTAAACTGAAAAAGAACTGGGCTTCATCCTGCTCTGATATATAGCTTTGAAAGTGTGGGCTTAGAGAACTGTGAGAAGAGAAAGTAAAACTGATTTTCTTCCTAATTCTTCCTTCCTTTCCTCTTTTCATGTGCATCTCTCTCTCTCTCTGTCTCTCTCTCGCTCTCGAGCATTTAGACATGTGACTGAGTCAGCTTCCTGTTTACACGTCTGCCCGTCTCCTTGGTTGTCAGCATACACGTTTTAACACACTGACATTTGCGCCAGAAAAACAACACATATGGACAAGCGTGTGTTCTCTTGTCCTGACTCTGATCTTAGGTGCTGCAGTTTTTAAAAAATCTTAATAATAATTGTATTGTTATATGTATTTTCTTATTTTGCATGAGGTGTCACGTCATGTCATAGAATGAGTACGTTGTTCAGCTGTTGAGTAATTCCCAGTGAGGCGAGAACAGGGGGACACACTTTCTAAGTGATGAAAAGGGAAGAAAATGAAACTTTTTTCTGTCGATTGCGTAAAGCTTGAGTGTTGTTAATGGTGTTTTGTTAGCCTCTCACACACACACACACACACACTGAGCATGCTGGTGTGAGCCGGTTGTGCAGACAGAAGTGGGAATAAGAGTGATCAGAGCAGGAATGTTGATCTGTAGTTAAACAGCTTTATGCTCACAAACAGAGCACTGGCCCTCTCCCACTCTGTGATATTTGCACACAAACACTTTTTTGGAGTGTCACACACACCTCAAATGTGGATGTTATATTCACACGTTTGCCTGTTGTGTTTGTCTTTATCGGGGTTCTTATTTGCAGAGGACAACACGTAGGTCATATTACTGCACAGCACAGCTGAAAGGTTTAGGTCTCGGATGAAAAAAATCTGCACATTTATTACAAATGAAGGGTCCAGGCTCTCGTATGTGCAGATTAACTGCTGTTCTTTGTCTTAAATAATTTATAGGTGTCACCTAGGAAAGTGTGAGTACAATTACCTCGATAAATACATAATGCAAATTGCTAATTAGTGTATGAAACCTAAAAAGTCTAACTGGGTTAAATCTAAAACCTGTGGGCATTTTCAATTTGAAAGCACAAACTGTCACTCAGAGCAGCAGCAGCAGCAGCTGAGGAGATTTTAGTCTCGTTGCTCCTGTTCTCGCACTTATTTGTTGCTCTGCCAGCAGACAGAGAGAGCCTGCTGTGTTTTGACCAAGCTCTCTCTGTGTATTTGCATCACAAATCTCACGTGCCCTCAGGCTGCCTTGCATTCATCATTTAAAACACATGTGCAAACTGAACCCACGCACTGTGAAAAGTGTTGTTTCCCCCTCCTCGACGCTCACCTGGTTGTTTTATTTCAGTGTAATGAAAAGGTCTCGCTTTATTTTAAGAAGCCACTATGATGTTGTAGTATAATGTCATGGTTTATTCTAATACAGCACTGCCATTTTATTTTAAAATGCATGCACTTGTTGCAATAAAACAGTAATTAATACATTATCATTTCCTCCAACAGCATTAAAATAAGTTCTTCTTGTACTCATCTGAAAACAATATGATCTTTTTAGGTCATATTACCCAGCCCGAACAGGCAATATCTGTTCTTCTTGTTTCTCTTCTCCTTTTTCTATTACTGTGATTTTTTTTTTTTAAGACTTCAAACCACCAGTCAGCTTCAGATTTCAGCTACTTAACTCAGCTGAAAACGGAAGTATGACCAGAATTAAAAAAATTAGCTCCACTAAAAGGTAACTTCTTTCACTAGGCTTCACTGTAGCACCACACCACACCACTGTGCTCCTCCCTTGTGTAATTTAAGCCATACACATACATCCCGTCTGCACACACATGGTCACACACACACACACACACACACACACAGGTTTTTCAGGTCAGGTTAGTTTTTTTGAACAGATCAAAAGGTGAGTACAGTGAGAGAAGTGGCTTGTACGTGGCACCAGCACACACACAAATCTAATTCTCTCCACTACTACAGATAAGAATAATATTGGCGGGAGTTGTCATGTCCCAAAAATATGCAAAATCTATGCAAATATAGCAAACGGCAAGGAAAATATCCTTGTGCTTTTTTTTTTTTTTTTTTTTTTTTTTTTTGCTGTCAGAAGTTGCTTTAGCCTGAGAACAGCACACACACACACACACACAAAGGAATGCATCTCAGTCCTGGCAGCCTCATGTCTAGGCTTGCACTAATTGCTCATGAACAGCGTTGGAAAGGCCTAGAAGAAACGACATGCGCACACTCACACGTTCACACTCACCGTTGTTCACAGATCAAAGAAACACCTTCCACGCACGTGTCTGCTGCAATACCAAATATTTGTATCCTGCTTCGACTCCACAGAGCAGACCCAACACCTTTTGACAGAGAAAACAAACTGTGTGTCAGCCACGGGGAGAGATTCAGTTGTGCAGAACCAAAGTTTGTCCTAATGCATGCAGCAGTTGGTAAATGTGTATTGTTTATAATGACTGAATCTATTCAATTGCGTAGAATTAACAGAAATTCCACCTCTGTCCTGTCACAGGGTGAGTCTGTGAAGTATTTCTTGGATAATCTGGATAAGCTTGGCGAGCCGGTAAGTTGTTTCTGCCTGCATTGATTGTTATAGTCAGACTTGCTGATGCTGCTTGATGTTATTGTTTGGCAAAAAATGGCAATTGATGTAAAAATGCTGATATTATAGAGACTAGGCTGACCACCGTGTCATGAAAACTACTTCAGTATTTGATTTTCCCTTCCTCCTGTTACAAAACACCCAGATTAATAGCACATAATTAGGCAAAATGAGCTAAACAACTGCATAAATAACAGTCTTTAATTCCCCTCTTACACTGTTGCTGTTTCTTCTCGGAATAGTAAACAATAGCACATTGTTTTGAAGTTATTAAAATGTTAAAGTAATTTTCCCCATCTTTCCTCCAGGATTATCTCCCCACTCAACAGGACATCCTGCTCGCTCGAAAACCCACCAAGGGCATCCACGAGTATGACTTTGAAATCAAGAACGTTCCCTTCAAGATTGTGGACGTGGGCGGGCAGCGGTCCGAGCGGAGGCGCTGGTTCGAGTGTTTCGATTCCGTCACCTCCATCCTCTTCGTCGTCTCCTCCTCTGAATACGATCAGGTGAAAAACCCCCGCGGCGGCTGTCGCCACAGAATCTCGCGTCACGCTTGAGATGCTGTTTATCTGATAAAGTGGCAGTGGTTTGATGAGTTTGTTGTAGATGACATTTGATAAGTCGCGATAACGTGAAATGAGGGGCTAAATGCTAACGGCAGAAAAGGACAAGAAGTTAGTCAGAAAACAAGATTGCTGACAACAGCTACAGTGTACTTCTAGCACTAGGCTCGACTGGACTCATCATTTTCCGTCACCATAGTACCTCATAAATGTGGGTAGGGTTGTCATAACACAGCTAAATATTGAGATTTTAGAAATTTCCTTCCTAAATGTTGGATTAACTCGTGTTTTCAGGTTTCTTAACCGATCTACAGTTCAGAATTGTTCGATTTGATTCCCGTGTCGGATGTCTCCGTCATGACTCTTCCAGTGACGACTTTCTCTGTTGACGTCACGTTTTAGTATCGCCTCAGCTCGCTTAGAATTTAGCCAGAGCATGTACTAAAAAAAAGTACCAAGTACTGTCCTTAATTCCTGGAATTCCTAAACTGTTGTTTGCAATATGTCTTGTATTTATTATGGCGTGTGTTGCTGACCTCTTGGCCATGTCGCCCTTGTAAAAGAAATCTCAAAATCTCAGGCAGTCCACGTGAAAAAGAGGTGAATCCACCAAATATGTTTATCGTAAGAGTGCTTCATCCACTCAGAAAGAGCTTTTTTGGAGCCCTGAAACAGTATTTTAGTTAGGTGGTGCCATCTTACACTGGCGCCATCTTCAGCGTCGTTACTTTAATGATCCTGATGCGTTTGGAGATTTAGTCTCATCGCTTTATGATAGCTTCACATTCACATATCAGCATTTCAAGTTGTTTTGTGTGGAAGAGGACATTTCCTGAAACATTGCAGTGTTTACAGAGACCTTTTTTTAAATAAGAATAAATTAATAAAAAACAACTATTTATATAATCAGATGATCGTACACATAGTATATTAAGATTCAGTTTCTCCCACATGAAAATAATTTCACATCCTCATCTTAAAGTCTTATATAGATTGTGATAGATTGGTCACACATGCCTTCCGTTTTCTGTCTGAAATTATGTCAAGTCCCATTGCTACTTCTTCTTCAATGACTACACACAGTTGTAATTGGAGTTAACCCCTCTACTGATTCACATAGGTGCTGATGGAGGACAGGCAAACCAACCGACTGCGCGAATCGCTCAACATCTTCGAGACCATCGTCAACAACCGCGTCTTCATCAATGTCTCCATCATACTTTTCCTCAACAAGACTGACCTGCTGGAGGAGAAGGTGAAGAGCGTTCCACTTAAGGACTACTTTCCCGACTACACCGGACCGGAGCACAGCCTGCCGGACATCCAGGCGTTCATGGTGGAGTGCTTCCGCGGTAAGCGACGTGACGCCACCCAGAAACCACTGTATCACCACTTCACCACAGCCATCAATACGGAGAACATCAGGCTGGTGTTCCGGGACGTCAAGGACACCATCCTGCATGACAACCTCAAACAACTCATGCTCCAATGACCCCTGTCCACCTGTGTAAGTAGAAGACCCGAACGGGGACAAACCTCCACATTGCTCCTGAAGAGGACTTGGGAGAGACCAGTCTCAGAAGAATCCAGTAGATGTCAGCATTCTTCAGTTGTTTTTAAATAAGTTTTTACTCTCCTATTGAAGAGTTGGCCACCTTCAGGGTTTGGTAGGGGAACGAGTCGGTAGAGCAGACTCTGTGGTTTAAAAAAAATAAAAGTAAAATGGCAAGCAGAGAGTTTGTATGTGGGATGACATCTGATCACTGCAGCTGCTGCTTTGTCCTGAGACCATCTCCTCTGGCCTGAGCTCTGCCTTACAGCACAAGACACAAGACTCCAGTTCCAGTGGCGGGCTGTGGAAACCAGCAAAACATTTTTACATTACGGGGCATGTGGTCTCTTAACCAGATACACAACTTTCTAAGCAACAAACATCGGAAATTACGATGGAGAAATGAGTACAATATTGACCATCAAAATGTACCAAGATTATCTGTGCCAGAGTTGATTTGCCAGTCTTTGTCCAAGCACTGAATTCTTCTAGTCAGAAACTTATTATTTGGGCCGCACTCCTCAGTGCTGCTTTGTGAACATTGTTTCTAAGCACCTCTCGCACGTAGAGGGGTTGCTAAAGTGACAGAGAATGCTCAGTTGTCCTTTTTGTGTTTTGTTCACCTTGTTTTTCACCTCATGGCAGCATCATTCTTCCATTATCCCATCACAATCATCCATTTTACCAGGTTCAATATCAGCAGCTTTAAAAGTGCTGGTACAATATTTTTTTTTTTTTTGCCAGGACGAGGACCAGCTCATTGATGGTGAACGAGTTAAGAACTGTCAAGTGATTAGATGTGGAAACCGTCTCTGAAAAACTGAGAATGAACCTACTGAAATGCCTTTCCACATAATGTCTTTTAGGTAAATCACAACCTGAATCCTGTCCTTGTCCTCTCGCAAGTAAAAGTCCTCAAAGAGATGAGTAAGATGTCCTTTGTTTTCGATCGTTTGAAGGGTAAAATTACCTGCGGCTGGCACATTAGACCGGTGTGGCAACAGTCCACTGTTTTCTCAGGGTCGAGTGAAAACAGACATTAATACTGATGTCATTTTTAGTGAACTAACTGAATAATCTAATGTCTTTTTGAATGGCAAAGCAGTGAGACTCAGCCAGGTCTTATTACAGTTAGCTAGGTGGGGGTGTGGTACTGTATCCTCCTGGCTCTGAACCGTGATCATCAGCCCAGAAACCACAGCATTCTCAGTCTCTTTGCGATTGTCTCTAATTGGATGCCACCCATGTGAAGGGACAGTCCTCCCCCTTTTACCTGAATGGTGAACGTCTGTTAGTAGATGTACAGAGATTTGCTCGAGATCATTTGAAAATTCTGTAACCAACATTGCTATGGTGACCTGAAACCAGACATTTGGAGAATTTCAGGGTTGGCACTGCCCAACCTTGTGCTCTTTGGGATTATAAAAAAAAAAAATTCAAACAAAAAAGCTACTGGACAACTTGCAGGCACTGTTTGAATTGGTCTTTCTGCCAAATCACCCCATACTTTGTTGACACTGCTCACATTGGCAGACTAGTTTTTATCCAAAACTAAAAGCTCTTGTCAGTTTAAGTTTGCTTCCAGTCCTGGCTTTGTACATACTGTAATCTGTTGCCATGTAAATAATATTTAGGTTTATCTCCTTATATGTAAATGGATGTAGAAATGGCCCTTTTCCACCAAATGTGTTTTAAACCACTGCTTTTCCAATGAAGATGACTTTTTTTTTTCATGTAGATGTATTTTTTTTGTGTGACTTTTACGTTCCCTCTTTGAAAATCATTCCTGTGTCAAGTGTCATACCACTCCAACCCTCTCAATAAACACACTTTTCTAATGACATATGGCTCTATCTCTTTGTTTTCATGGCCCGACATGCTACCTCGTGTAGGTTGTTTCTGTCGAACTAAAATCTATTCTTGTGCCGTATGGTACATGCAAAGATAATTTTTGCACCTTTTCCATTTGCAGAATCTTCCTCGTCTTGTAGTTCCTGGCTGCGGAGCTGAAAGCTGCAGCAACAAAAAGCAAGTACAACTCATGCTGAGAAATCCATCCACTTTCAGGAGGGTAAAGTGGATTATCACAAGGCAAAGGTAGAGATGAAGAACTCACACCTATGGTCAATTTAGAGCGTCCCAATTAACCTAATTCCCCAATCTGTATATGTTTTTTGGATTATGGGAGAACATACAAACTCCTCACAGAAAGGCCCTGGTCAAATCATGATCCAAACTGGTTAACCTTTAAATGTTAAAAGTTACCCAACAGGTGTGTGTGTGTGTGTGTGTGTGTGTGTGTGTGTGTGTGTGGTAAACCTTGAATTGTGACTAATGACTGGTATGAATTATAAGCTGTGGACATCTGACTAGTAAAAGCTGAACTACGGACATATGTGACGTCATTTTGACTAGTAAAAACTGATTTGCAGATATCTAAAAACTAAAGTTTTGACCAGTCAAAATGACGTTGCAGATTGAATATCCTGTCTACAGATTAAATGTTTAAACTGCTTGCGTGTGTGTGGGTGGGTGTGTGCGCGAGCGACGGAAGTAGAAGGTCGTGAATCATCGCAGGTCAAAATGTGCCACACCCACTGGAAAGAATAGCACGTGTTTATACAACCCTTTCTGTAGCTGAATATACCAGTCAGACTTCTTCTTATGTCCTTTCTTCTACTAATTAAGTTTCCAGTTTTTTTTGTTCCACTGTCGTGTTTTTTTTAAGCCTGTTTTGTTATATTTTTAGTTCCCCTCAGGCTCCGCACTCGCCACCTAAAGGGTCTTTCGCACCACTTGACCTCGACCACAGTGGCTGTTAGCTTACTGTCTCATAAAGTTTCTCACATTGTACGTGATGTACAAACATTATTTGGTGAAACTTTACATTCCCACCATCGCAGCCCGTCCGTTTGTGCTGACAGTTGTGGGACATGCTTCACTCTGAATGGCTGTTTCACACACGCTGTCAAAATGAGCTCCGGTAAGTGACGCTAACCAAAAGTGACGTTAAAAAAAACAACAACCATGGCGTGTCACGTGACCCAAACATGGCCGTTATGATGTGATAGTGACGTTGTTTGTGTCACACTTCCATAATGTTACTGTAATATTGTAACATAACTTTAAAATATGCAAATACTGGTGTGTGTTACAGTAGTGAAAGTTTATTGTTTAGAAGTTACAAGAGAAGCCAATTAATCGATCACTTTTTTAACACAAAAGTAACATGTAACAACCTTGATTGATGATTTTTTTTTTGTTGTTGTTCACACAGACACTCAAAACATTCTGATTCTAGCTTTGTAACTTATACTTTTGATGATTGCTGCAGCTTATGGTTATTAATAATATCAGTTAATGAAGAGAATTAGCATTTTTGCTTTATTGTTTTGCTAGAAAGTATTATTCTGTTGTCAAAACGATTGATAATATTATTATAAAAGGATCTATAATTATAAACACAACTGCTACATGGAAATGTGTTGTTGTTTTGTAACATTTTAACACAACGAAAACAAGCAGATGAATAAACAATGCTACTTTTATAAATCAGGGGTGGGTCAAAATACCGATTTGGTGATATATCGTCGTCCTTACTCAAGTAATAATTGATACAAGGGCAAATATCGAGATTTTAGTGCTCTAAAGTAAACAGTCCCTGCCAGTTTCACTCGTTGACGTCTCTACTTAATGTGTCCTCATGGCGGCGCTGCTGTCATGATCGCTATATGATTATATAGCGATCATTATCACAGAATCATTGGATCATGATATTACTGGTATTATGGACCATGTATCGCATTAGGTACCTTGTGATTCTCCACCTCTAATATAAATCATTTTGAGTTGCATCTGTGTGTATAGCTGTACTTCACCCTCTTGTCTGTCTCTTTTCGTCTTCACAGAGGAGTGTCCCTTCTGCGGCAAAACGTATAAAAGGTTAAAGAGTCACCTGCCACATTGCAAAGCAGCAGCGAACGCCCAAACGACCAAAATCGAACAGCACGTCAAATCGAAACAGACGACGCCATCTGCTCAGCTGGTGACGGGCATCTCTGATGCGAGAGCAAAGGCGAAAAATTCCCCACAGATGCTGTCAGTGGAGGCAAATCCCCAGTCGAAGGAGACCACTAAGGTGTCACCACAGTCATCCTCACCAGCAGTGTCTGCCAATAATGTTAAGGCATCATCTTCTTCATCACTTCCACCATCAACTAAGAAGAAGAAACCAAAGCTGTCTGAACAAATCAAGACCGGCAGCGTGCCCTCCTCTAACACCACAGAACCCTCTCTGTCAACAACCATCTCGAAAAAGAAGAGGCTCCGTGCTCAGATAGAAGCTGTAAAACATAACCAAGTTACTAAGCAATCGCTGGAAGGAACCAGATCTGCCTCAGAAGACCTGCTCTCAGAGTCAAGATCCAGAACCGCAACACAGACCAGGACCAATGTGATTCCAGACAACACCAAACCTAAAGATGCCTCTAAAAAGAAAATGCCAAAGACAAAGAAAGCTGTTCCCACAGACTCTGGCTGCCTGGATTCTGAATTGAATCAAAGTATTGCAAAACCCTTTGCAAGAGACGACTCCTGGGTGGACAACGCACTGGAAACAGAGGATTTAAGTGTGAACAAGATGTCCTTAAAATCTGACTGTGATCATCAGGCCAGGATCACAATCCAGAATGTTAAAACCGCGTTGAATCGAGCTAAAACCACCACACAGTCCAGCAGGGCGAGTTTTCTGAGCCAGACGGACCTCAACAATAACCTTCTTAAAACCAGCTTTGTTCTTGATCTCAGTTCAGAAACAGCTCCTGTCGAGAATGATGTCAGCTGCATAGTAGCAACTAAAACTCTGTCAGAGCAGCTGCCATGCACCCGTTTACAACAGACACAGCTACAGCCAGTTGAAAAAAGTTCCAAGTCGTTAATCCCTCTAAAACGTGATGGTTCCTCTCAGCCTAAACTGCCCCTCGCAGTACCTGTCCTCCCCTCTGGCCATACATCGTCTCAGGTGAGCCAGGCTACAGGTGCAGGCAGCATGACTGAGGCACTGAAGGTGGGCCATCACATGACAGATTTCCTCTCACTGTCAACATCCCCCCTTCACTTTTCCTCTCCTTATCTTTTCCCTCTTGCTTCACACGATATTTTCCAACGGGCAGAGACACTGAGAGTTGAAGACGTGGCCATACTTGAGGACAGGAAACCAAAGGCTGCTCACAATCTGACCAAAGGTCAGTTTTTTTTTGTTCAGTTGTAGTGAATGAGTTTCAAAACAACATTTAAAGATGATGTATGTAGGACGCGTACATCAGCGACTTTAAGCTTTTAAAGCCTGTCAGTGTGTTCACAGTTCAGAACGCTGCATTAGCGCCGTTTAAATGATCTGAAAAATGTGGAATCAGAGGGATGCACTTATGCTTTACACTGCGTTCATACACACACACATACGTAACTGTCCCATTAAACATTAAACCTTTTTGATGAACTGAAAGCATGTCACTGACTGAAAGTGAAAGTGTGTCGCAGCAGTGAATCATCACACGAGAGGAGACGACTGGGCGTCAATTACAGATGGTAAAAATATTATTATGTTAAATGTTCATCGATAGAGTGAGTGAGAGAGAGCGTCAGAAAACCTTGATTAAAGATCCCCAGTTTGTTTTCAGGTGTCTGCTTTACTGTTCTCTTATGCTTCAGATGTAGATTCAGTAATTAATAATTTTATTTATCAAAGCAATACTGTTCATTGAAGGATTTAGCAGTGGCCAAGTGGAACGTGAACTGGTAAATTTTATATACTGTAAGGTTGTCAGTCCACTCCAATCCCCCTAGGTCAAGAGAAATTGACCGGTCATTCTGTACTCGTGTGCGTACAGAAGTGAAAGAGGATGTTCTTGAGTGTTTATGTATCTGTATGTCCACACATTGATTCTTTGTTGGCATCCGGAACTGCAGATGCTGTGACGCAGCGGCATCTCGGGCAGGTCAGACTGAGGGAGCTACCCGCGTGGTTGGCCTGCAGAACACCCGGTCGCCCAAGACATTTAGTGGAAATGGTGCACAGAGGTGAATATTAAACACATCCTAAATACAAAGGCATGCATTAGTCAAAGAATGTTCTCGGTAGCAGATGAGATTAACTATTAAGAGACAATCAAATCTGAATCTGACCTCCTGTGTTCTTCCCTGATGTAGGCTGGCAGTGGTATTACAGGAGGTATATTGACGTGAAGAAAGGTGGAGTGGGTGGAGTGGCCATGCTGTTAGCAGGATACTGTGTGCTCAGCTACGTCTGGAGCTACCCTCATATAAGTAAAAAGAGAAAAAAAGAATTACAATGAGTGTTGTTACATGCAGTGAATAGAGATGACTGTGTTTGTTTTTCTTTCCAGAGAGTGATCGTTGGAGGAAGTACCACTAAGGACAAGGAGTGACAACAGCAAAGGCAGTTTGTATGTATTCATACAAAAATAAAAACACAACCTGTTACACCTGCACACACTGTTAACTGCTGACATACTACAGCTTTATATTTGACTGATAAAAGTTATTTGGTAAAAGTAATTATCTGCCAAAAGGTGACACAGATGTCAAACTATTTTTGTATAACAGCTGAATGTGTTGTAATTATTTTGGTAGCAGTTGTATTCTCAGTTGACGTGGTCCAGAAAGGGGGCATTTAGATGCTACTGCAGTTATTTAAATTTGAATTTAACATGTTTGTATTTATTTTCTGTAGTTTCCCATTTATCTTTTTCGATTTTTAATATGCACAGGAACATATTTCAGATGTTGAGTGTGTGAGACTATTTCTCTCTCAGTTGAAGGATCATTAGTTTTAGTTCATAATAAGAGGATTATGCATTTCATGCTTTTTTCAGCCCTGCTGTTTGTCCCAGGAGCTCCACTAGGGGTCACTGTTAAGTTATGTCTGAATTAAAAAAAAGGGAGGATTGGCCAGTCAAATTTTTTTTGGCTCCTTTGTGCAGAGGTCCATGAGTGGATTCAAGGGAAGCCAAGAGCTTTGAACTTAATGAAAAATCTTTCTCTGGGAGCTCATCTATAGAGAAACAAGCCAATTTATGTATTCAAGAGTGGATCCAATATGTGCAGAAGAAGAGATGTAGATCTGTTTTTCTTTTTTTTAAAAAACACTTTCCCTGTCACCATCCCTGATGTTATTATGCATGCTTTATCTGCCAGTGCTTCTGTGTGTGAACACTCACAGAATAGCAATGACAGGACACTGAAGGAGGCTCTCATCCCGACTGGACCAGTTTCTTATTGTATTCAAAATGAATTTATTGTTGACTCTCCTTTCTGCTGTGGTGGACACACATGAAGTACAAATGAAGAAATGACAGTATGTTTGTAACCATTGTTTTGTCTGAAGCTGCGTTTGCCAACACAATAAAAAATTATTTCCATTTTCTGTTTGTTTTGTTTTTTAACATTCTTTTTTTTCATACAAAATTATAAATATTTTGTGTTTCACTTTTTGTTTTTGTACAAAAAAACAATGAACTATACAAATCAATGAAAAATGTAGGCAGACATATATCAAACAAATCTCGCACTGAAAATAGAGGGGGGAAAAAAGCAGTATGTTCCAACCAGGCCCTCATGCTGATATGCATCCAGGTGACACTTGTTTTAAACCAACACATTGGTTTGGACAAGTTTTTCTTTTGTTCAAGTCTAAAACTAAGTGCTAAAGAGGCACAAGTGGCCACTGGCACTCAATTGCACACAGAAAAAAAGACAACAGAGTCATTCAACAACGCCTCATGTGAAAGTCATTCAGTTTTCTCCTGTAGTCGACTGGAAATTACATTTCAAAGACAAACATGGTAATGTCCAGAATCAACCCCCAGATTATCGAATGTATTTAATCTAAACTTTGTTTCTAATTAAGGTTTGGCAAAAAAAAAACACCACAACACTGATGTTTGTGAACTTAAATATAAACATTTTCACTCCGAAAACAAATGCATGGCAAATTTTTGTAGTTAAATCTTGATCACATAAATCACAGCAAATTACAGAAAAGGCAAGAAACACACTAATTTTAAAGGTATTGTAACCTGGGGCAAAGGGAGAAAGATCTGAGGATGATTCTGGATCTGAACACACGCGTATCTTGTTCATTTTGGTCGGTACTACTGAAAAAAAACATCCTTGGGAACAAAGCCCAGAGTGTGGCAATCAAACCACCAGACTACATGAAATCTTAGTCATGGACCAATGAGTAGAAATTCAGATTAGCACACACACACTCACGCATACATTGACAGGGATGCAAAGACATTAAAGCATAGATTGACAGATATGATCATTATATCATTATTTGAAGACTTACATACAATCACTGACCTTTCAAGGTCATTCAAACCAATGACAGCATTGTCATGTTCACAAATTGGTAACAAATTACGATAAACAAAACAGTCGTGTTTTGTAATATCCTTTCTAAAAAAAAATCAGGAAATAAAAATAAGTTAAAAAAGAAACAAAAAAGATTAACATATCTTCCTCAATCTGAGGATTTGGCCCTCCTGACACAGACGCGTGGTAAAAGTATTATTATTTTTTAAGTGGTTGAAATGGAGATTTGCCTTGTTGTGTCTGTGTCAGGGCTTGCATACCTTTAAGGTACAAAAGAAAAAAATGTCCAAGAAAATGTGACTGAAGCACTGGGGGGGGTTGAGCATAGCTGGGTACAGTAACACGTCTATATTTATCAATGTGACTAGTCTGACTGGTTTCTAGTGTAAGAGGTTATCCTTGTTGCAGGCAGCTGAAAGCAGGCAAATTTTGGTTTGGTTACAATATTCACATTCTGTTCAGCCTAGCGCGCACACACACACACCGCAGATCTACGACAGCTGCAATCATATAGTTCCTGAAAAAAAGCAACAGTCTGTTTAGTGCAATTTGTCTATGTGAATGAGTCTAACCCTAAAGGGAAACCCTCACCTCTGAACCGTGTTATCTACTGGACACAGTGTACTAAAGCATATGTGCGTGCGTTTACTGTGTTTATCTGTGATACGGGAAAGAAAATAGTCAAAAGGAAACATTTTTGAATACAGCTTCTTCATGTAAACACTTCAAAAAGAAAAACCTACAATTAGGCACTGTCGTCATTTTTGTCCCCCATTCACATCCTGGTCATTCAGCAAACTTATAGGGGGGGGGGGGGGGTAATTAGCTGGCACGTAATAATATTAATGGCGCGTATCTGTATGTGTGCATGTGTGAAGAGAGGAAAACCGACATCCAAGCTACGGACGTCCCTGTACCTGTAAAATAATGCTCACATAAACCACAAGATCATTCTCCATCTGTCAGTCCATTGCATTGCACAAATTCCCGGATCATTATAGGTAATTTTCAGTGCCTATGTTTACCTTGACTCCTACATTATATTTTAAAGTTAAAGAAAAAGAAATACAAAAGCAAATACATGCTACATGGCCAGAGATCATCTCACAAAGACCAGGGAACTGACGGAAGAGTTCACCTCTCTTCACACAGGGATCTTTTTGCGATGGTATAACAAACAGCACAACAGGGGGGTTTGTCATATAAAACAAAAAAAACACATACACACATAAAAAGAAGTCAAAACAATACACTGGAGGATGATATGAAAAGCCTCAGTGTTAACATTCCAGGATGCTGTTGACTGCCGCCTCTAGAGCAGAGTCTGTGTCAGGGTGAGGGGGTGAAGTGAGCTGAGGTGGGTACTGGGGCTGGATCGGATGGGAGGACAGGTGGGGGGAATCTTGGTAGTGTGTCTGTCCTTGCGGCGTTGCTGCGAAAGGTGAGGGGTTACCTTGGTTATAGCTGTCAGCAGCAGTTATGCTGTTGCTGCTCGTGCTGCTTGGCCCACAGTGCTGCTGGGATCTCTTTAGTTCAAGGACACTCTTGTTCTCTAAGTGCTGAGGGTGGAGTCTATCTGCTGCACCTGATCCTACAGCCTCACCCCCTCCCGGATCTCCAAACGCGGGCTGGGAGTCTGTCCTGTACGGTGGCTCTGTGGCGTGTATGTCTGCCTGATTCCAACTACTGCTGGACGGAGGTGGGGCTGGATCTTGGAAAAGTTTGGATTTCATCCCACAACAGAAGTCTTCCAAGAAGCTGTCTATAAAATAAAAAAGAGGGACAGAAGAAAAGACAAGTTTAAAAACGACGTACAGCAGAATTATTTCTCCAAACTTGTTTACTCGTGTAGTTTTTCTTCTTACCTGGATCCACTAGTACCATTCGTTTGTCTTGTGTCAGGTTGCTTCGTTCCTCCTGGTTAAAGGTCCTGTCAATCATCACCATTTCCGATGATGGACTTGAACGCTTTAAGGGAGGAAGGCATCCTGTTAGACTCTCGTCAGAATGTGAAACATGCTCACAACAACTTGTTCATGTATGCACATACCTCAGCTTCTACCAGCAGCAGTCGCCTGTATTTGTTCACCATGGCCTGGGTCCTCTTCAACACTTGAGTCGCAACTACCTCAAATTCGTCGTCCACTGTAATGACACAAACCTTTACATTAGTTCAAAACCACTTTTACTTTACCAAATGTGCAATATTTGTGACGTATGTTTTAAGTTTTCCCGTAAATTCCGTACCCTGCGAGAACTCGTCCTGGTCAGGTGGAGCCCCCTGGAACACATGGTACGGGAGAAGTCTTTGCAGTGCATCACTGACCGAGTTGAATTGACGTCTGTCTGGAGTATGAACTCTAGCATGATCCCTCACCAGCTGTTGTAAAATCCTATTGAAATGAAAGGAAAATCACGGAAAAGTCAACGGCTGAAAATATATACACAACGACTCAACGTCCTCAGAAGGATGAATATCGACATAATACATCTCAAAAACATACTCACATTCCATCTCTTGTAAGTGGTTGAAGGGCAGGCCGCTTCAGCGTACTGACCTAAACAAAGTAAATGCACCAAAAATTAATTAACATTTGTATTGTCCTCTTAAGCTTAATCTAATGTTTAAGTAACAGGGCTGTCATCTTATAGAAGACCAAAACCTGGTCTTAGTAACAACACTTTTTAGATCCCTGGTCTCTGTGGTTATTGGGTAGTAATTACAAGCCCTTGACGGTGATAATAGCCACTTAGCATGACTGCTTGCTGCAGCTTTAGATAGCCTAAATCAGTGTTTCCCAACCCTGGTCCTCAGGGAACACGGCCCTGCATGTTTTAGATGTTTCCCCGCTCCAACACACCTGATTGAAATGGTCAGCTATCATCAACCTCTGCAGAAGCCTGATAATGAGCTGTTCATCTGAATCAGGTGTGTTGGAGCAGGGCAACATCTAAAACATGCAGGGCAGTGTTCCCTGAGGACCAGGGTTGGGAAACACTGGCCAAAATAAATATGTCCAATTTGCCTGACCACATGCAAAGCTGATAATAATGTCACAATATATATAATAATCCAAAAGAAAATATCATCGGTTAGTGGCAGCCCTAAAATGTACACAAGTTTTTTTTTGTTTTTTAAATGAACTTACCTGAGAGTTTAGCGTTGAATCTTGCATCATGGTTTTCATAGCTAAGAGAGAGATATGTTTTGTCATTTTGTGCAGCAGAGTATACTTATTCACATATTGAGCTGATCAAAGCCTTTGTTACCATGAATGTTGCTGAGTTGTGTCTGGTTGAGTGCAGGTGATGTAGAATTCTGAAAAATGAAAGACAAGTTGGTCAGATGATAGTTTTCTTGCATAGACGGTAATAAAAAAAGAATAATAAATAAACAGTGATCTGAGATTATACCTGTCTGTAATTTTGCTCCTGTGTCACAGTTCCAGGTAAGGGGGACAGAGCAGTGCAGTTCTGAGTCTGAGTGACTAGAAGGCGCTGCACAGGGCTTGCCGACACTTGGCCTTGACCGACAACCGATGCAGTAGCTGGGCCAACCAGGGTTAGCCGCCCAGGGGCGCATGAAGTCTGCACAGGAGCAGAGCTTGAACAGGAAACTCCTGTCCATGTTTGGGTCACACCTGCTCCGACCTGACATCCAGTGACTACTCCCTGATTCAAAATAAGCTGACCCCTTTGTGGTGCAGTGAAGTTCTGCCCTGCAACAATCTGCACTGCATTCTGACTTGTGATTAGGGTATTTGAGTTAGAGTCTGTGGGGCCACTGTGGATGGTACTGCCTGGAGTTACTGCCAAAGAGCTGGGAAGTAAGAATTGTCCAGGTGGTATGTTTGTCTGTGCCTGTACTTGTTGGTGCTCCATGGGTGGCTGGACTACAATAGAGCCATTGGCTGTATATTGCCCACCAGGGGTGTTAGCATTAATCACATTTGCCATGGTATTGGAAGTGGGCTGAAGACCAAGGCTGTAGACAGTCTGAGCCCCAGCTTGAAGAGGTTTTGGTTGGATAGGTCTGACAAGAGTTTGTGTCCCTCCCGGACCTCTCTGGATGATGATGTTTTGAAGAGGGATGTTTTTAAAAGGTAAGCCAACTTGGCCTACTTGCCCTTGAGTAGGAGCAAACACCTGCCCCCCTGTTGTGGCCCCTGCAGCACCTACAGGGGCCCCTGGCCTTAACAAAATCTGAGGAGTTCTCTCCAAGCTACTCAGAGTCATCACCCCCCCACTGGCCCCAAAGGAGCCTAACAACTGGATGTGTGGGGCTGAGCCATTGGGCAGCTGAAACTGGCCGGTGGGGAACGCAGCTGCCGCCGTTGTAACCACACCCACTCCTCCTCCATAAGCCCCCGAGACAAGCTGCGAAGGGAAAGGAACCGGAGCCTGCACTAGGGTGGGAGCAGGCTGGGCGTCCAGTAAGGCCTCCTGAGCCAGTGTCTGCTCAGTGATGTCAGCCTCCAGAAGAGACTTCTGTAGGATGTCAAAGGGCTGGTCCTCTCCTCCGAGGTCTCCGTCACCAGGGGAGTTTCCAGACACCAATTCATCCTCGATAAATGACAGGCTGCTGGAGAGCTGGAGGCCTGCCCCAGCTGAATCGTCACTGAATTCACCCATTGAAGAAGAGCCATCCTTGAGTCCAGTGTTGGAGCCAGCCTAAATGAGGGATTTAGAAAAAAATGAGGGGAAAGTGGAAAACTGTTTGCACATAAAAGGCAACTTACCCTGTAAGGCAGGGTCTGCTGTGCTTTTCACAACCTTACGCAGCAGCCTCATTAACAACTTTCATGACAATGACTGAAAAATATGCTGTGTTAAAGCTTTAATTAATTGCCAGAAACCAAATATTTTACCATAAACTAAAATGTACATGTGCTGCTTAGATCTAGGTAAATGCGGGTATACTTACTGCATCACTAGCAAAGAAAGATCCATCTGAACCATATGCTGCATTTGTTACATCATCCTCCTCAATCTGCAAAAACAAAAAGACAGAACTTAACAGAGAACAAAATGAGCTTTTGCATTGGAAGAAGCCTCTTATTGAACAACTTTGTAAGAAAGGACTTTGAATGAGTTCTGTCGGTTACTCACGGACTTGCTGTTGTTGCCATGGAGATAGTCATTCAATGCATCTACATCCCTGAAAACGATGGAAAAGAAACTTTTAATGGCCACAAAACATATTTTAAACATGTTTGATATAATGCTTCTTTCTCTTTTTCTGCTTCTCCCTTTAGGGGTCATCATACCAGATCTAATAGTCTAATCTTGAATTATCCCTTGTGTCCTCAACAACACACATTTAATACAACCTCCAGTTATTTCCAATGATGTATGGCATGAAAATGTCTAGCTTGTAGATATGTGTGTCTTTGATTACAAACCGAACCTTGCTATTAATATTGCTTGATCATTTTAGTGAAATATGTCCAAATGTAAAATATGTGAGACCACACTGTAAATACCCCTAATGATGACAAATGCATGCATTGCTTACGTACATTATTCGTATCACGTTAGCTAATTTAATAAAGGAATTTTTACCCTAAAATATCCAGAAGATGGCGATCGTCCTCATCATCCATGGCACCTGAAAGATTATGGAATAAAGCTAATGAGGAGATGTGACGAGATGGAAGAAGGCTGCAGTGAACTACAGATTGAATCATGCATGCTTAAATCAGAGGGGACCTTTGACCACTAGCTTCATTAACTGGTGCAAAGTTGATCACTTGTGTTTGTTTTTACTTCTCAGATTGTGCATTGTGTTGACAGTAAGGTGTCTCACTCACAGATTTCCAGCAGGAAGCATGGGTTCAGTCATCTAATCTTCTAATCTTATTTCCTGAAGTAGGCTGGGCTGCAGGGTGAGAAACTGGATTTAGTAAGATTACAAAATTACATGTGTGAGATACAGTGTGGTAGTGAACGAGGGGGGAGAGGTCGTGTGAAACAGTGGGGTGCAGAGTAGGAGGGGTACAGATATTGTGTTCACTGTTATGGGAGATGAATGTATAAGGGCAGAATGGCTTGATCCCCTCCTACAGATTGTCAACTGACACATACTCCCACCCAGTATCCTCCTCTCCTGTCCCACATTGGTTGTCTTTAGTGTCTGCACACAGTGAAGACGGCCATCTGAGTGTAAAACTCCACCCTTCTCCATTTATACCATGAGCGGTTGTTGCGAGGTTGTACATTTAAGAGGTGGCTTCATGTTGTCAGCCAGCATATATGCAGCCATCTTGGTGCGACTGATAAAATGGAAACAACCTTGAGACAGTGAACACCATTGTGAACTAGCAAAGTGAGTGACTGTAAATGTGTGAGGTAATATTTGTATACAAAACCATCAACTTATTTTGATGAATATCTCAGTATTTAAATTAAATGGTATTTGATAGGCAGGGCTGTGTTGATACTTTGTCAGTTGGGGGAAATGTGTTATAGAGTCTGTGCAAAATGTTGCTGCAATGCTACAAAATGGCTGTTACATGCCATAGGCTGTCTTTCTAGCTCAGACACGTTCAGCCACCATCTTTGATTTCAGGACAACAAAGAACGACAGGGATACAGTGAAAATGCGCAGTTTACATTGACTGCAGTTACTTATACTGACAAATAAATCAACTTAAATTGAATAATACACAGAGAGGTGTTTTCTTTTGAAGCACCAGTGCCAACTACACCACAGTATGTAGTATATTTTGCACCGATATCTTTGTCTCGGTGGACCGGCAGATTTGTCCTTCAAACGACAGTGTGATTTCAAATGCCTTTACTAAACGGTTTATTTACATCAAGACGACGACTGAATCAACTGGTTTTTGCTTTGTAGCCAGACCTCGTAAACCCACTGCAAAGGCTAACATTCGCTCTAACAGCGTTCAAGAAAACGAAGAGCTAGAGCGACATTGTTGGCATAAAACGAGCCATCTGAAGCTGTGTTTAAATGTGTTATCTCGTCGAGGTTGTGAAAATAAAAATAAAAACATTTCCACGAAGCGTTTGAACACCGTGGGCAATTTAGAAGTCGAATTTGTTCTTTTTCCCCCGAAATCCCCCTTAGCATGAATGCTTCGACGGAACCCATGCTAGTCCCTGCTGCAATCCGGTCTCTGGGGCTGTAAGCTACCGCTGCTGGGTTAAGGAGCCAGCTAATGTTCAGCTTGCAAGTTTTATTTCCAAAAATAGACTGAATCGACAGAATGATAATCGCATTCAAGCAGCACACAACGCCCTTCGTCCAGCCTGTGTGGCTGCTGGTCGCTGACGTACTCTCTTTCTTTCTTTCCGTCTTTCTCTCTCTGTCGGGGAGGAATTCACTCGTCCGCTATGTGGTTCCGCTGCCAGCACAAAAAGCGTCACATTTGTCTCGATATGCCGAACCGACGCGTTTCCACCGGGCTGCTATTTTGGACCAGACCGTGTTCTGGACGGGCAGCTCTCCACGCTGCGACATTTTAACGCTCAACGACGGCCTGTTCTTGTTAGCTAGCCGCGATGTCGGCGAGAGCCGTTTTGGAAAACGTCGGCTACAATCCGTCGAAAATGACACATGACTACGCAGCGTCGAAATGATCGCGATTAGCATAACATAAAGACGACTCTAAACAGGCAAACCCTTTACTCCTGTCTCACTCAGCTTGAAACCCAATATCTCCATTTGGCAACTTTTAATTTGCTCCCCCTCCTTCTCCTCCTCCTCCTTCTCCCTCTCCCACTCATATATTTTTCTCACTGTCCCTGTTCTGTCTCGGATAGATTTTTCTCTCCGCTCAAACTCTCTACCCTCCCTGAAGGAAGGGAGGAAGGAGGTTGTGTGTGTTTTTTCCTTGAAATTTTTATCACAAAATTATAATACACTCAAAGGGAAACTCACCGTCATGAAAAAGCAGTGCCTTGTCAACGGGGTTTCCTCGCCATCACCGCACGGGTTGTTGGGGTAGTGCACAGAGCAAGGCAGGCAACCCACATCAGCAGTCCACAGCGGCATCGTGCATCTCCACCAATTTGAATAGGAAATATACATGTAGGACAATAAGTGATTAATAAACACGCATTTCCCCATATTCAATTTATGTTATAGTAGCACGACGTTCAGCCCAAGTGATTAGCAGATAAATCAAGTCAAGTTTAATCATTAAAATCAGCAGAGGGCGTAGGTATGTGCCACACCTTGCTGTCACTCAGGTAGAACCACTGAGAACTGTAAATATAAAAGTAATAACTTCAGTTTTAATAGGAAAACTTCTACTATTGACATAGATAGATAGATAGATAGATAGATAGATAGATAGATAGATAGATAGATAGATAGATAGATAGATAGATAGATAGATAGATAGATAGATAGATAGATAGATAAAACATTTTAACTTTTATTTTGACACAAATTTGGTGTATTTTTAAGATTTAATTGATAACTTTAATTTAAATATTGTTTTCCGGTTTTTGTTATTACTAGTATTATTAGTAGTAGTAGTGGTAGTCTTATCGTTGTTATTGTTAGTATTATTATTATTATTATATCACTACCTTCCGAATGTGGGTCAAAAATCACTCAACAACTTTTTTTTATTTTTAAATATATAACTTTTTCTGCCATGTTTGGAACCCTCTTGCGCCTTTCATCTGTACGTTCCAAGGCAGACTGCGCACGGATCAGAGGCAACGGCGCAAGCGCTTGAATGTATTTTCAATGGAAGTGCACAGTTTCTCGTTTTCTTTTTCTATGCGGTTGATACAGCATATTGATGAAGCTTAAAGGGATATCTCCCTCTCTCTCATAACATTAATTGTTCTAAAGGCGTACACAACCTCCGCTACAGTAGGTGGCGCTGTGCCCGTGTCACATCGCTTGTTGACAACCATGAAGAAGAAACGAATCGAATCACTTCCGCCAACAAGTGTGTCAGTGCAGCAACAACATGGACGCCTCCGAGGGAGTTAGTCAGGAAAACGAGTTTACTGGTGACGCCGGTGTGGGTACGATGCAAGAGCGTCTTCAGAAGCGGCACCAGGCGAGAATAGATGATGTCGAGCGGAGGAAGGAAGCGAAAGAGAGCCTGTCCGTGGCGGAGGAACAGCTCGAGTATTTCACCAGCACTTTCAAGCGGGAGCGGGTGTGTATCGAGGAGCTGCTGTCCAGCTGCTCCGGTGCGGACCGGGCCGTAGTGACTCAGAGGCTGGAGGAAGCCACGGTCAAAACTGTGCAGCTTCAAAAGTTTCTCAACGACAGCGTGTTGTTCTTGACTCAGTACGAGTTGAGACAAGCCCAGGCTGGTCTCCAGAAACTCCAGACCTCTCTTGCTGAGACCAGAGAGGATGCTCTTCCCAAGAAGAAGTTTGCCTTTCGAGCTCGCAGTAAAGTAGCTGATAAAGCCTCGGTGCCTGTGTCAGACTCCTCTCCACCTGATGCTGCACCCACACCTGCAGGTCCACATGAGGTGGGTGGAGGCGCCACCTCAGAGCTGTGCGGCTTCTTCAACACGGACAGTGAGCATCTGACCAAAACATCTGAGGAGATTCAGAAACGAGATGTTCTGTTGAGTCACCTGTCCAACTGTAAGGTCCGTCTGTTCGGTTCACCCAGCACGCTGCACCTGAAGCACATCGACAGCTGTGAGATCCTGTGCGGGCCGGTGACCACCTCAGTGTTTGTAGATCATTGCAAGAATAGTACACTGAGCTTCCCCTGCCAGCAGCTGCGGACCCACAGCACCACAGACACACAGGTGTATCTGCACGTCACCAGTCGAGCCATCATAGAGGACTGTCATGGTGTTAGCTTTGCCCCGTTTTCCTGGTCTTATCCCACTCTGGAGGAGGACTATCGTGTATCTGGTCTAAGTCAAGACATAAACAACTGGAATCAGGTGGATGACTTCAACTGGCTTGCTGCAGGAACACCTTCCCCCAACTGGACTCTCATCCCCACAGCAGACAGGAAAACTAACTGGGACTAGAATGTTGAAGCCAAAATTATGATATCCTTTCCGACACCTAATTAAATCAGTTGGGTTTTCTTTTAAGTCAGTGCCTGTTTTTTCCAATGTAGCTGCTGTTGTAATCAAGGTAGAAGATACATTAAGTAACATAACATCTGTCCATCATTATCTATACTACTTAAAAGTCATAGAGAAGCTGGAGTCGATCCCAGCAGAGAAGAGGTGTGGTACACCCTGGACTGGGTATCACAGTTCCAACGTATTTGGACAAACAACCATTTGCACCTATTGACAATTTAGCGATGAATTCAAAGACAAGACCAAAATGTCCAACACAACTAATGTTGAACATGCACACTGGGATTAAAACCTTCATGTACCCTGCTTAGAGGTCAGAGACCACTGCACCACAATGCCAGGCCAAACGCACTTATTGAAATAAGATGGAAACTGAAATAATAATTACTAATTAGCACTAATAAAACAATGAATGTTATCACTGCTTCTTCCTAATTATTCTTGAATCCTCAAATAGATGCATATGTATATGTAGGCGTTCTGACCCAGATATCTGATATGTCATTGTAAGTGACAAGGTATTGTCAGACACTCGACATTCGTTGAATGTCACAAACCTTCAGAGATTTCAGAATGCAACTCAATCTCACTTGTGTTTTTTACTTATTTTTTCTTGTGTGTCATGCATTAAACAACAAATACATTTAAAGTCAATGTCAAATGAACCCAGCAACAATTTTGAATGACAGAATCAATAATCCTATAGTCAGATTAGTACTAAACCAAAATAAGGACTATTTAAATTGTCCATTTTGTTCTCCTTACCAAGTTTGTAAGACAAAGATGTTGATGTATTTGTCAATAATTAGTCATGTTTTAGAGGTTAACGACACTTTCCACAAACACTTAAAGTGTTGCAATTATATTGTATGTGTTGGAAACTGCTGAGTGCATGTTTACATGTACTGCTTATTAATGGTATATGGGTGTAAAGAACTGTGGAGGGCAGCATTACACCTCTCAATGCACAGCCTGACGTTCCTTTCACGTCATAATGAAGAAACAGCTGCATCCCATAGAATTTAAAGTAACTCGAGGACAAATATTGATAAGCAACATAATTGTGAAGAATATATAGTAACTGTATTTGTAAATGAATGGAGAAAGACACGCGGTATATCCAGGAGATGGCTGCAAGATGTTCAGCATTGCAATTTTTACGTCCAGTCACAGTGAAATTTAATTGGAAAGGCTTTGTTTTGTGTATGTGCTTTTGTTTCTACCACACAGTGTTGAAGACAGCAAGTGAAGCTCATTACTGAGGGAATGTAAATCACTTGAATTGATTAGCATGCAAGACTTTTCCTATATTTTGTTATATATCCAAGTTGATTAACATTGTATTTTGTACATTTTCAAGGTTTATGTGTTTAGGTATGATTGAATCATCGACAAAGCCTTGAATTGCTTGCCTCGTGAATGGATCAAGCCTCCACTGTGAAAACATCTGACCTGCGTTGAACCCTGTGAATGGTTAGTGTCTTTATTAACTCCACTTTTATCTTCCTCGGTTTTTGTCAGGACTTCAGCTGATGCCATCACATTTGATCAAGGCAACTCTTCACCACGTGAACGCTCAAACCAATTATGGCCCCTGACTGCAGCTTATAATCAGGCTCATCTTGTGTGGAGGGATTTCTCTAAATTGGATCAGGCTACTTACAGGGGCTTAGCATGACGTACAGCAACTTTGAGTTTAATCATGAGTAACCAAGGCAATCCTCCTCCGCCTCTCGCAGAGAGCGGAACATCACGATTAACTTCACCTGTGCGTTAAGGAAGGAAAATTGGAAAAAAAAGTTTAGTGGGAAATTAAGCTTCATACAATTTAAACATTTCTGTCACAATAGGAATGGAGACCGCTTTGAAGAAATAACACTCTGGGACTCTTTAAGGGTTTTTCATCTCTGCCTTTTTGATGTGGAATGGATTACTGTCAGAGCTGACTCTTCTGTCCTGTAGGACCAGCCAGAGGAGTCCTCGAAAACAACAGAAGACAAAGACCACAGACTGATAAAGGAAGGAGCATTTATATAAATTAAGGAATAATCTCCCAGTATCTTGAAGTCCCTGCTGATCTATACGACTTGACTTCTGCACAGATAAGGATACATACCAGATTGAACAATGGCTTTGATGTTGGTCAAGTTTGACCTGAAAAAGCGAGTGAAGCTCGCTCAGACAGTTTGGTTCATGTACTGGTTTGCCGTCATGGCCGGCGTGCTGCTCTTCAGCATGGGCCTGTTCTTTAAGATTGAGCTGCGGAAGCGCTCGGAACTTATGGACAACAATGAGAGCCATTTCTTACCCAATCTGCTAATATTAATGGGTCTGATAGCCTGCGCCATCAACGGTCTAGGGGGCAAAATCTGCTACGACTCGCTGGACCCGAGCAAGTTTGTAAAGTGGAAGCCCATGTTGAAGACCTTCTTGGTGTTCTGTGTGGGGTTCAATGCCCTGCTGCTCGTGACCGCTCTGCTGTGTTTCCTGATGAGGATCCCGCTGCAGTTCACCCTGGCTGAGGGCCTGAAGAATGGCATGAAGTACTACAAAGACACGGACACGCCGGGCCGGTGCTACATGAAGAGGACGCTGGACCTGATGCAGATGGAGTTTCGCTGCTGTGGAAATGACAACTACAGAGATTGGTTTGAGATTCAGTGGGTGAGCAACCGTTACCTGGACTTCACTGCAAAGGAAGTCAAAGAGTAAGTGACGACATTTAAAAAACTCTTATCAATAACCTGTGATATTTAGAGACACAACATGTGTAAGGTGACGGTGAAATTATTCTTTTTGGCTCAAAGACATTGTATTTGACAGTCAGGAGCAAGGGTAGTTATAGTTAAGTTAGAGTTCAGTGTAAGTAGATTTGAGGTGGAGGAAGGTCAAAGTGAGTGTCACTTTCGTCCATGAAGGATTATCGCTGCGGAAATGGTGACAGCAAAAGATGGGGGCGTGGCACTGGGGCTTTTGGAGGGCAAAAGAGGTTACTAGGCAGTTTTACGGATTGAGCTGATTAGGTCACAAAGGCAAGAGTTGGATTAAATGTACGTTGTGTCAGTTCAGACATAAGTGACATGTTTCTAACACATTTTTGTTAGCAATGATTTATTTATTTGGACAACAAGGGCAATTGTGACGAGGATTGATTTGTAGGGTAATGCATAATCAGTGCGTAATCTCTAGTTGTTTGTCAATTAAGAATCATGACATGTCCAATCAGGAGAGGATGTGGCAACACTCCAGCGACAGCACTGTCCAGTATACTGTCTAAACGTTCCTATCAGGGTGTTAATGGCTCTTTTAACAGTTTCAATGATTTCCATGTCCTTGAGGTTTTCAGATTTGGGTTTCTTTAGGTATTGATGTTCCAGGAAATCCCTGATCTATATTGGACTCTCTCAAGTAATCTGTTAACAAGTTTCTTTCCATTGACCTACATCCATCAGTCACAGCTTGAGATACGCTGTTCAGAATTAGCACAGACTCGAAAACAAATGCACCTTTTTATTTTTTACCTGAAATCATTTAACTAGCCTGACAAGATCAGAAGATCCAACCCTTTAAAATCAGATCACGATAACAAAGAATGACCACAATAAAAGTCGTATGACTCTAATCCAGTGAACACAGAGTGCAACACATCTTACTCTAGGCTCAAAAGGTTGTATTCAGTATGGGCGGGGGGGGTGTGCTACACTAAAATATTGCGGTGTTTTTTGCGTGGCGATTTTATATTGCTTTTACCATAAAAAATGTGTTGATGTGAGCATATCGAAATATATGATCGTATGCCGACTTAAATATCGTGGTAATATTCCATCGTGGTGTCACTGGCAATTGTTTCCGTTCTGATAGAAAACATGCTAATTATACCTCAGGTAATTGTAGTTCAGGCTGACTTCATATAATGTAGTGTGACCTGTTATCCCACCATAACATGACACTGCCTAATTCCCCTTAGCCGCATTGGGAGCAACGTGGATGGCCAGTACCTGATGGACGGAGTGCCGTTCAGCTGCTGTAACCCCGGCTCCCCCAGACCCTGCATCCAGATTCAGATGACCAACAACTCTGCCCATTATAGCTACGACCACTACACGGAGGAGCTCAACATATGGAGGCGCGGCTGCCGCGATGCACTACTGTCCTACTACGGAGGCATGATGACCACCATCGGAGCCCTTGTGGTCCTGATCACTATGCTAGAGGTCAGAACCACAGAAGCATGTCGAGGAAATTACTGAAAATGTGTTTGATTTTCACCTCACACTTCACGAGACACAGTTTCAATAAGAAAAGCTCACAGATGCAGTTGAATTAAAGGCGCCACATGTAAGAATGTGGCCAAAAACGGTTACTACATTGAAATTCAAAATACAGAGGTCTTTTAGGTTTCGTTTTCTGATGTAACTGGCAGCCCATGGTTGCTCGGCAGCTGAGATTCTACTGACTGCAATGATTGGTAGACGGCGGTAGATGGCGCCTCATGTCAAAACATGATTTGAAAACATAAACATGATTTGCAGTCTGCAAAATATATATTTTTAATGCAAATATTTTGGCTTTACTGTTGTTGTTGGTGAGTTCAGTTTGTTATATGAACATTATTCCTGAGTCTCTGTGACATATTAGGAGGATTTTATGGCCAGTTGCTTTAGATTTATTACATAATGCACCTTTAAGCATTTATCAGAGGTGGGCAGTTGACAAGAAGTACACACACTTCATACTAAAAGTATTTTCTGTTGTTCAAATAACAAATATTGTTTTCAGAGTAGGTTAAATTGACACTTTTCTAGTATGGTGTCTTCTTTACTTACTTTAATTACTGTTCACACTTTGAAAACACTTCAGAATACATTTAGGTTTTACGTTAGAGAATACTATGGAGGACTAATATTATGGTTCTTCATTATCATCATCATTACAGTATAATACAACTGCAGTATTTCTCTCATATTTTCTGTATTGGACCATCTGCCATGTAGGGAATGGCTGTCACCTTAAAGCCCATCCTAAGTGTTTCCACACCGCACTTGTGCACATGCTTCAGTCTGCAGTAATGATCCCAATGAGGTCTTTGGTGGCCCAGTTTTAAGAAGTGAGGTAAAGAGCCTGTGCACAAACATGCAAAGCTTTGACTCACTTGGCATCTCCAAACTCCACACCTCCTTCCCTTTGTCTCCCCTTCTCTCTAAATTCCATCCCCACTTTCATCCACTTACTGCATCTCCTTCCCAAACAACTCTATCCTATTTACCTGATTCACATTCTTCCTGCCATACGATCGGGTTACCCCCGCGTTACCTTTGGCAAGAGTCGGTGTGCAGCTTAGGATCTCACCTGCGACTTTCTACTCGGAGTGTAATCATGTAACTGCCTCTGACGGCGTCTGTTGTTAGCAGTGATGACCTGGGTGGTTAGAGTTTAACAGCCCAAGCATTATTCATTTAGAAAACACCTCTATCCCAGAAATCCTGCAGACAAACTCCTCCTCCAACCACTAGGATATCAATGATATATGGAGACTGAGTCAGGTTTTAAGAGTAGTTACGCAACACATCTCTATGCTGACACAGATAACGGAGAGATGGAGTAATCTGTGACAAAGACAGACCCACTTCCTGGAGAACTGATCTTCTGAGCTGAGGTCTCTATTCATAGTAACAGACATCCTACTTGCCTCGTGATTTATGGTAGGCATTAAGGTTAGATTACTTTCTATTCTGAGATATACACCTTTTTTTTCCCCTCCTCTTTTTGTGCCTGGTGGATTTAATCTCAAATGTATGACATGTATTTTGTTTGTCCTCTTGATGTTGTCTGTCGCCCTATTTTAAACAATGATGATGCAAAACATGCAAGGCTATTTGAAGCAGGGCTGCAAATAGCAATTGTTCTCATTAATTGCAGAATATTCTCTCAATTGAGGGATATTGTTCTTTCTTTAAGTGTTAGAAAATGAAAATGTTCATAAATATTTCCCAGAGCCAGGGGGACGATGTCTCATAATAACATATAAAATAACATCTGCTATAATGTAACTACCATTTGCATTGCTGTCAAATGATTAGATTAATTGTTTTTCTATATCTTAGTTTCACATGAGTATTTCTTTAGTTGATGATAATCATAAGCCTATCTTTTTCAAAAGCTAGTCTTAATCCTTTAAGGTACACACCAAGAAAAAAGCATTTGCATTTTTTATTATTTTATTTTATTTAAAATCAATATTTGTTTAATTTTTAATTTTTCTTAAATGAGACCCTACAATATTTCAGATACAGGCCTCTACCAAACGGTTGAGACGTCTGTTCATAATAAACCTTGTTTGCATAATTCATAAAGTACAACATTCAGAATAAGCCACATTAAGTGTTAGTGAGTTCAGCTTGATGCATTTTTCAATGAGGTATAGTGACTTAAAGTGTGGTCGACCAAATGGTTGAGTAGTACCTTAAATTGTATGTTCTCGAGCAGTATTTGTGTAATGTGAGTTTGTTAAATGTGTTTTATTGAGAAAACGCCGAGCCACAGAGCTCATGTGATGATCACACAGTAACTTCTCAACTTCTGAAGTCCCAGGTTCGGGGGTTCCCAGGTTTTATGTCATAAGTGCTCCTGTCTTTTCCAGGTCGCAGTGACCATCGGCCTGCAGTACATCGACAGCTCCCTGTCCACGCTGGTCAACCCCGAGGACCCCGAGAGCGAGAGCGAAGGCTGGATCCTGGAGAAGACGGTGAAGGAGACGTTCACTGACATCATGGCCAAAATGAAGTCTCTGACCAAAGGTGGTAAGGTGGATGAGGGCGGTGAGGCAGCGGTGGAGACGGTGAGCTGAACTAACCCTTCCTGCCAAAACTGACACCACTAACTCCTTTTAATGGACTCTCTGCAACACATTGCATACATAATATGACATATTCATACATATAGAGGAAGAAGTAGAATGAGTCCTTTTTTTTCAAATTTTTACTTTCCCCCTGACCAAGCAAGTGACACAAAAATACATTTAAAGAGATTTCCCTGTTTTGGATTCTGAATTTGGATTTATTTTTTTCATAATAAAAAGTTCAAAATTTAAAGTTATATATATATATATGATATGACTGTACATAGTGTAGTGGGGACGGTGGTTGCCATGCAACCCCCCCTCTCATTAAGCCAGAGGTGCAGATGGAAAATATTTACAGCCCAAAGGAGACACTGGGTTTTAACCATGTTGACATGATCTATAGTGCTCTGGCTCGTAGCAGCTACTGTTTATAGGCACAGCAAACACTCCCCTCTTTTTATACTCAAGTCCACCTTTGTCCACAGTGACCACTGGTGAAGCTCCATGTGATGGAGTCAAATTATTAATCGACTGAATCGGGTTTGAGTTTTGCATGAGTCCAAGGAGGAGGGATGGGCATCGGCAGCAGGGGGCAACAACTCCAATCCTGTGGAGGATGACTGAAAATTGGCAGCTAAATCTTGGCTCCTGAACCCTGCACTGTTATCTCAGATCCTTCTTTTAATGTTTTCTTTGTGCATTCAGTATCTGTATATTGACACGTGTGTCTGTATATTGCTGTCTTTGTACATAGTGTAGAAATGATGGAGAAGATTTAAACTTTTTTTTTTCAGCTAAATATTTTATTTAAACCCATGTAAAGCATTTTTCCATATGATTTTTTTTTTGTCTGTGTAGAAAATGTCGACCGTGCACACGAATAAAGGATTTTAGAGATGTGATCTGACTGTGACGTCATGTTGTCTTGACCTTGAGGTGCAAAGACCTGAGATGGAGAGTCAAGTCACGCAGTGAAGTGCCACAGGGTTCCTGATTAAGTCAATAGGATGAGGCCAATTAAGGTATTAGTGCTTTCACATGGGTGTGGGATGACTCTCCACATGTCCTGTGTGTGTATACCTGGTATTCCTTATGTTGTGGGGACCTAAATCTGTTTACACAGTCACATTATGGGAACTTGAAGTCCCCATAATGTACATGTAAAGTTAGGCTGAGGTTAGGTTCAGGTTATGGATCAGTGTCAGGTTTAGGCCTGTAGTAATTATGTTTAAGGTTAAGTCTCTTAAAATTAGTTAAAAATCCGTTGATTGCATTTATAAAACCCATGAGTCCACATATTTTGCCAAAAGACGGACATGACAAATGCATTCCCATGATGTCGGAGTCAGCGTGGCCTAGTCAGAGCAGATGGGGGGAGCTGTGAAGAGTCGGTATGAACGGTATCGAGGCCAACTCTGGGCAGTATTTCTGTTGGGACCAAAGCACATAACCAGCCTCGAGTAGATAAGAAGCCTAAGCGGCTTTAGATTAGCATGATCCCCCTCAGCCAGGTAAAACAGGTGATGTCCTGTTGCAGGACTTGCGTCATGGACACAGAGACGGACGGACAAGCGTGAAAATGTTCAAAGATCAGGATGCAAATCAGGAGTCAGAAACGTAAAATTACAAGTATTGTATTCAGATCTTTATTACCACAACCACAGTATACAACTACTCCATTGCAAGTAAAAGTACACAGTAGTATTAAAACCAAAGCACCATCGCATGTAGTCATTCCTTATTAGTATCTCATATCAGCAGTGTGATATTCATCTGTCTTTGATACTTTCACTGAAGTGTATTTAAAAAATAATAAAAATCATGTAATTCTAATGTGTAACAAAATATCAGTTTGTGTTGGCAAAAAAATAGTAAAATAGTAAAAGAAAATCATTATTCGGCCTGGATGCCTCTGCAAATATGTTTACTCACAAAAGCTTTATTATTTCCCTCTGAAATACTGGATTAAGCATTCAATTTGAACAAGTTTGCCAAGCCAAAAAGCCAGAATGGATTATATGGCAGTCTCTGTTAGGACAAAACAGCCTCTAATCTATACAGAAACAACTATTTCTGTTGTCAAGAAAGTATCTTTAAAAATAATCCATGATGCCTAATCAATACATAATCAAACAACATCTGATTTTCCCAAACTATCCCTGCTTGTTTTATAGAGACAAATAATCTCCTGCTTTGTATTCTGCTGCTCTCTGTTGGTGAGTCTAAGTAAAAAAAATAAATTAAAAAAAACGGACACAAAATCAAGCCTAAGTGATTCACTTTTTAATGTTTTTCTTATTAAATGAAACTCTCCTCTGACTCCCCTCACATTTCAGGAACACTCCCTCTGCTCTCAGCAGCAGTTGGAGTTTATTCCGTCTCCAAATGTCCTCCTAACTTTCACTGTGCCCTTGGCAAAACTCATTGACATGCATCTTCAACATCAAGACACTGACGTTCTCTGAATCTTAACAGCCTCTGTTACATTAAACGTCCACAAGAGGGCGTCTTTTCCTCCCTTTGGTCATTGAACAAGGGCGTCCTCCTGTTTTTGCTGAAAGATCTCGTGAGAGAGACGCTTTCTTCTCAGGCCTGGTGGTAATTAAAATAAAGAGAGAGAGAGAGAAACATGAAACTATAACAATAATGTCACTGAAGATGTTATGTAATATGACACATGGATAACAACAGTTTTAGTGACACACACACACACACAGTGGGAGTAGCTCAGTATTTTACACACACACATTTTTCAGTGATGGAACTTTTCATCATCAGTTGATGGAGTTTTAAATTATATAAATTGCATAATAAATTAACAAAAATAGCACTGTATTTTTATCTATTCGGGGAAATCATTAGTTACCGAGTAATGAAAGACTATACACTTTTGTTGATATATTAAAAAATAAATATTTTCTGCTCTTCCATGTGAACTCCTGTGTAAATTGACAATCTTTCAAAACACAATCGCAGCACACAAGATCTAAAAGGGACTGAAATTAGAGACTGAATCCAACATACTTTCCATTATTTTGCAATATTTACATTTTTGCGTGTAATTCAAACTATACAATCCCAGAAAGCACAAAAAAAAGCATTTATTATTTTACTACTAAATACATGTAATACATTTCTTATTTGGCCTGTGATCTGGTTAAATGTTGTTTACATATTTTAAAACAGAAGAAACGAGTCACAAATATTCCTAACAGAAAAGTAAAAAAAATATCCTTGAATAGTCAGTAAATTATGAAAATAGTTGGTGGTTAATTTGTTTTCTGATTTTATTTTATTTTATTTTTTAAGTTTCCAGCCCATGTATGTCTTTAGATTAGTAATTTTGTCCAACCAGCAAAACCACAAAATATTCACTTTACACTCACTAAAGCCTTTACATTCTAAGTAAAAGACAATTTATTTGTCCAGGTCATTTGCAATTTGTTTTTCAATTCATTTTTTTTGTCAACCATGGCAGACCAGCAGTGGAAGGGAATTGGACTTTTTAACCAGAGGGTTGCCAGTTCAAATCCTGGGACATTTCACAGACTATATAGGCTGCCCCTGAGCAAAGGACCCAAATGATGGGTTAAATGGAGAGGTCGAATTCACTATCACTAATTGTTGTGTGTGTGCAAATAAAACTAATTCTAATTCTAATCAGTTAACCAACCAACTTAGAATGTTTTCTGCCTTTTTTTTTTTTTTTTTTACTTTCTATATTGCTCCAGACAAAATATAATCCCGTGTAATTTGACAAATCGCAGCGCTACAGTGAAAGTGTACAGTCGGCCACAATAAAGCAAACACACAGGAGAGGGTGACAAATGACTTTTAATTATGCATAAAGAAACAGCACTGATGAATATATGCAACGCCAGAGGGCTTTATTAATTATTTAAGCTCATAACAAAAACAAATGCACAGTGTCATGTTTTGACAGCGAATGAATGAATGAATGAATGAATGACACATGCTTTAAATACAAAATGTAATGTGTGGTCGACTTTGAGGTGACAGTCAAAGGTCAGCGGCGCTGCCACGAAACTCATCTCCCTTTACACTTCACTGTAGGCTGAATAAATATGGCAGATGGAAAGAAAAGCAGAGGGAGAGACAGAGAGAGACGGAGAGAGAGGCCCGTGACTGGTAGATGTGTGTTCCTGCTCAGAGGGGCATTGTTGGAGCTATGAGAGGACAATGCACTGCCCCCGCCCTGAATACTCGCCATACCAGCTGACCAGCCATTACCAACACAATTCCTGCAGCTCAGATACACACACACACACACACACACACACACACACACACACACACACACACACACACACACACACACACACACACACACACACACACACACACACACACACACTGCATCCCACCCAACCTTAATCATAAGTTTAGTCTCACAAGCCAAACACAGTGTGTGTGTGTGTGTGTGTGTGTAACAGCAGAGAGATGAGGTGGGAGGCCAGCAGCGTCTGACAAAAGGCTAAAGTCAAGACACACATATTGTCTCGCCTCCATATGCATGTGTGTGTACGTGTGCCCGAGTGCACATGTGTGTGTGATTTACAGCAAGTTAAGTTTAGATCCTCGCACCTATCTGTTTCCCTCAGCAATAACGTCTCTCCCCTCACCTCCCCCTGAGACCTTATCCTTATTATTCCAGGACGCATGACAGAAGTGGAAGGTGCGAACATGTCGCGTCGGGAGGTCATGCCACACTGTAAAACACTCCGTTTAAATAAAATAAAATAAAATAAAATAAAATAAACCTTTGCTTAAGTAGCAGCAGCTGAACGCACTTGAAGGAATCAAAAATATATATATTATTATTGCATTATGCAAGAACTCCTTCATTAAAGTTTAAGCGGCGTTGTAGTTGCTTGTGGAAGAGTTCATTTCAAACCGCTTCATTTACCGGAGTGATTCCATACGTGATTCATGATCACTAAATACTCATTATTTATTGATAGCTCTAGTAATGATAAATAAATAGTTTATGTGACTGAGAAAGAGAGAGAAAGGAAAAAGTCGAGTGCAGACATTTACTTCTTTTGGGGGGTTTTCAACTGTTGATTCAACCAAACAATGTCTAATGTAATATTTATTTAAGCCTTTCTATTTTATTCTGCTCCTTGTACCTGGGTCTTTGTTTGTATATTTTACTGTCTCTGTTATAATCACAGTACACTAAAAAATTAAACGGCCATAAACTTGTCTCATACAAAAGCACATTAATAGACTAAGTTAGTTTAGTTGTTTAACATCTCCGTGGGATGATTTTGCCTCTTTGTAGTCATCGTGCGTCTCTTCATGGTCATTTATCATCTTTACGGTGGTTTTATGTCTCCTCTTTGTGGAGGACTCTTGACTCTCTTTACGGTCATTTTGTGCACGTTTGTTGTTTCAGTTATTCAGCATCATTTTATAAGTCTGTGTTTTTATTCTGTGTTTGTTCCTCTTTTCAGTTGCTTTGTGTATCATTGTTTTACATCTCTGTGGTTGTGGTGAGTCTCATTATGTTTTTATAAGTAATGTTGCATCTCTTTGAGTTTGTTTTGTCTCTCCCTGGCATGGTTTGGAATCTCTTTATATAGCCATTGTTCGGTGTTTGCATCAGTGAAAGATTTGGAGTAATAATCACTGTGCAGTAGATTGACACCATCAGATATTAATGAATAATGCAATTGCTGTAAGTTAAGAACAATTAAACTGCAGTCTCATATTGCTATTTCCCTTTTGTAAAAAAGGATTTCTTGTGCACGCCTAGTTTACGGTCATGTTGTAGCCTTAAAAAGAGCTGTATAAACTATTTACAGAAACCTCATACAGAGGTCAGGGCCCCCTGACCTCAGCCTCAGGGCCTCAGGGTCGTTCAGTCAAATGTTTTGAGTGTATAAACTGCAGTGAAGCAACGCAGAAAAGTTTGTTTGTGCACATTTATCCCTTGTAACAAATTGTGTATGTTCATTTGCCATCTTTAATTCAAAACACCATTAACGTTGGGTGATTTTTACCCGAGATAATAAATACACCCAATAAACAGTACTTGTCATCAAACTATTTCAAAACATGACAAATTTGAGTAGTGTTCTTTTATTTTAAACTGTGTCATGTCTAACAAAATGAAAGAAAGGCATCATGAGGGGACCATATAAAAATGCTCCAAAATTACTGGAAAATTAGGAATTTGGGAACAAAAAATTACTAAAAAAAATAATAATAACGAAGATGAAAACTTGGTTTTCATGAAAATCACATACATTTATTTGCTTGGGTGAAAACCACCCAGCAATGGTGTTCTACAGTTAAAAACCACTGGTTCAAAAAAAAAAAAGGTGCAATATTTAATTAATATAAATGCAAATAAATGGACACACACCCACGCACACTGCATTGATTTACATTCATTTCAACCTCACAACAAAACCAGTTAATGCCAAAACCCAACTTACTAACCAGCGTGTATCTTTTAAAGGTCCAGTGTGCAATATGTGTGCTCAGAATCTTGATATATTACCCATGTCTGTATATGTGCATAATCACTTTAAAACAAAAATAATTTTTTTTTCGTAGTCTTAGAATAAACCTTTTACTTAGTTCCTGTTCAAACTAAAAAGAGGGACATACATATTGTTATGCAATGGCCACCGTAGGTCCCTAGCGCACTTGGGAAAGAGGGATGAGATAATTCTTGTCCCCATAAGGACTTAAAAAAAAAAAAGGACACACCAATTAGTGATCGTGAAATTGACTTCTGCTTTTAATATTTCCAATTTACACACCAGTAGTGAACACACAATGGGGACTGGTGCCTTGCTCAGGGGCAACCCATCCCATGACCCTTTTTGGGGGATTTGAACTGGCAACCCTGCGGTTATGAGCCCAATTCCTTTTTCTTGACCCATGATTATAAAGAGGTGACAAAAACAAGTCCACATACACGGGATTGTGACAGTGTTGAACAGGTGTTATATTGTTATACTGCGGGTGTCCGTGAGCTCGTGTGCGCGCCTGGAGCGAGAGAGAGAGAGAGAGAGAGAGAGACAGAGCTGGCAAGTGGAGGAGGGCTACGAGGACGCGCACGAGCCTCCTCCCCTCCGACCGCGGCGTCGTGCGGCGCGCTCCCGGCAGCCCACTCGTGCTGCTGCTCTACTGTAATCATATGATTGGGAGTCGATCCTCGCTGCAGAATAGCGACACTCTGGGCGGACACAGGCTGAGGATCCGGGGCGGAGGACACGCACCATCACCATTGTAGATTTGTAGCCGCCAGACAAGTGCTTGGAGTCGGTGAAAGTGTCAACCAGAGCCAAACTCCCCCCATTAAGGAACTTTTCCCAAACTCTGGAGAGACTCGGACAGAGGGGGGGCCGTTTGGGGAAAGAAGGGGGTCACACTCACACTAGAAACCGAAGGACAGTCGATTTAACCCAACGACAAGAGGCGGAGGTTTGAGATTTACACGCCTGATACACGCCGGTGGAATCCCCAGGGTCCTTACATTGCTTGGCGGGGCGTGTGTCTCCTTTCCTCCCCTCTTATTTTCTTAATAAGTTTTTTTTTTCCGCCTTAGTTGGGCTAATCTTCCGTTGAAGCTAAAGTCATGGTCGGGGAGACAGAGGTGAAGGAGAGACCCAAGTCCAACCCGGACTATCTAATGCAGCTGATGAACGACAGGAAGGTGATGAGCTCCCTGCCCAACTTCAGCGGCATCTTCACGCATCTGGAGCGGCTGCTGGATGAAGGTAACCCGGCATCATCACTGACACAGAGCACAGAGGAGACCCGGAGAGTCCATCCCTCTCTTTGACATCTCTCTTGTTTTTGTGTGAAATAAAAAAACAGTTTTGGTTTTTACTTTATTGAATTAGTCAACTGGAGGAAACATGACACAACTGTTACTTCACCCAGCAATGAATTATTTAACTTTTACAACTGTATTTAAATTAAGCTTCTTTTGCACAATAAATAAGAAAATAATGTCATGTAATAGAATGTGTCCAGATAGATGTCACAGAGTGGAAGAAAGAGAGATTTGCTTGTTTTTGGGAGGACGCTGCACTGATTTTGCATTTATTTGAACAGCCAAACCAAAGTTTTATCTCAAACCTGAACCATAACCATAACCAGGAAGTGTCTAACCCCAGCCTGACTAACCAACTGCTGTTAACATCTTAATCCACACTTTAACCAGAGCCTTAGAAATTAGGTTCACTGGTCCTGAAAAAGACAGTGAGTGAATGTGTGTGTGTTAGGAAAGGTCCCACAGATGCAGCTAAAACAAGTGCACACACACACACACTAGAAAAACATCTCTCTTCTTTCTCTCTCTCTCTCTCTCTCTCTCTCTCTCTCTCTCTCTCTCTCTCTCTCTCTCTCTCACACACACACACACACACACACACACACACACACACACACACACACACACACACACACACACACCACACACACACACACACAGAGTCAGTTGGTGATGGGAACAAACAGACAGTTGTTAGTCTTTCCCAGTGACCTAATGCGCAGGCTTATGTGAATCTGCAGCCCATCCCTGTGCAGGAACGAGAGCGTGTCACTGTGTAAAATTTTTGATTTGAAGCCACTGGCGGCCTCCGATGACACGCTGCCTCTGATCGGTGCACTTCACTTGTTGGTTTCCTCCTGCGCTTGCACAAGCTCCTTTTGAAACGACACCAAAGAGACATCACACCACACATCATCATCATCATCATCGCGCCCCAGCAAAGTGTTATGTTTCTCTTTCATCTAAATGTCGTCTTTTTGAAAAGTGTTAGTATACCGAGGCCTGTTGTAGCCGCTGCTGTTGCACATCTGACTTTGTGTTCCGTGGGCGATGCAGCAAGGTTGTTCTCCTCCACGGCCTGACAAATATATCAACTCGGCCTCTCTAGTTGTGTTCCCGTCGAAGACTGATGGTCAGGCATATTCATTCCTGCCACATGATGAACGTGACACCCGGGGTCAGCGTGGAAAGGCATTGTACCGTGCCCATTTTCTGCCTGGCGGCATCCTCGGGCTGAGTTATGATGAGACCAAGGCACTCAGGCATTAGGGATCTGAACCAAACCCAACAAAAAAAAAGTTTGTGCATGAACATAAAGAAGGCTGCCACTTCCAAAGATATTGTAAGAGTGTGTTTGTTTGGCCTATAAATAAACGCAGAGCAGGTTGAAGAGTTCAGATAAGGCCTGCCACAGCTCACCCCTTTATCTTTCTCCTTCCCTCCAGTGTCTTGTTCTTCTTTCACTTCTCATTTTCCTCAAGCAACTCGTGTCTGTTTTTTGTGCTCAGAAAGCGTGACTTTAACACTGCTTGTGTGTGCAGATTTTTTGTGTGTTTGTGTGTGTTTTTAATTGTCACTTTTGGCCCTGTAACAGGTTGGAATAGGTTATTAGAGGATCATCCTTGTCACTGTAGCTGTGGCTGTAATTATAGCGTCCTACTGTAGTTATTATGGTCAGACTTGTCACTGTCAGAGCATGGGAGACATGGCTGTCAGCCTGCTTAGGTCAGATGATATTTATGCCTCAAGGCACTTATTCCCTGTGTGTGTGTATGTGTATGTGTGTGTGAGTGTGAGTGTGAGTGAGTTGACACCCTGAGTCTGAGTCTGTGTGTATGTGTTACGTCTGTGTTTGTGTGGTGCAGTAGTCAGTTATTATTATGCGAGCGTGTCATTACAAAGGCATCGGAGGTTAGCATCGGTCATTGAGACAACCCCAAACAAACAGACAGGGACAGACACCGTCTCATTTGTGATAGTGCTAATGCATCAGCCCCGAAGCCAAAGTTTTGACCTGTTAAGAAATCCATCTCAGTGCCAGATTAATGACAGCCCCTCCGAGTTATATTGATTAGTTGATGAAGAATATTAATCAGAAACATTTCTCTATTTTGCAGATTCTCCCGTGTGAGAATTATAATCTGTTTTTCTCTGTTTTGTATCGCGTAATCTGAATATATCTCCAGGTTTTGGAGCGATAATTGGACAAAACAAGCTGCTTTAACCCTTTAAGGTACGCACCAAGTAAAAGCAAAGGAAAAATTATTTATTTGCATTTTTTTTTATTTACTTATTATAACAATAACGACAATCAATATTTATTTTTATTTATTTTTAAATTAGACCCTACAGTATTACAGATACAGGCCTCTACCAAACGGTTGAGACGTCTGTTCATAATAAACCTGGTTTGCATAATTCATAAAGTACAACATTCAGAACAAGTGACATTAAGTGTTAGTGGGTTCAGCTTGATGCATTTTTCAATGAGATCTAGTGAAAATGTGTAAATGTAAATGTGACTCACATGTTTTACCCCTTTTGGCATTTTATAAAACAAAGTGATGAATATGAAAATTGAATATGTTGTCGATCGCACTCCTAATGCGTTTTAAGAATGCCAGTCTGGATGATGAGTAACTGTCCTTTTCTAGAACTTCATTAACAGTGGTAGAGGTAGAGTAGGTCACTGTGACCACCACCAGCATTAATGTTTTTTACTCCGATTATTTACTTTGAAAGGGGAACCGGTGAGTGTGCGTGGGCACACGGTTAGTGAAAGAAATAAAGGGAAATTAGAATTAATAGAGGAGGCCTGATAGCAAAGCATTTAATGGATTCTACATTATGATGCACAGCACTATTGTCTGACCCCTGTCACTTCCAGTCACTCCTGTACCCATGGTACCACTGAGTCATCATCCTGTTTTCCTGAACTTACATTGTTTTTTTTCTGTCTGTTTTGCGATGTCTCCCTAGAAATCGGCAGGGTGCGCAAAGACATGTACAACGACACACTGAACGGCGGCATGTTCAACGGCCGGGACATGGAGGAGCTCCCGGAACCTATTGGCCCGGTGGCTCAGCTGCAGGAAAAGCTCTACGTGCCTGTCAAAGAGTATCCTGATGTGAGTGGATGAAACCATGACCCTCCCCTGATCTTTTTGCAGAGTTTGTGTTCACTTTTTTTTGGTCACATTATCTCCTCTCAGCTACAAAAAAAAGCTCAAATCTGCACTTGCATCAAATAACGTGATCAAGACTTAAAACGACAGGTTTCCGATAAGATCAAATTGGATTGAGATCCTAACTTCTGTATGGTTTTCATTTTAACTCCCACGTTCACACTATTTAGAAGACCTTAAAAAGTGGATTCACGGTTTTTTCCCCAAGCATATCGTCAAGTGTGACGGACAGACCTCATCCAGTTCGTCCTTGCTCACACTAAGTACAGTTAAGCGTTCCAGTACAATTGGAGTTGCGTTGGTCCAGATTGAATGTCTCACATGACTTTGTGCACGCATCAGCTCACCAATCACCGAGCACAATGACAGGCTGTCCTCCCTCACATGACAGGAGGCTAACAGGACACACACACACATACAGGGGTGCGCTGGAAAACGCTTGAGATCAGGGTTAAATTTAGAGAGCAGTTCCTCTGTCTGGTTTTGAGTGCGCTGGTAGGAAGTCAACGGTCATCTCTGAGTATGGCGTAACCCTGACAGAAGTGAACATGGCGGTTAAATTCGGTGAACACTCAACCGAAGAAAAAAAAAATAGACGGACGAGACGGTTCAAATGTTATTAGAGTACATGACAGAAACAGAGGGACAGTGGTTAAAAAACACACACACACACAAACATAGACACACACACACACACACAGGAGCAGCTGTCTAGTTAATCAGTCAGTCTTAGTGACAGATAAGGTTGAGAGAACGACGGCGTCCTGCCATACCATCAGCACCAGCCAGCGCCAATATAATGAGCTATTTTTGTCTCTCTTAGTAACACAGACACAGATGCATAAACCTCAAGGCCACACACTCACAAGTAAATACACACATGTTGAAAAAAAGAAAATGAAGAAAACCGTGTCTCGTCTTCCCTCTGGTCTGTTTATTCTGACTCGTGTTGCTCTTTTTGTGTAGTTCAACTTCGTAGGGAGGATCCTGGGCCCTCGCGGTCTGACGGCCAAGCAGCTGGAGGCAGAGACCGGATGCAAGATTATGGTGCGAGGGAAAGGCTCCATGAGGGACAAGAAGAAGGTAAACTCGACGAGAACGCACGCAATCACGAACGCACAAAATACAGCGCCGTTACCTTTGTATCTGTGCCGTTATAGGCGTTGTGTTGCGTTAGATCCAGTCACTAAACAGGGAATGAGATAATCTGGTACAAAAATACAAAAATCCACCTCTAAAGCTCACAAATGAAAGCTTATCGGCACCTTCAATGTGTGAACGAGACCTCAGGAAACATTTAGTTATTTGGCAGACACTTTTAACCCACTGACAAGTGACACAGCTAACAGGAGCAACTTGAGGTTAAGTGTCTTACACATGGGGAAGTGTCTTACACAGGGACACTTGCGGAAATGGGGATTGAACTCATGACAGGCCTGGTGAAAGATGACTCACTCAGCCACTGCTGCCCAGAACCCACAGTTTGTCACTTTTACACTTAGTTTGTTTATAGATTAAAGAAACAAGACGTTATAGTGCTTTAGAGATGTCTCCAGATTCTCTTCCGTAAGAGCCAGACCAGGTTTTATGCTAAATAAGCTGAGTTAATAGCTTCGTAAATGCTGTATACATCATTTATGCGAATAGTATTGACCTCCTCATCTGTCAGCAATAGATGAGAGACAAGAAGAAGCAAGATGATTAAGGTGTTTTCTTCTTTAGCTTGTGGAAACTTGCCCATCAGACTGAACATTATGTTCAATTTTTGTCAAAGTTACATCCCGGATTGTGAGACGCCGTCTCTCGGCGCAGTAGCGAAATTAAAATAAATCAAATAAATAAAACATGTGGACAGGATGTTCAGAAAGAAGAAGAGAGGCGTTTTAGCATTGGGCACATGAATATAATCCCAACCGCAGCCTGCAGGAAGGAAAAGCTCCGATGAGAATTTTTCAAATAACCGAAATTTGTTATGCTAAACGTTTCGTCCGTAATGCGATTTGTAGCAAACCTGTAAAAACACCATGTAGCCCCAGGCCCCTTTGACACCGAAAACAGATACTTGGGTTTGAATTTAAAGAAAAAAAAACACAGCCATGTTACAAAACCAAGTCAGAGACCAGCTGATGTTTATTTGGATTGGGGCTTTCTATCCGTCCTCCCCTCTCTCCACCATTGAGTTTTTGGTGCTGAGTTTTTCTCCTGTCCCGTTGTTCGGTCCATCTGTCCTCCCTTCCTCTCCCCTGGTGTCTGCTGTTGGACGGAATCAACTCAAGCTTTCCAAACGGCAGGTGGAGCAAGTCCAGCATTCCTCCACCCCCACCCACCCTCTTTCTCTCTCTCTTTCGCTCTCTCCAGAACATTCCCTACCCCGCACACCCCCTCAGAGAGTGAGAGACACACACAGAGACAGAGAGGAAAGAAAACAGAGACACAGTGGGAGGCGAGAGGGGTAGAGGAGAGAAACATGTTGACTTTCCAAAGTTCTTCAAAAATGTTATAGGACAGCTTACTTGACAAAACATCCACAAACTCCCAGATCGCCACGCTGAAATATAAGGCTTCATCATTTCACTTTAAACTGAGATGCTGCGAACAGTTCATCCCAATCCCGATCAATCCATTGACACCGCTGCATATCTGGTGTAAGCAGCTCTGTAAGGCTGTGGTGGAAATCTATCTAGTCAAGACTTGGATTAAAAGCTCCGGCTGAAGCTTAGCTTAGCATAAAGACTATAAGGTCAATGATATTGACAGGACATATTAGACAGATTTGTTTTACAAGGATTCGTAGTAACCATCCTCGGGATGGTGGAGCTGTCTCGCCTGGAAGACATCCCTTGTACTGCGCATAAAAAGTGACAGAAATAGTCGAGTAACAAATGAAAAAGGAATGCTGAAGAGTGAAGATCACACCCACATTTCATTTGACTGTCTCACCTCCTTCAGATACCAATTTCTCAGCATTCTCATCTGAAAGGGTTGTGAACAGATTTAAGCATCGGGAAAAGCAATTCCCAATAAGCAGTGCTGAGCCTCCTGTGCTGAAACCTAAAACAGTAAATGTAATGTTTACCATTGTCACTCTCTCACTTTAGTCGACAATAAATAGAAAATACGGATTGGATGAATTGAAATATTGACCCGTCTGAAGGCACCAGAGTAAACGTTCAGGACTTCTGACCGGAGATCATCCTGTGGAGGACAGATTCCATAGTAATCCATTACCTCAGTGATATGCCAAGCTCACTGTAGAGCTGGAAGAAAAGAATCTCTAAAGGATTTTTTGGATTCATCCTCTGGGAACCATTAACGTCTGTAAAAAAAAAAAAAATCACAACAATCCATTCACAATTTGTAGAGCTATTTCAGTCTTGACAAAAGTGGTGCACTGACATTGCCGTTCCTAGAGTCCCTTTCGTATTAGTGAGGCTGGAAATAAACCGAATCCCTGTCACAAGTTTCCCGGAGTCTAAAAACGCTCAGTTTCCTAAAATTGTCTGACGAATTATGAATAAACCATTAAATATTACGCTGTAGTGAAGCAAAGGAAAGAAAAGCAGCCAATCCAGCTTCTGTTTCAACTTTTCATAGCTCATCAAAATGAAAGATACAGTGAAAAAAAAAGCTTAATGCAAGTACAGCTATGTGGAGCAGATATTTATATCAAGACCAGCAAGTGCAGCAAGTCACATTGTCACTATTTTGTATTGTCGCTTGATAATAAGTTACTTTTATTCTAGGGGTGGGGGGAAAATCGATTCACATAGGAATCGCGATTCTAATCATCCACGATTCTGAATCGATTCATAAACTTCAAAAATCAATAAATAAAAAAATTTGTGTACAGTTTATTTTTGTAACTTCTGGGAGAAAAGGGCAGCTAGTCTAAGCTTTTATTTATGCAAGTTATTTTTTTGTACAGTAAGTAAGTTTTTATTTGTTTTGAATGAATAAATGTTAACTTTTGTCTTAAGTTTGCTTTCGTGTGATCACATTATCTTATACAAACTGTATTGTTTTGATGACATAATTTGCCTTAACACACTAGGCATTGTATCAATTTTTGAATCGAGAATCGTATGAATCGAATCGTGAGCCTAAGAATCGGAATCGAATTGAATCGTGAGCCTCCCAAAGATTCACATCCCTATTTTATTGATTCCTTATCATTTAAGAGATAGGTACACTCTTTGAAATAAGGGTTCCAAAAGGGTTCTTCTACAAGGGCTGAGGTTCTATCTGGAACCATTTGCTTCTGAAAAACCCTTTCCCAAAGAAGGGGTTTTTCAAGGGTTCTTGGTAACACTAATGGTTCCAGTAAGAACCATTTTGATCCAGAGAACCCTTTAAAACCCTTATTCTGAATAAAGGGTTTTAAAAGGGTTGTTGGTGGAACCCTCCAAAAGAGTTCCAGGTTGAACATTTATAAAAAAAGGTTCTACCTGGAGCCAAAAAGGGTTCTCCTATGAAGACAAGCCGAAGAACTTTATATGGTTCTACTTAGCACTTTTATTTCTAAGAGTGTATGTATAAATATCTTGTGATTTGGGGAAACGTTAAAGAAGGAGAAACCTTCAATAAAGGACACCAAACTTGTGTAAGCACTGAAGTGAAACTGAATTGTGACAACGCTTTCAAATCCACGTTACACAACATCCCAACCTGTGTGTGTGTGTGTGTGTGTGTTTGTGCGCAATTTGAAGCTGATCCAAGCAGGAAGAAAAGCCAAATCCTGTTTCAGTAAAGGTCGGGTTCTGTGCGGAGCATTCAGAATGAGCTTCTAAATTGTTTGTGTGCTTCAGGAGGAGATGAACCGAGGGAAGCCCAACTGGGAGCACCTGAGCGAGGACCTCCACGTCCTGATCACAGTCGAGGACACACACAACCGGGCCAAGATCAAGCTCCAGAGGGCCATCAGTGAGGTCAAGAAACTTCTCGTGCCCGCTGTGAGTATCAGATATGAGGGTCTGGACTGATGGAAAAGCTGTGTGTGACTGGATTAGGGTCCACTGTGTTGGTATGCATGGAAGGGGGGAAGGGGATTGTCAGTCCAAAACGTGTGTTTGTGTCTTTTTTGTGTTTCTGTGAGAGAGTATGTGTAAGGAGTTAGGGTAATTAGGGTACACACATAAAGGGGTTTCCATGGTAACCCCGGGTTGTTTGAAAGGCTGAGGGAATGAATGGAGAGTCTGTTCACTCGTTCTCCCCACTCCATCACTCCTTTCACTTGTTCACAACTCACTTCATTCCCAACTACTGGCTACAGTACTCCTTTTTCTCCATGGGTTTTTTTTTTTTTGTCTTCTTGTCCGCACAAGAGGACATTTTGATTGCACTCCTCAACATTTCTCACATTCTCCAGCCCACCTACCTCCCCCGTAGGGACTCATACGTACATGAAAACATAGCGACAAATAAGAAATACACTGCGCAGGCATCGGGCACACACACACGGTGACTGGCACCTCTAAATTATCCCCTGTGTGACACACAAGCACAATAGCACATATTTTGAAATCACAGGGCTATTTTCTTCGTTTTCCTCTTCATTGTACTCGACAATAGAGGCAGAATGAAAAGACCAGCAGGGTGATTTCTATTGCAGCAATCAGCCATCAATTCCTGCTCCAATCACAGCAAGGTCTTGGATGTAGGAAGTTCGAAGCTCGAACACCTGTTAATCTATGTTTGTTCACGTGTGTGTGTGTGTGTGTGTGTGTGTGTGTGTGTGTGTGTGTGTGTGTGTGTGTGTGTGTGTGTGTGTGTGTGTGTGTGTGTGTGTGTGTGTGTGTGTGTGTGTGTGTGTGAGCTGCGGCTGAAGGGAACAACGTTCGTTAGTTTAACCCAGACGACCTTGCTCGCCAACTGTAAATCAGTCGAGCCTTTCGCCGCGCTGTAACAGGAGCTAAGAAGCTAGCATGTTTGACACTGAATATGTCCGTCCTGTGTGGTGGAGTGGCAGGGCTCATGGTCTGGACAGCTCCAGTGCAAACAAAACCTGTTCTAAATTGATTAGTTGTTTGGTCCATATAATATCGAAAAGTGATGATGTTCTCAAATTGTCCACAAACCAAAATGCTTCAGTTTTAACGATGTCTTTGTTTTGAGGTGCAAATAAACCAGAAATTATTCACATTTAAAGGTGCATTATGTAATAAATCTAAAGCAACTGGCCATAAAATCCTCCTTATATTTCACAGAGACTCAGGAATAATGTTCATATAACAAACTGAACTCACCAACAACAACAGTACAGCCAAAATATTTGCATTAAAAAAATATTTTACAGACTGCAAATCATGTTTATGTTTTGAAATCATGTTTTGACATGTGGCGCCACCTACCGCCGTCTACCAATCATTGCAGTCAGTAGAGTCTCAGCTGCCGAGCAACCACGGGTTGCCAGTTACTTCAGAAAACGAAACCTAAAAGACCTCAGTATTTTAAATTTTGTATGTAGTAACTGTTTTTGGCCACATTCTTACATATGACACCTTTAAGAACCTGAAAATTCAGAGAAACACAATCATGCGGATTGACCGATTGCCAAAATATTGATTAGTCGTTGCAGCCCCACTTTTTTTTCCTTAGAAACGCTTAAATTTAATCTTACTTACTGGCTGTTTGCCTCTCACACTGGTTTAAGGTTAACTGTGTAAGAATTAGTGACATCTAGTGGTGAGACTGCAGACTGTAACAAACAGAGGACTCTTCTGTTCACCTCTCCCTTTACCAAATGCACCAGGGAACTACGGTGGCCTTTGCATACCAAAAAGAATGCTATTGTTCTTCATTTGCGTATTAAACGGCGCACTCTGGCTGGTTTGTTTGTTCAGGCTGCTGTGGAAACACTGTGTTCTGCTTCATTTGAAGCGGTTATATCCAATGCAAACATACTTATGGGTAATATATTTCATTCCATCCTAAATGTGACACACTTGACCTTGAATAAATGTGCTGATCGAGTGCTTGTGTTGGTGCAGGCTGAGGGGGAGGACAACCTGAAGAAAATGCAGTTGATGGAGCTTGCCATCCTCAACGGGACCTACAGAGACGCCAATGTCAAGACGCGTAAGGATGACATCATAGTTAACATGTGGAGGAGGGTTGGTGGGTGACAGAGGAGGGGTCTTGGTACAGGAGTCCACTGTACGATGTGGACAATGTGAACAATGCCTCTGTTTTCTTTTGTTAAATAGACTGTTTGTCCTCTTTTTTCCCCCTCCCCTTGTCTGTTCCTTTTTTCGTGCACTCGTGTGTGTGTGGGTGTGCGCATACTTGCAAAACTGCATGTTTGTGTGTGCCACGCAGCCACGGGCATCTTCCCGCTAGGGAACCCTCAGGCGCCTCGCATCATCACAGGGCCGACGCCCGTTCTGCCTCCGTCCCTGCGCAACCCCGCCCCCGTCTCCACGCCGACCCTCATGCCCCTGATTCGTCAGATCCAGAGCTCCGCCCTTGTGCCAGGAGGTAACCCACACCCAGCGCTGGTGCAGCAAGGGCCCGAATCCGGAATCATCTACACACCCTACGAGTATCCCTACACACTTACGCCCTCCATATTGGAATACCCAATTGACTCAACTGGAGTTTTAGGTATGGCAATTTAAAAGTTTACCACTTCCATACATGGTCAATGGATGTATTGTGAGAACTGGATACTGAGCTCCAAACAAAATGTTCACCAAGCACATAATGCTGAAATAAATCCCTTTCCCTGACTCCCTACACACAAGAAAACTGTTTTAGAGATTTTGAACTTAAGATGCAAGAGAATGGGGAGGAAATGCCTGTTTTGGCCACAGTTAACTTCATTGTGCTCATTAAAAACTGAGAACCAAACCAAGTTAATGTTGGGATTCAAACCCAAACATTAGAACATTCAAACAGTATCTGTTTTCATACATGTACTGCATTTACCTTACTCAGTTCCTCTCTGTCTTGCATTCAAAACCCAACCTGTTATTTGAACCTGATATTCGGATCAAACACATTTGACGTCCAAAAACGCTGCCTTTCTCCGCAGATTGAGCAGTCGTCAACATGTCAATTGAGTTCTGCAGTGGAGTCTTGTGAAAACGGGGTAATCTCGTGCGGCATGCGATCATCTGCGACTGCCAAACTACTGTTTCCAATATCATGAATAAACTTTTATATTTGAATCAAATATTCGAAATCATAACAAAGCCAGATCCAACGTTGATCCTGAGCCAAACCCAAACCCAGATCATCTGTGAGTGGCACCAACAGCAGATGCTGAGGCCACAGGCGATATTTACTGTCACAGTGCTGCAGTTTGCCACTGGGGAAAAAAAAAATTGGTTGCCATATCCAGCTCTTGTAATGCATCCACATGGTATATTAGATATATGCTGAAGCTCATTGTTGGGCTAACAGTCTCTTCTCCCTGTGTTTTTGCAGGTATGGCTTTCCCAACCAAAGGCTAAGCGATAGCAACCCTCCTTCCTAGCACACACATGGACTGGCTTGCAGAAAGAACCCCCTCTTCCTCTCCCCTACCCCCAAAACATACTTGTCCCACAGAGCAAACACTCAAAGTTTGCCATTCTTTAGGATGATAGGCTCTTTGACAGTCATTCAAGTAGTCAAGTGTCCATTCCTGTTCATTTCCTCTTTGTATTAGCAGACTAGTGTTGTGGTGTGACAGCTATTTAACTTGTTTTAATAGTTCAGCTTCCGCTTATATTTTTTAACACATTTTAGTAAACCTTATAGATGTTATAGTGCTGCTGTTTGTGATTTAATATATGTTAAAGCTTACCTTGATCACAGAGCTATAGCGTGATTTTAACTTACAGCTGACGTTGAATCTACTAGTCAAGCTTAGTCGGGCGATTAGTGGTTTTGATTAATATTTTCTGAAGAAAACAGAAGACCACAAAGCGGCAAAAATGTCGTCTCTTGTCGCGAGAAGTGAGACATTTTTGTTTATATTCACCTTCAGCCTTGAACGCTTGGTAAATCTGGTTTCACTGATGTTGGTGCCATGGGTGGACTGTTTGATGTCTTTCTGATGAGTAACCGTCTGTGTTCTGTTTTGGCGATGTCAATGGCTGTTAGCAGGTGCCATGACTTCTAAGGTACGACGCCACGACAAGAGAATCCATCCTTACCAAAGGGTAGTGACCACAGACAGAGGTTAGTTAGCTCACCAGCCACTTTATGTGTATGTGTGTGTGTTAGTGTGTGTGCATGCAGACCAATGGACCAATTTCAGTTTACATGTGTCTGTAACACGGCATGCCTTAAAAAAGAGGGAGACATAACTGTGGAAATCGGGTGGAAAGGTTTCACGCCGAAGCAGCGGCAGTGCAAAAAATGTGAAACGGTGTTTGTTGCAGTGAAAGTGAAGTAAGTGAGCAGATTGGGAGGAACCATGTTAGAGGTCACAGCTGCAGCAGTGAGCGCGGCTTTGCCTGTTAGATAAAGTGGACGGCTTGCAGGCCAGGACCCTCTCAATTAGAATGGATCACTCCGTTCATGTGACTCAGTCCTTGTGACTCTGGATTTGGAGTTCTCTCTCGGAAACTTTTTTTTTTTTTCGTAGTTGTTGTTTATCTCATTATTACTACTTTAATCCTACAAATACTGTGGGAATATTTTATTTATACCCAACATCATTCCAGTAGGTTTCCACAACTGCTATTTTTTTAATTATAATTATTATTAATGAAATCCTGTGTAATGCCCAATGACTCTATTACACTTAAAGTAACAGTGATTTTCTTTTCCGAAGGTCATTCAATTCAATATGATCTTTCGGTTTTACTACTAAAACACAGCGTGTGATAACTACTGAGGTCTGTGTTACAAGCTCTTTTGTATGAAATACTGTTGTTTGTGGTCTTATCAGTCGCCCACTGGACTTTATCATTGGGGCTGTTTACATCATTCATACATTTCCTAGCCAGAGTGGTGCTGTTACCATGTATTTAGCTGCAAAATAAATTTGTATATAGGGATTTTAAGGATTTAAGTGCTTTTATGAAGCTTATGGAACAAGATCGCTTGGAAATACTTTTAGTATTATTATTTTTTCTTCTAGTTTTTTTTTTAGTTTGTACATTTTTATTTTTATTTTCGTTTTTATGGTATGCTTTTTATAGATGAAGTGTCTCCATGTAAACTTTATTCAAAGTGTGTAGCTACTACTGTTTTAGTCACCACGAAGGTGGCAATGAAGGCAGTGTTATTCTCTGTGTATTTAAGATGAGGCGACCTTCTCGATTTCGCAGGCCTCGTGACTGTTATATGCAATAGAAATGGAATAGCTAGCTACGATGTGTGTGTGCGTGCGCGTGCGTATGTGTGCGTGTGTGTGTATGCCCGTGTGCGTGCATGTGAGTGTCGGTGCTCTTGTTGTACACGATGGACAAAAAACACTAAAAGGCAATAAAGATGACTATTGAAAAAAAAAAAAAAAACATCTCAAAAGGAAACCAAAGCCTCTAAATTCTTGTAGCTAGTCTGTCTATTGTTAAATTGTTTCTTAAGTTCCTCTAAAATCACCATCTCTTAACCTCTCATCGCTGTCTCTTACGGCGCCTCTTTGCTTACTGTTGTCATCAGGTGCTCTTCTAATACTCCACAGCAGCTCAATCAAACCATAATCAATAATCAGTTAATCACTACTGTTAATCACCAAGATCTTATGCCTGCGGCTAAACAATACCTCCACTTGTCAGTAAGCGAGAGTATCACTGAGGCCCAGACACATTTCTTTGAACATAAAGGTCAGTCTCTCACCCACAAAGAAACCATGCTGTCCCCCTCTCTGTCCATGGTTTCGCTGTCTTGTCTGTGTTAGACGTAGCCCGGCTAGCATGAGTAGTATTACTATAGTGGCAGTCACACAAGAGGAGGAGTATCTCCTTTAACGTATAACCTTGCAAACGCCTTCATGAGCACATATGAGCGCCGCTGACCAGCCATTCTTTATGTCAACACCTGGTGGTTGATGTAAGTCCATGTGAATGGTCACGGAGGGCTCATGAAGGCGCTGTGCGGCTCCTAATGTAATACCCCTCATGCTGTGTGACTGCAGTAGATCTGCCTTGTTGTCATCCTGACGCCACTAGCTGACACTAATCTCTCTTCTATCTTTTTTTCTTTTTGTGTCCCCTTTTATGTGCCCTTTTTGTTTCCTTTCCATGTCTGTCCGTCTCTGTCCGTCTAACTCTAGCTGCCACGGCAACTAACCCATGACCCCTTGACCTTCTGACATTTCTGACCACTGATGACCCACCCATCTCTGCCTACTGGCGTGTTCATTGGCCCACGGCCCCTGACTCTCCCCCAGCTCAGCCAACCAGAGACCAGCCCTTAAGGAACAACCCGGCTGCTACTGTCTAACCAGCGAACCAGACGACAGCGATCATGGGAATAAACCTCAGGACCCCACCCGTCACCAACTCCCAAACTTTGCCAAACGTGCCTTCCTTACAAAGCTCCAAAGCCAGTTTATGAAGTTTTTTTTGCCTATCCAACAGTACAAATCCCAATCTGTCCATGCATCCATGCAGAACCAGTAGCCTTTACTGAGGATAGGCCTCGCACTGGTGATGGGCTCAAACTAATCTCAAGCTGTGCCAAACTGTCTCTGTGAGCTCCCCCGCCCTTAGCCCACATCAGGCAATAATAATGACTATTAATAATGGTAACTATACTCATAATAATGGTAATTGTACTCATCCAGCACAGAAACCCTTTAAAAACACTAAACTGACGGAGATATGTTGATATTTTGAAGTATTTTTCCTCAGCAGGCACTGCTCGGTGATTGTGGGAAACTTTTCTGACTCGCTTCTCCCTTTTTGTTCGGATTTATTTCATTATTACGATGTCTCATTTATTAACATGCTGTCCCTCAAAACACCCAACATGTGAAACGTGTGAGGTTGTCTTTTGTACGGCTTCACTCTTTAGTGCTCATTTTACCGCATTTGAATGAGAACTCGCGAAATGTCTGCGAGGAATTTGGTGGGGTTTTTTCTTACCACTTGCTTGGCGAAGAAAAGTAAGAAACTGGAATCCAAAATGCCAAAGTATTGTCCGGGTGTTTCTGACAAAGCACAAACGCGTACAGAGAGGAGGTTTGCGATTCGTTTGCCTACATCTCGAGGACTTACAAAGCAATGCCTTTGCCTTTTTCACACTGCAGTATTGTACGAGCTAGAACAACAGTGCCTTTATTTATTGAGCGCCGTGGAACAATGTTACACCTAAATCTTTTATCACTGCGCAGAGGCTTTGTGCCCAGGATACAATTATTCCATGTTGATTTATGCAGATTAATAAGGACTGCAGGAAATGTGTCGCAGACTAATCGTCGGCATCTAAATTTTATGGTTTTACGTCCACAACTCCTTTCAATTCAGACTTTAGTGCCAAACACAATGGCTCATTTGATTTGAAAGTGCAACGCAGTATTGAAGCTACAGCGTCTCAGATGTTTATGTGAGGCTGGGGCGCCTCGGGACAACAGTGTTTTCGTATATATGTTTTCCGTTTGTTTTGTTTTGTGTTGTTGGGGATGAAGACGCCCATACATACAGTATATTTTTGCACGTGTATCCACTTTTTCGGAGGGTGTGGCGCACTTTTACACAAACGCAAACCAACTGATGCCTTGCAATAAAAACAAAAAAAAAAAGAAAGAAAACAGTTGTAACATCTGTAACAAGTTTATAATGTATTTTTATATTTTATTTTGTACATGGAAATAACATTAAATGACCTTTTCAGATAAGAACATTATGCCTTATTATGGAGATTAATTCGATGAATTAACTGCCCTTCGTGTGTCGTTTTGCAGTCATGACCTGAGAAACTGGAATCTGATGTTCTATGTGTCAACTTGAGCCTTTGAGATGAGCATTGCTTGCCTTCTGTGCCTTTTGTATATTATACGTGTGACGATTAACAGTGTAGTACGACATTAATCTACTCTCCAGTGCCAAGTTTAGGTTACTAACTGTTACCACTTTTGTGATTATTAACCACTTTAATGGTATCTGTCACTGCTTTGGATTCCTTTAAAAAAAAAAAAAAACATGTCTAAAAAATGAAATATGATGTGTGTTGAACAATGATCTTTAACTTTTTAAGTATTCTGAGCAGGAATAACTCTTTGTACACCATTAAACTCATAGATGTAAAACTAACCAACTTTGTTGCTTTTTCTCTGCAGTGCTTAATTATGCAAATCAGCTTCCTTCCTGCATACTAATCAGCAAATGCTTCTCAGATACAGAGGGGTGAAAAAAAAAAAAACAGCAGATACTTGAGACAGAATATAGGGGACAACATGTTTTTCCCCACTTCTCCTTTTCCCGTGTTCCTTCCCTTGTTCTTTATCTTCCTCTGCTTTTTTTTCTTAGTGGACATTACAGACGTTGATGTGTGCAATAAGAGAGAACAAAACACACCCAACTCACCATGGTTCCTCAGAGGCATGCGCATGTATAACAGGGAAAAAGAAGGGAGGGGAGCAGGGGGGACGGGGGTGGTCAGGGTTTCAGGTTTGGAAGACAAGATGACTGGGGAATTGAAGGGAAATTGATTGTGCAAGCTCGCCCTCAAACATCTGCAGAGTAAATATTACACAGGATCACTGTCTGTCCCTAAAGTCTCTCTCTGAAAACCTACAACTAACAGCCATACATGTGTCTCCGCTGCTTCATTTGCTGTGATTTATTGCATACAAAGAGGTTTGTTGCAAAGAAATGTTTAAAATCCATCTAATTATTATTAACAGAGCCTCTGTCGCTTGAAGTTAAAAGTAAAAGTTCCCACACACACATAAAAGGGGGAGAATCACATGGGGTTTCCATGGTTAATGCAGCAGTGGGTGGCTCATTCGTCCTCTCCCTGCCCTTCCTGCTTTCATTGTGGAGTTGAGGGGTGATATTGAACTTCAGGCTTGGAGTTGAGCCTGGTCTGTGGCTGCAACCCCAGCCCCCTGATCACACAGAGAGAAAGGACATAATGTGACCGCCGCTTAAAATCCCCTGGACAGGAAGAAGTAGAGTGGAAGCACTGAGTGGAGACAGACAGAGAGAGAGAAGAGTGAATATAGGGATGGGTGGGGGTGCATGTGTGTGTGTGTGTTTGAATGGGTGTGTACTCTTCTTGTCTCTGTTTTTCCTGTTTTTGAATCAAGTTTTGAATTCTCTCGTATTCTCCTGGTCTGGTATGGAACACTCATGAAGCATCTGGCAATGCATTCAGCAGCACTGAGCTCTCACCATTTGCCAATGCCGGAGCCCACAGCTCCCAACGCCGACAACCAAAGTGCGATTGTGTGCATAAGACTATGTGCTTGAGAGGAAAAAGACAGGTTGATTTACATTGCCATGTATGCACGCCATTCCTTTACATAATGAGCAGCTCCAGATTTCCTCTCCCTGGTAAATATTTGATGACGGCAAACCTAATGATTTTAGTTACAACGGTGGAGTCTTATAAGCTGCAGGGAAACAGCTCAAAAGTTGTATTTCAAGCCCCTCTCTCCCTTGTCCTCTTCCCATGTAAATAAGGCCAACTCCCCCTAACTCCACACACCCCTCTGAGGCAGTTTAAAGACCCAACACTGTCTCCTTGTCTCCTTGACAACCAGCATACACTGGGGTCCTGTCGTGGCCTCTCTGTCTTTTGTGTTTGGGAGCTCAGAGAGACAGAAAGAAAGGGAGAGAGAGCGGGGCGAGAGGAAAGGAGAGGAGAGGAAGGAGGAGATGAAAACAAGAGTTGCTGAAAAAGATAACAAAGATGACATCATGGCTATTTAACCACATCTGAGAATTTGGTTCACAGCCCAACAGTGATGATGAGGATGGGGGACGAGGAAGACGAGGAAGAAGGTGGCGATGATGACTGGCCAGAGGCACAAAATGGGTGGCAGGTCAGTCTGAGGAGAGGGAGAGAGAGAGAGAGAGAGAGAGAGAGGGAAGCCTAATGCTGAATGGAGCATTGTGGGAAAGACAGTGGGCACACTGGGCAGTAACACAGAGAACACTAACTCACAGATCATGCCAGAGAGTCTGAAAACACCCACACTGGGCGACAATGGCAAACTTCATCGCTCCACTTGGCCCCTTCTGAATACACACATACAATGGCAGAATCCAAATAAGATGCTCTGTTATTCGTGAAATTCAACACACTACATTCCTTCAGTGCCTCTGTCCCTTTGACCGGCAGCAGATGGCCGGGGCTGAGCTGCATAAATGTGCGCGTACGTGTGCATGTGCATGTGTGGCCTTGTCTCTCCGCTTACATCAAAGGCTAAGTACTCAGCAGGCATGAAAAAAAGGGGGAACCTGCATTCCCAGGCCTGATAGGTGTCATATGGAAGTTATTAAAGTTGGCTCTGCCCCTTTACTTCAGTTCATGCAAGCAGCATCATGCACATCCAACATGCATCCATCCAACTGCATGGGACCAGATTTAACTAAATCAGTCAATTAAATCACGACTGGTTAGGATGTGGACTGGGGAGAACAGAATCTAATCTAGGTTTTTCAATCAGCTCTCTGCTGCCTCCCTGTGAGGCACAATGGGAACATCCACTCTTTCTTCTTCACTTAGAGTGAATTGCAACAGGTGATCAGCAGAAAACTGTAGCACAGTGACAAATAGCTAGGACAGAAACAAAGGAAATCATAACAAAGATGCAAAACCTTTTGCAAGCTGCTGACATTTATGTGTTTCTTTGATTTTATCCTGAAGAGATTTTTGCTACCGAGGTCCACAGTGGACATCCACTGTGTCCTCATCAAAGCTGTACAATATTCTGAATGAATTGTATTAATTATATATAAATCACAAGTCCTAATCATAAATACTAAATAAGAATAATTATTTTTTGTGCTGTAACTAAGAACCTCACCTATTGCCCATGTAACTTTTCCACTTATTTATTATAACAACATAAAACACAAAAACAGAGCAAGAACAAACTCTATAAATGAATCTAACCTGAATAACAATAACAACATAAAGAGGCCACTGTGTATATGTTGTAGTGCCTTTGAATCTAGTCTTTTTTTCTTTTTTTTTGCATAAATAAATAAAATAACATTAATCATGAATGAAAGAAGGATAAAGAAAAGGTACGACTTTAAAGCTACGTATGCTTTTGGTCATACGGTAATGTTTTGTGCATGCTGCAGACACGTTGTTTACAATAGGCTTAAAATAAAAAAAAATACATGGAGAACACTCAAAAATGCACAACCTTGCATAAATCATAAACAATATGCATTCAAAATGTATATAATATGCTAGCAATTAAAAGCCCATAACACAAAAATATTTCTGGGTGCATCAGAGGGTTACTTTTTATTATTTTTATTTTTTTATTGATAACAAATATACAGAACAGCAGAACTTTACTCCTTTTATATGACAAATAATATTACAAAAAAAAACAGCATACAATTCACAATTGTACAAAAAAATTTGAAAAAGAAACTTATAGTCTTATAACTCATGTAGAAAGGCAGAAAAGTTAGGAAAAACCTTTGTCAGCCTACATTATATGAAATGTACCATACAAAATTTACAGATTTACAACAAAATCTAAAATAATTTTTGTTAGACTAAAAGTATGTAATTACATTTTTCCAACTAATTTCAACATTTGTTTGGATATTACACAATATATGAAGAATTTGAGTATGTACAATAGAAGAATAAATGTGTGTTTTATTTGGAGAAATATATATTGTACAAGTATGTAGAATTTTAATCTGTACATTTTTAATTTTGTTATTAATATACAAAATCCAGTACCGTAAAAGCCATGTCGTCTGTCAAAAAAGACCATCATCAATGTCAAAGGGTTAAAAAATGTTTTTGTTTTTTTGCTCACGCTTGTTTTAACGTAATGACGCAGTGTTGCGTCAGACGTCACTTCCTGGTACAGCATGTTGCTGGAGGTCAGGCGCATGACGACAAGACGAGTTCGTTGAAGAGAAACGTTTCCCCTCCGGTACAACAGAAACAAACTTCACACGGGAGAAAATAGACGGACCGCGGCGGCAGATTGTGAAGGTGACGAACGTACCGACAGCTCGTCTTTCTTCGTATCGTTTTACATCTGGAGTGTTGCGACCTAGCTAACGTTAGCTTTAGCCAGGCCGGCTCGGCAGACAGACCCTTCCTGGCTCCAGGTTCCTCCAGGTGACACTCCGCATATCGAGTCTTTCAGCCATGGACAGCAACTCGCAAGGATCAGGTGGCGTCAAATCTGGCCTTGGGGGTATATTTGGAGGCGGCTCACCTGGATACTCCAACACTGAGCTCGCCGGTGTACCGTGTAAGTGTCTCACTTCACTTCAGCCTCTTGGTTGTAGAGCTAACACAATTGTCAATGCCTTTGAATCAACGTCACTTACGCAAGTGTTGTTTTTGTGTAATTTCAGTGACGGGAATGAGTCCTTTGTCCCCTTACCTCAATGTCGACCCTCGTTACCTGGTTCAGGTAAGGCAGAGCTGCATTCTTGTCTCGTTGTTGTTAGAAAATGGGTTATAATTTCGTCTCTGATTGTGTATTATTAACGCTTTGTTTCAGGACACAGATGAGTTCATTTTACCCACAGGCGCGAATAAAACAAGAGGGAGGTTTGAACTGGCTTTCTTCACTATTGGAGGTTCTTGCATGACCGGTAAGAAATGTGTAACTTTTATTATGGCACGTAGTCTCCTTAAAGTGCTGCCAGTTATAGTTTTTAACCATGTAAATTGTCAACAGAAAGCCAGCAAATCCCACAGTGTCAATATACTATTCTATTCAATTGTAGAATTTGCTGCTGGATTGGCATACTGAAATGGTTTTGTTTGAGTGGCTCTAATGGCTTCATAACCCCATTGTGCCTCTTGTTCTGTATTTAGGAGCAGCATTCGGAGCTGTGAACGGTCTCAGGATGGGCCTGAAAGAGACCAGAGACATGGCCTGGTCTAAACCCCGAAATGTGCAGTGAGTATGGAGGAAAAATTCTGGACATTATGCTTAGTGTGTTACACCTGAATGTCTTAACCTTTCCTCCAAATGTTTGCTTTCTCACCCCCAGGATTATTAACATGGTGACTAAGCAGGGTGCTTCATGGGCCAATACTCTAGGATCTGTTGGTAAGTCAGGAGAAATTTTACTGTATAGACCCAAGTGTTAGTAAGCACATTAACTAATCTCATTGTTGAAAGTCACATTGGAATATATAGTTTGTATTGCTTATTTGAAATAATAATATTGGCTTGCTTTTAAGGATTTGTTTGCTGTTGTGATTGTGAAAGTTTCCATCCTTTTGAATCACAGTCGATTTTATGAATCTGTCTTGGTCTTTCTGCAGCATTGTTGTACAGTGCTTGTGGTGTGGTGATAGAGAAGGCCAGAGGAGCGGAAGATGACGTCAACACAGTGGCTGCTGGGACGTTAACAGGGATGCTTTTTAAATCAGCAAGTGGGTGGTGTTGTTTTTTATTTTTTATGTGCCATTAATGTAGGCTGTGCCTGGTGTTGACTCGAGCCTTTAACAATTTGCACATGTATTTTTAAAGGGGCCAGAAAACAGTGTGATGTCAGCATCTATTATCTGTTTTTAAAATGTAATGGTCCAAGTCTCACCAAAAACAATGATGGGGATTTCACTTTTCAGAGGGACCCAGTTGCACAAAATGTGAATCTGCCCCCTTTTTTAATGTTAGAGTTAGAAACTTTTGACATGATACGTGGAATGGTCGCATTTCCTGTCCAAACCAAATCAAGCTAAAGAGAAAATGACTTAAACCTGTCCCCAACCTGACAGGTGTTTTTGTGTTATAGTGTCCTGCTTAGTTAACAAGTAGCTGGTTTGAATGTTGTCCTGTAAAAGAATAAAAACATGCCCCATCACAGAATAGCGTGTAGCTAGCATAGATACATGTATAGGATCTCGGTTTATTAATTAAAGTTTAATGCAACTGTTTCCTCTAACATAGCTGGTACTTGTTAAAAATTGGATCATTTGCTGAACGTGCCGTGCGTTTATGTTGCCAGCGTTAAAGACTGCCATTTAATGTTATGTTTCCTGTTGTGTCACAGGTGGATTAAAGGGTGTAGCTCGTGGAGGTGTCGTGGGTTTAGCGTTGTCTGGTGCCTACGCTCTCTACAACAACTGGGACCACATCACTGGCTCATCCTCGTCTTCCTCGCGGCTGTACTAGTCTTCCACACATCTGCGTCAACATAAGGGCCAAACATCAGGACACAGGCTTTAATCACAGTGCTACGAGGAATTCGACTCTGGTTGAATGCAGTGTGCTTTCCAGTTTTCCACCTATGAGCCACCTTCCTTTCCTGGATTATTCTGGGAATTAAACGTGTCTGAAAAAGAAATTTACCAGAACTTTACATATTATGAAGACTTATTAGTCTCTAATGCTAGTTTTGAAATTAGTAAACCCATTCCACTTGGGTTGAATGAGCCAATAATAATTTGTCACACAGCTTGTGGCATCTGGTGTGTGTTTCACCAGATAAATGGCTGTGACTTCATGCTATGTGTTTGGACTGAAAGACTCTTCTTCAGATTTTCAACCAAGACGTGCAAGCGAAGAGCTTTGCGGTCCGTTCTGCTCTTGTATTTATTAAAGCGTACCAGCAGTGATGTCTGTGTCACTGTGCAAGAAGAAATCACTGTAAAGCTACAGGAAGTGTGTGTTGTTAATGTATCTCCATCAAACCCACCCGCTATATTAAAAGGTTACTTTAAAAAAAGGGAAATGTTGACCAAGATTATTGCTTTGAACAGGTTTTATTGCACATTGTTGGATGTAAAAGGTTGTGTCTGGTGTAAACTAGGCAGTGCTGAGTAACAACAAATGCAAGTTTAGAACATTTACAGTTTGAAGTGGTTGTTGATGATGAAACAACATCGTGGTTGTGACTGAGACGAGTAGAAAAAAACAGTTTGGGCAGGTCTCAAGACATGAAACGGAGCAGAGCTCAAGTTTGCGGTTCATCTGGTTAGTGCAGAAAGAAGTCCCTGATCCGCGTTGCCTCGATCCAGGGCATGTAGGCAGCAGTGCGGGTGAACACACTGGGTTTGTTCTCCACGGTGCAGCCGATGGGGCCGAAGCTCACGACACCGTGCACCTCCCAGCGGTTAAGCCCCAGCTGGCACAGCAGAGGACCACCAGAGTCTCCCTGGAATAGGAGGCATGACTTTTTTTAGTGACTGGTTCATTCTGTTGGGAAAAACATTCTTAAGCTGTGTGCTGACTTGAGTTTAAGTCAGTCTTACCTGGCATGCAGCTGGTGGATCCTCAGTGTCCCTAACTCCAGCACAGATCATAGAGTCTCGGACGCGGTCGCCCCAAAATTTCTTCTGCCGGCAGGTCTTGAAGTCAATGATCGGGAGGCGTGCTTGATTTAAGGCCTCTGCCAGAGACAAGTTCTCCTTTCCACCTGTTAAAGTAGCACATGGACCCACTTTACCCTGACCACTAATGTCTCCACAACTATCTCACAACAACTGTGCTTGTAATATCAAATCATTTATTCTTTTCCAGTATTCAAATTGGTCATGGTCACATTTTAGGTTCTTCAAGCATTCAGTTTGCCTTAGTCTTCTTAATTTTAGATCATATTTAAGTGGTGGACCCAATGGCCTTATTACTTTTATTATGCAATATGTCTATGTACTCACCCCTTGTGTCTCCCCAGCCCGTGACCCAGCAGTAGTGTCCCGGTTTGAGGTTGGTCTGCTTGCGCGGCAGGCAGGCGTAGCGGATGAAGTTTGAAGGGAGGATATCCGTGGCGGCCCTCACCAGGGCAATGTCATAGTCGAGCTCGCTGTGAGTAGGGTAACGGAAGCTCTCATGCCTGTAGATTCTCTTCACTGGGAAACTCCTCTCTGCTGTCTCTGAACGTCTCAGCTGGTGCTTCCCGAGAACGATCCTCCAGCTCCCAGCATCCTCGGCTTTACCCCTGAGAGAATAGTTGAATCACAGTCTCGGAATTTGTAACCTACTATGTCATCAAATCAAAACTAAACATGCTGCAGAGGTTTTGTTTTTCTTTTCCCAATAGATGTGATTCTTACTTCTGGAAGCAGTGAGCCGCAGTAAGGACCCAGTTCTTGTGGATGAGAGTTCCTCCACAGACGTGGATGTAATGTTTACTTCCCTTGGGACGAACCTGTGAAAGAAAACCAGGTATAACTCACACAGTCGTTCTCTTTTTCTCCACACGTCTCACAGAAACTCATTTTTGTTTGGGACATATTGTTTACGAGTCAGTTTAATCAATTTATTCTGTATTCAAACAATTAACTCTTCTTAAATTCATTGTCTAAATGGAGTTTTGTGGCTCAAAATGTTGTTTTTGCATTTTATAGACCCACTGCCGGTAATCATACAGTAATAGTGCCAATCAAATTAATTGATACTCCATAAATAAACACACTGACAGTAATTATTGAAAGACTAAGTGATGTAACACTGGAAAGTGTGTGACTGAGCAAATGTTCAAATATGCCTGACCATGTCTGAGTGTCCATGTGTGTCCATGTTCTTTCAAAACTGAAGCAAAGGCAGATTTACCTGCAGAGAGACCTGCCAGGGCCAGGAGTGAGGTCTGGCCTCATTCCCAGATACAATCCTTTCAGCCATGTTGGGCTTGAAGTGAGCCATGCCGCAGTCCTTAGGCCAGTCTAGTGAGAGGGAAACGTAAAAAAAAGGAAGACGTTAAATTCAAGAAAGGTAAAACCATGCTTTAAAATGCGTGTATATCACTGAAGTCCCCTCTCTGTGTGTTTGGCAGTACCCAGGTGGATGATTTTGTGCTGAGGTTGCCGCTCGGGGTCGAGCGTGTGAGCGGCTGCAGGCAGGGATGCCTTGCTCAAGAGCAGCGGCAGCAGCAGTGACAGGAGCCAGAGCAGAGCGGGTCCGGGTTCAGCCATCGTCGTCCACAGAATCAACAGCCGGCACACATCCCGCGATTTTTATACCAGGCAGCAAACGCATGCAGGTGTCCGCACACACACGCACACAAACATATGCACAAACACGACAATGAGCTGTGTCACAATAAAAAAGGCCCAGCGCTGGATTGTTCTCCTGCAGCTAGGAGTTTCCACCATGAGAAAAAAAAAGGATTTCGTGGAGTCCCATCAGCACTTTCACGTATACATAGTAAGTAAATGCTCACTGTACACCGATGTGTACAAAGGCTTGACAGCAGTGTGTACACAAACATCACATCATGTCACATGTCCTGAGGTAGTGACACAGTGACCGGATCATGACCTTGAACTGTATTATTTCATGTCATGAAGATACTGTGAATAATTTAGTGTAGACAGGACACACAGGGGGACCATAATTGTTTTCACTATCCATTCAGTTATTTTCTTGGTTAATTGATTAGTTGTATAGGAATATAGTGAAAAATATCCATCAGTGTTTCCCAAACCTCAACATAACGCTGTAAACTGGAGATAGTCAGGTTACTGCCGAAATCAATAGATCACCTATTAACATAGATGGGCATTAGTTTAGTGGTCAATTGCTGATCGTTATATCATTTTACTGTTGCACATTCATACATGTTGCGTTATATAATGTACAAAATCATAATTTATTCATGTTTTGTAGAACCACATGTTCAAAATAATCCCTTTTGCAAATGTTGATGAAAAGAAATCTCTGCTCCCCCACACTCTGTGCACACATGTGTTAACGTATAACAACAACAACAACTGTAACTGCAGTGGAAGCCACTAGTGACACAAGAGCTTCTTTTTTTTTTTTTACTGAGGTGAATGAGAGAGAATGTGCCCACTCATCTGAATGGCAGCACCTGAATGGCTACCACCTCACCACCACAGTTCATCGGGTTTATACTGTACACACACAAATCAATGTACTGGGTAAGTGTGGGAAAGAGTCAGAGTCTCTCTGAACCTGTGAAGACAAACATAGACAAGATCCCGGCTTAGAGGTGTTGTTTTTTCCTCCTTTATTCTATGTGAGCTGAGTCATCGCATGGATTTGGTTCATGGATTGTGTAAATATTGTGAGTGTGAATTAAGATACAAAGGAAATCACATTTTCTCAAGGCACCAAACAATTTAATGTCAATATTTTCTGATTTAAAGACTAAATCCTCAGAACAATGAGAAAACACTAGGGGACAGTGTTTGCTTGGTCTAGGCTGCTATAGGCGTAGACTGATGGGGGAAATTCTGTGGTCACACTCACTCTCTCACACTCGGGGTATGAATATGACCTAATTACGTGTCATTAACTGTGTTCTTCCTCTCCCTACTTTGTGCCCTTTCTTCCTCTTTTCATCTTGCAGAATCCAGATCCAGTTGTGAGGCTATTATTATTGTTATTAGCAGTCGTAGTGTTGCCGTCATCAGTCTATGCTACTGTGTGTATGACATTATAGTGCCCCAAACATGTCATGACCCATTCAGAACTGTCCCGTCTAAACCTGTAACCTGATACAACTGTTGTTGTCCCCTACCTCACTTCCCTCTTTCATTTTCTCTTCCCCCTTTCTATCCCCCGTTTTTTCCTTTCTGCACATGCTGCACATGTTAAAAAAAGGGAGTTTCTTCCTCTCCACTGATGTCTTGTGTTTTTTAATTGTGTGAACTGTTGGGTTTCTCTCCTCTCTATAATATTGTTAAGGTTTCTGCCTTAGTATGAACAGTGCTTTGAGAGAACATGGGTTGTGACTTGGTGCTATATAAATCAAATTGAATTTAATTGAATTGTAATTCTGAGTGACTTTACCCTGTCTTTCTGGGTGAGGAAAACGGGGGGAATATAGTCCTTATCTGGTCAAAATGAGAGAAATGTACTTCTATACAATCTTGTAGTTGTGATTATGATAATAACCGTGTTTTATATATGTATATCTATATTTATATATATCTAACTTAGCAGTCAGTGCCTGTAGTAGCCTATGTATCCTATTAGCTTTACCAAAGAGAAATGTTTTAAATGTTTCAATGCTTCTTCAACTCAGACTGGGAGCTGTTTCCACAGGAGAGAAGCCTGGTCACGTTCTGCTCTTATGACTAGAAAGTACAAGTCTCCATTTCAGAATGATGCATTGTCCAACACAATATGGTAAGCTCTATGTATGCATGTAAGTGGAGTTTGAAATTGTTCCTGGGACTTTTTACACAAATCCTGAAAATGGTTAAAACTCATTTTGTTCTGATAATAATTCTAATGTTTCATCAGATTTGCTTAACCAATTAAATGTATCATCAGCTTTTGTCTTATATCGTTATTTGAGTCGTTCTTCATATGTTTCAGTTCATAAACACACAATTAAAAGACATATAAACGACAAAACATCTTTATTGGGTATCTACATGAACAGATGCATTGGAAGTAGTCTCGCTTTTACAAAAACTTGACTAAAATGCATCAATATACAGCTAAATGTAAAGTTGTATCTACAGAAGGATGAAACATCTCTTTCTTAACAAACTGAGGGTTGATCATCTGTGGATAATCAATAATTTGTCTTAATCATTTGCCTTTCTGGAGCTTCCACACCAGCCAGGCCTCCTCAGTGACCTGATCCCACTCTTTTTCCGGGTGTGAACAATCCCAGGCAAAGGAGATTTAGGATGGCTGCTGCCTTCCTCCCCGTACACCTCATCGTCCTCTTCTTCTTTTGTGTTTTCTCCCTCCGCTCTGCTAATCTCACAAGGAACCGCTGGTGTTGGCACCTTTTTGCCTCCTCCTTCCTCCTCCACCTGCTTTGTCTCCCCATCTTCACCCTCCATCACGCAAGGTGATGTTCTACTCATCACGGGCTGATTCAGTTCTGGGCTCATGACCTTTACTACACTCAATATAAGCGGTGGCTTTGGAGCTCTCTTCTTCTTTGTCGAAGCTCTCAGTGGTCTGGGGCTGTTCTGGAGTTCCAGATGTTTCTTTATTGCTGTGCTCAGCTCCTCAGGGTCCACTGATGCACCATGAATGTCCCATGTCATCCCGTCCTCGTCCCACTGCACCTGCTTCATGCTGCTCCTCCTGCCCATCTCTTCCCTCTCAGACCCCTGGGTCTTCAGACAGGGCCTCCTTCTCTCCAGATCTCGGGAGGAAGCAGAGTTTATGTCCCACATCTGGTCCTCTTCATGTCTCTCCTCGTCCTCCCCGCTGCTGACTGGGAACATGCTAGAAGATGGGGACACCAGATTGGAATTTGACCCCACGGATGACTTCAGGTTCAGCCTTGAACCAGGAGGCGAGCCCAAGTTGGAGTGTGAGCCAACATTGGAGGTAAAAATGTTCCTCCTGAGGTCCCACCAGGAGCCGACGGGAGACATTGTCTGCACTTCTGCATCTACTAGTACCACCTGAAATGTCACTGTTCCCGCTTCCTTGATCACCTCATCCTGTGGTGGTCTTGTGATGCTGGCTCTGGAGTTGAGGTTGCACCTGCAGCAGTCGCCTATCCGTGAGTCACCCAAGGAAGATATGTCGGGTGCCAGGCGGCTTTCACTCGACTGAGGGTAGCAAACTGAGACTCTGCTTCTTCCTACTTCTTGTCCCTCTGCTAGAGTGGCAGGCATTGGAGAGCTGAGCATCAGCTCTGGGCTTCTTGCCTCTCTGCCCACTGGTAACTGGAAGTCTCCAGGACCATGCAACTCTTTTGTAGAGCCTTCAAAAACCAAGCCAACAGCTGACACTGCGTTGTCTTCCACTAAACGGACAGACAATGGCTTTTGGGCAGGGAACTGATAAGAACCCCTTGTGCTGCTAAGCTGTAGGAGACTTGGGGAGTTGGATGTTAGGGGTGAGGAAGCGTGAGCCTGCAGTGGTGAGGCTGCAGTTGAGTTTTCTTGGTGATTTAAACGTTCTACAGGTGGCACAGTAGGCGTGTGGAGAGAAGAGATGAACAGAGAGGGTGTAGTTGGAGGAGAGATTAGTTTGGACATGGGAGTCTCTGGTTCAGAGGGGTTACAGGCCTCCTGGGCTAGACTTGAGGAGCTCGAGGCCTCTCCTTTCCACACGACTGTCTCTGGTGTGCTGCTGCGGCTCTGTGTGTTGCCACTACTTTCGCTCCAGCACTGCATGTTGGCAACTGGAGGACTGTGCATGTCCAGGTTGTGGGTTGTGAGTGATAAGTGGTGGCTGTTCGTGGAACTGACCTGCTGCAACACGTGTGAGCGCAGCTGCTGGAGAATCATCGGGTCCTGCTCACAGTGCGTGTTGGTGCTGGAGCTGCGTCTCATGCTCATTCTGGTCCAGGCCGGGTCCCGCTTGTGCGGCGCACCTGTTGCCATGACCACGTCCATGGAGCTCTTGGAGATGGAGAAAATGGGACTCTGGTCATCCTCATCCTCTAATCCCACGATCGCAGTCTCATCGCAGTAAGAAAGTGACTGACTGACTGAACAACAGACATGCTTGTAGCTCTCAGACACCGGGCGCCCAGGCTTTGCCATGGCGACACCAACCTGTGAAGACAAACGAAGCCTTTAATTTTGACTTCCATTCCGAAACATGCTGTATGATTTCGCATCAACTTTCGTCAAGTTTGTCCAAGCAAAATTAAACTGCTGCCCACAGCCATTTATATTAGTTTAGCATAAAGACTGGAAACAAAAGGAAACGGCTATCCTAGCCTGTCTGTCACCACTATGATATGAATTATGTACTTACAAAATAGCCTAACATTAAACAACTAGCCTTTAAAAGTGCACATTTGAGTCTTTGCGCATTTTTTCTTCATATTAAACCATCAATACATAAGATGTCACTAATTGTTCTTTAAAGGATTTTTAAAAGAACAGATGAGCTGTCATATTTCCAGACCTTGGTGTGGCTTGGAAGTGGTTGTTTGGACTGAGAGCAAAGCAAAATACCCAACATGTACAAATGATCCCTTTGTTTCTTTTCTTTCTCTCTGATTCTGAAACATACATCGCCGTGCACACACTCGCGGGAATTCCCAGATTAGCCTAACGAGATTAGAAAATCCAGATAATTTGATTATTGAAAAAAAAGAAGAAAAAAAAGTGGATCGACGTAGGCGTATTTTTGAAATAAAAGAAGCAAGAGCCAGAGAAAACTCAGAGGTTATTTTTTACAATACAGGTTACTTGTTTCTCTTTGTCCTCCATCGTGACTGTAGAAGCCTGGACTAATTTTATTATTTCATAAACACATATGTTTACCATTTACCATTGTTACCCCTTCTCCTCAAAACTAATTCTCACTCTGATATTTTATTGTATACATAAATCCTCATCTCTTTTGAAATGAACTACCAAACCCTTTAATCCTACCTGTGTCCCAAAGTGACCTAATGACATTTTGACCAGCCTCAACCTGCAGATACTCGGCAAACTCCCCTATATGTGACCATATACAAATGTACAGTGTGCTGTCAGATTAAAGAGGAAAATAACCTCTTACCTTAAAGATCACGCTGTTATGGTCTGATTTCTGCCCTGACACAAAGCAGCTGTCTCTCCTCCCTCCCTCCACTCTTCCTCCCTCATTCCTTAAGATGATCACTTGTCCTGTTTCCTTTAACAATGCATACACACTCCGTTTTTTGTTTTTCCCGCCTCATTTCCTCTGTTCATCATGTTGAAGTTGTCATCAGGACTATAGGAATATGACTTGATTTTCACACTGATCGGTGCGTGCATGGGCAGGTGTGTGCGTGAGAGAGAGGGCAATTGCTCTGCCTTTAGCTCCGAGGATTACCTGTAATCTCATTAGCTGCCATTCAATCTCTGAGCAGTGTGAGTGTGTGTGTGTGTGTGTGTGTATAAGTGAAGCAACTGTGGAGTACAGTGGATACATATAGATGAATCAATCCTATAGATGCAGAGGTGTCTCAGAAAAATTACATTTTACTTCATCACAACACCATTTTCATTGTCTTCAGATCAATACTAGCATTGCCATCCTGAGGAAAACGAGGCATATTCTCAATCAGAACGCACTATATACATTATATTATTCATTACATTTACAGTGTTTGAGTTACTGTGTAGAGGTGTGGGGAAACGTGTACAACGGCAATATTCAACCAATACATAAAACGCAGAAAAGGGCAATCGGATAAATAAATAACGGATGAATTAAAAACATGAATCGGTTTAAAAGAAGACACAAACTACATTTTTTAAATAAATCTATGGATGAAGTACAGCAGTTTAATCCAGGACAGTGATGGTGAGGGTCGTGTTTAAACCCAGACGTGTTCTTGTGTTGTACTGAGAACATTAAGAACTTTGTATAAAGTACTGTAAATATGTAAACATTTTGGTGATGGGGTAAAGTAGTAAGTACACATCCAAGTTTATATAAATGTACATTTTAAATGTTGTACGTGTGTTTGAAATTAAAAACTATCAATCTATCCGATCAATGAAGGTTGAGGCACCATGCAAACAAAAATCCCACATTTTACACTGTGTGAATAAACTGAACTACATGCTTGGAGGGGGTAAATGTGAGATAAGCTGCAACATGCAACTCAACCAATAGATGTTGCTAAATCCTACAAACTCTCACCCTTTTTAACGTTTTTCAACCATGACATCCAGATAAGAGCATGACGCAGTGGGAAAAAACGCAGCTGTGTCGTACACATGCATTAAACTATGTACATAGTCTGTCAGACTACTGACAACAGGAGAAGAAAAAAAATACTCCTCCATGGCCGGTAAGAAAACGACATCAGACACCAAACTTTGTCTTATACACTGGATTTATTTTCTTTTTTGTGCGTTTGTTCAGGACAGGCATTACTGTTGGCTGTCGGCCTGTCTGTGAGCCTTCTGTCACTGCTGCTGCTTGGTCTGATTCTTTGTTATCTGTGGAGGAAGAGGAAAGAGCAGGGTCAGTACGAGGAGCTGCTGCCCTCCACGGTGCCTTCAGTCTCAGCACACTCCGCCCCGGCCATCCTGGTCTCTCAGTGCTCCTGGACCATGTTAGTAACACACAAAAAAAAACCAAAAAACATTTCATGTAAAAGACAACTGTTGATTAGTATAGTATCTGCAGAGCTGTAAACAATGCATTTAATAAATGCAGATGTATTCTCAAATTGGACCAAGAAAGATGTAACAACGAAACAATTATCTAATGTTGAGGTTTGTTGGGTTTTTAGTTTGACCCGATTATGACACTGATAATTGAATCATTCCACAATCAGGGATAACAAAGGCTGCAGGACCCAATTATCTTCTAATGTAAAGGATACTTGAGGATATATTAACTAACATTCTCCTCTGTGTGAAAGGCCGGCTGAGATCCCGTTCACTGTGCCTCCTCGCCTAATGACGCAAAAGCAAGGTGATCTGACGGCAGAGGAAACGGATGAGACGGAGATGAAGATGAAGCTGGAGACTCAGCGGGACATACTCGCCCATCGTGGGTCACTCTCAGTAAGGAGTAGGTTATTATTACCTTTTATTTGACTGCACACGGGTGTCAAGATGTTGGTGTTTATGGCAAGCCGTTTTTAACATTTAATAGACTGGATATGTATTACAGATATCTGTGATTCAATTCTTCCTAGTCAAAAAGAACATTGCAGATGTTCACAATGACATTCTTCCGAGGACAAATGACGTCACTTTTGCCATTCATGTGAATTGGGCTTTCAATTTCAGATATCCACAATTACATTCTGGATATCTAGAATGAACATTCTGGATATCGGCAATAGAATTCCCATTTCAGATATCTTCAATCCAATTGTTACTAGTCATAATAACATTTACGGTAACGAAGTGACTTTGCGGATAGGAATAATGTCATTGTGGATAGGAAGAATTGAATTACAAATATCTGTAATACATATCTAGTCTAGCTATTAAATGTTAAAATGGCTTGCCATAGGTGTTAGCTATTGTGATTTATAGACACTAAGAGTTTCTGTTTTAAAGATGTTTTACAGGAAGGATCTTTTTTTTTAAACTTCGAAAACAAGTAAAAAAAAAAAACAAGAGCCTACAGCAGCAGATCATGGGTCTGAAATATGCTATTTCTCCAGTGTCCTTAGAAAATGAAGTAAATCTTTCCTCATTGTTTGTTGTAGTTGTAGTGGGGCTGAATAACCACGTTGCAGCTGTGATTATATACTAAAGTATTTGCCTGCTCCTCTCAGGTTGGTATCCAGTGGGGACGGTGCTTTCTGGTCTCTACTCCGTTCCTCCTCTGAACGAAGTGGCGGCCCCTCCACCGGGTATGGCCACCCGCCTCTGCTTCTCTGTGGAGTACCGACACAGTGGGGAGCAGCTCATGGTCACGTTGTTCCGTCTGGGCAACCTCCCTCCGCGCTTCCACAGCAATGTGACACTGGTGGAGCTTCGGCTTCTGCCTGACGACCGGCGGCCACGACAGGCCAAGGCCCGAGGCACGGGCCCTGACCCAGAGTTCCACGACTGTTTCATTTTCCAGGTGAGGATGACAAAGATTTTACATCTGAGACCCACACACTGTTCTGTGTGTTTACTGTATAGCAGACAAAAGGTCAGGGGTGATCAGTCAGACTGTGTGTTTGATCAATGAGTCACAACTTGACCCTGTTCAGTGATGATCTGTGTTTAACAGACTTGGGCAGTTTTTCTTTCCGCCTGCAGCTTTTACAAAACATATTCAAGGTTGTTTTTTTTTTGGTAAACTCGTCGTCTGTGCACATGCTGTGTCCCCCTCAGGTGTCGGGAGTGTGTGTTCCTCAGAGCACCCTGAGTGTGTGTGTGCTCAGTGTGGAGCAGGAGGGTAAACGGCATGCAGTGGGCAGGGTGCTGTTCCCTCTGGAGGGTGAGCTGGGTCAGGCTGGCCGGGTTCTGTGGAGAGACCTGGACACAGAGGATGACACGCAGGTACACACACAAAAACACAGTACTGTACAAAACAAACATATACAAATGAACATACTTTCCGGAAGACCAACATTTGTTTGTTTTTTTTAATTGTGCTTATGGTGTATTGTGATTTTTTGGGATACTGAATGTTGGGTTCTTGTTAAATGTAGCCAACATCATCACAATTAAAAGAACCAAAGAATTCAGTATGTGTATATTGAAAGTTTCACTATTTGAGTTGAATTACTGAAATAAATGAAATTTTCCACGATATTATAATATAATATATATATATAATATATTCTAATTTCTTGAGATGCACCTGTATACAATGATTTGCCTTTGCACATTGCACACAGTTAAAACTCATCTCTTTAAGTTGTTGATGTTATTTATTTTTGTTTTATATATATATATATATACATATATATATATATATATATATATATATATATATATATATATATATATAAACTAAAATATTTATTGGTGAATGTTTATTTATTTATTTATTATGGTTATTGGGATGTTTTTATGTCTTTTATTGCATCTTATTGCCTAAGTGTGAGCTTCTATGCCTTTTATTTATATTCTCTACTGCACTTTGGTCCACTGTCGTTGTTTTTAAGTGCTTAACGAATAAAGTTGGATTGTATAATGTCATTTGCTAAAACAACAAAGCTAATGTGCACACGTCAACCTACGGTATGTGCGTGATTCATCATCTCTTCTCTTTGCCAGTGCTCAGAGGTGGGTGATGTGCAGGTGTCTCTCAGCTATAGTCGCACTCTGCAGCGCCTCACTGTGGTGGTTTTAAGGGCGCGGGGCCTTCAGCTGCACACAGATGCAGGTAGGGACACTTGTCAAGGTCATGGTCATTGTCCACATGTGTGAGACATGTTTTCAACCCAATATGACGACATAAACCATGAAATCTGTAATAGTGTTAAGTGTGTGTGTCTGTGTGTTGCCCAGGTGTGTGTGTGCAAGTCAGCTTGCAGATACACGCTCAGGTGGTGAAGGTCAAGCGCAGCTGTGTGGTGAGCGGGGACACCGACCCGCGCTTCGACCACAGGATGACGTTCAAACTTCGCGCGCAGCACTTGGACGAAGCCTGTGTGAGCTTTGAGCTGCAGCAGCTAAATGACGTCAACTCAGGTGAAAGTTTGACTCCACGTCGAGCTTTTCTCTTTTAAGCTTTGATGGGTTTTTTGGATGATCGTTGGTTTTTCCGACTACACTTAGACTTCCTTTTATTGTCATTGCACAGAGAACACAACAGTGAAAAACTGGCAACGAAATGTCGTTGCTTGGCAACCGGTAGAGGAAATAAGAGGCAGCATTGAGTTTAAAACAACAGTATATAAATCCGTTTTTTTGTGTATAAATATATTTTAAATATATATAAAAGTAGTGCACTATGTATAAAAGTAGTGCAGATAAAATGCTGCATCAGCCATCAGAAAAGGCAAAAAGCAAAGTCTCTGTCAAGCAATACTACCAGACAGGGAGTGTCCTGTCAAACTACTAAATGACTGATGATTTTTCCTTGAGCCATTCTTTGTATTTTCAGTTGTTTTGCAGTCATAGTACAATGTTGCTGTTGCCGCATTGTGTGTTTTTTTAAGCTTTTTTTTTTTATTATTATTTTGTTAAAGGTGCATAATGTAATAAATCTAAAGCAACTGGTCATAAAATCCTCCTAATATGTCACAGAGACTCAGGAATAATGTTCATATAACAAACTGAACTCACCAACAACAACAGTACAGCCAAAATATTTGCATTAAAAAAATATTTTGCAGACTGCAAATCATGTTTATGTTTCGAAATCATGTTTTGGCATGTGGCGCCACCTACCGCCATCTACCAATCTTTGCAGTCGGTAGAGTCTCAGCTGCCGAGCAACCATGGGTTGCCAGTTAAGAATTTGAATGTAGTAACCGTTTTTGGCCACATTCTTACATATGGCACCTTTAAATGTTTTATATATATATATTTATATATATACACACACACACACACACACACACACACACACACACACACACACACACACACACACGGCAATGTACTATATGTTCCTCTGTGTTGGCCGGTCAAATACACGTCATGAGACGGTCACCTTGCTTATGTCTTCATGTTTGTCCCAGAGTCTCCGGTCCTGCTGGGTGTTCTGGTTTTGGGTCCCTTCATGTACGCCAGGGGCCCACAGCTGCAGCACTGGATGGACATGGTCAACACGCCGCAGGAGCCGGTCGAGCTGTGGCACAGACTGAGCAGGGCCACCTAACACCTGATTCACGCACGTGATGAATACAATACAATAAAAATAATCAAAGAAAAAAAAGAACGACTGACCAAATGCATTGTTGTCAAAGCTCTAATTAAGCAAGTGGAGGAATTAAAGTGGGATGAACATCACAGTGTGTATTTATAACTTTTCCTTTTTTGTGTGTTTGTTAACTTCTTCATACAAAAAAAAAAAGAAACGAGTGTGCATATCTTTGGCTAAAGACAGAAAATTGTGTTTGTAGTTGCACATATAGTCCAGCAGGAGGCGACATATGCCGTTGTGTCGGCGAGTGCTGCCGCAGTTTGGAGCGGCGAGTGTGAATGAGAGGAAATCCTGTTCGGTCACGTGACGCCGATGCTGCTCGTCGTGAAGATGATGTGGTGAAGAAGTCACTTCTCGTGGATTAAAGTGAACTTTTCGTGTCGTTTAGGCGCCATGAAGATAAACGAAAACACGTTACTGGAGGGACACAGAGTGGTACTGGTTCCTTATAATGCACAGCACGTGCCCAGGTAACTGCTGTTCATTCTGTCATCACTCCCCCTGCTGCTGTAAAACATGTTAATGGAACCAGTTTCATAACATAAATATATATGTAATACTAATTTTTTCTGAAATAACCCACAGTCATACTACTACTACTTATAGTAATAATAATACTCATTAAAACTCATGCTACAATTTACAAAGTACCATTTCTTGTGATAAATCTAATATAAATAATAATCTCTTAAATATAAAGGTGTTTAATGTTTGTCATGCAGCCTAACAACTAAACTATATAATAACCTGTGGGGATGCAACCATTATTCGATTAATCGATTATTAACCGTCAAACTATTTTGATAATGGATTAATTGGTTTGAATGGCATTCGGATGTTTTCATCCTCTTAAATGTGGATATTTTTATTTGATAGATTTATTTGCTCCCTGTAACGAAGACATTCGGTTTGTGGACAAAACAAGACGTTTAAGAACATTATCATCATCATTTCCAGGTTTGGGACATTTTACAAAAAAAACAAGTGCTGGATTACTCGGATAGATCAATTATTAGAATGATGTAGTTATAAAGCAGTGAGGGCTGGACAATTGGCAGAATTTAATTGATTTAAACTATATCGTCTCCTCTGTCACCTGTTTCCACTCCTCAGGTATCATGAGTGGATGAAGTCTCCTGAGCTGCAGCAGCTGACCGCTTCAGAGCCACTGACCCTGGACCAGGAGTACGACATGCAGCAGAGCTGGAGGGAGGACAATGACAGTAAAGATGCATCTGCTTGCAATGTGCACATGAATTCGATCATTTCAGCCCCCGTCATTATTGTTTTTCCACAGTAGTTACCAAACTGGGGCTGAAAACAGTCCCCACTACTTATATCTTTATTTTTGCATGGCCTTATGTAGGATATTTCTTAAAGCCCCTAAATCTGAAAACCAAAAATTAGCTTTAACCATTTGACTCTTACCCCGAATATGTCCGTCTGGACTTTTGTTTTTTTCTGATTTGAACCATAAAAGGGACAGAAAAATGTCCACTGAGTAAGTGCTTTAACTAAGTGCTCACAACTTCCAATATCTGGCAGTTAGTTACAATTTACTGCATGATAAAATAGTCTATTCGCAATTTACAATGTTTTATTTAGTAAAAAAAAACACTGCAGTTGTACACAAACAAAATATTTTGTACATTAAATTTGAACATCATAAAACATATATACAATAACATTTGACTGAGTCTTTGTCTCAATGTGCAAAAACTTTGGCGATTCTCTGGCTTCCTGCAACAGCACGAGTGAAATTACCATAATAACCACATGTTGGCGTTAATGTGCAACCTTTAGAAATTGTTCCTATAGCACAAACGGTCGTGTACTGTACTGCAACGCAATGTGCACTTATTGTGCGTGTCGTCTGTGTTAAAGGGTTAAATGTCTAAATTAATACTTTAATGACTTCAAATACATTTTTTTGACATCCTTCACATTTGTTAGATTTCACAGGGTACTTGGGTCACACAGTGATTTTTTGAAATGAGAAAAAAGGGTTTTCCAGACCTTGAAAACTGTGACATTTTGTGTGAAAGTCAGCGAGTCTGCACAAAAGCATTTTCAAATGCATAGAAATTCATGCTTTTATTGAAATTAACTTTGCCAATAAACACAACAGGTACAGCCTCAACAACAACAGTAGGCACACAACTATAGAACTACATAAAATCAAGGTCTTTTCTCTTTTGAAAAAGTCTGGCACCCTGGTTTTCAGTTAACTTTAAGACGAGCTTTTTTATTTCATTCATTTCCCTTGATTCTTTTAATTTTTTTTTCCCTAGAATGCACATTCATCATCCTGGACAAGCAGCAGTGGGCGGACCCCAGCGTCGTGGAGGAGCAATGCATGGTGGGAGATGTCAACATCTTCCTGACTGACCCCACAGACCCCTCCTTGGCTGAGCTGGAGGTCATGATAGCAGGTGAAGCCCGGTGTGGACGGGGCATTGAAAATCTACTAACAAAATCTAAATTGGTCCTATTTTTTTCATCAGAGCCCGGTTACAGAGGGAAGGGCATCGGTAAGGAGGTGACGCGCATGATGATGTTCTACGGTGAGTCTCTAACCCTAACCCGAGTTGGCCTTTGGTTTTAAACATGTGTCAACTATGCACAACAGTTTCAAAACACTGCCAGAGCGTGGTTACCCTACTTTCAGGAATATGGAAACACCTATAACCTGTGTTTGACAGTGACAGTGTGTCTGCTTGAGAGCAGCAGCAGCAGAGAATCATGCTGGGAGGAGATGACGAGGTCAAATCGAATCAATTCGAATCATATTGGAAAGCAAATTAAATCAAGAGCTTGTCAACGGAAATCATTTTGGGAGATTATAAGTGATGCTAAACTGTCTAGGTTGAAGATTTCTGACTGTGGTTTTCCTGTTTGTCCGACTCTCCTCCTCTTGAATTGTTGTGGCACAATCACAGGCCGCAGCAACCGCAAAAGGGCAATTTGAGTACAAAAATGGCTGATGTACAGTTAGCTGTTTCTCAGCTTGTCCTGTTTCTGCTTACTGCTCCTAATAATGATGAAGATATTGTCCTACAGCTTCTACATGGCGATGAACTGAAATGAGTGAGAACTAGCAATAAGCAGCGCAAATGAACACGGAAACGTCTTTGTCTTCACGCTCCATCCTGAGCCCTGAGGTCTAATAACAGACTGCTTTTAGAACCCGGGCCAAGCGGGCCTTTTCTGTAGCTGCCTCTAAACTTTGGAACGGGTTACCCATGGAAATTAAATCTGCCCTCAACATTGAACATTTTAAATCAGGGTATCCACGGGGTCTTAAAAAGTCTTAAATCCAATAATTTGAATTTGAGGCCTTAAAATGTCTTAAATTCTCCAAAATCTCATAAAAGGTCTTAAATACAATTTTGAAAGGTCTTAAAAATCTATTAACGTTACTTTTATACAAAACATGCATTAACTTCAGTCTCACATTGAAGCGTTTCTGGTTCTGAGATTGCGATAACATAACTACAACACAGAACTAAAGTAGGCCACCTGTGCTGCCCGGTGAGTGAATTTATCGAGCACCACTAGCTAGTGTGCTGTGTGCGCGCCTCATTGTGTTACAGCTTAGCATAGCAACGGAGAAAACTTAATGAAAGCCCACAGCTAAGCCGAACGATTTATGGCTCCAGTTTTCCTTCATGTCTTTTATACATTTTTTTCAGTATGGATTTGAAATTGGTCTTACATTTTATTCATTATGGTCTTAAAAATAGTCTTAAAAAGTCTTAAATTTGACTTGTTGAAACCTGCAGAGACCCTGTTGGTCACCTTGGCCTTCACTTCAGGATAAAAAAATAGTCAACCCGGACGTGTGTTATGTCACTCCTTTATCTATTTTTATTGGTTTTATGTTTTATACCTTAAGCACTTTGGTCAACCTCGGTTGTGTGATGACCACCAGCGTGTGTTGCCTTTTCATCAGGAGTCTCCAAACTTGGGGTCAAGAGGTTTCAAGCAAAAATCGGCCTCGACAACGAGGTCAGCGTCGGCATGTTCAAGAAGCTCCGCTTCCACGAGGTAACGACAGAGAGCTGACAGTTCTCACAGTTTTTGGTTACAAGGGTCTAACCAGGTTTTCCTGGTTACAGGTGTCGGTGTGTCAGGTGTTCAAAGAGGTGACGCTCGAGATGGCCGTGGATGAGGCTGTTCGGACGTGGCTTCTGGAAGACGTGACCATTGTGAAGGAGAAGGACTACAGAGAGAGCTGCAGCGACAGACAGCAACTGGTTTTATAGTGAAGCAGCGCCGCTGCAGTCCCTTATCGTACGTTACGATGTTTTCATGCACACGAGTACTGTACTCCATACTGACTGAGAAACTAAGTCCATAATAATATAGATTTGATGTTGTACATATGTAAAATGTCATGTTGAAACATACAGTGAGGTGTGTTACTGCATGTCTTCAATTGATTTAAAAAGATTTGGTGGCCACCAGACGATTTAGTCTTAGTGCTTACGTGGACTCACCCCCGGCAAATTGCAGTGGGAACTCGAAAAGCACTCGGAGAGCGCAGACCCCGCCAAGTCAGCTCAGTGCCTACAAAATACAACCTGCCGGCGAGTGTCACATCCAATATGATTCTATACTAAATATACTACGTTTTAAAAGTAATGTCCAGTCCAGTTGATGCTGAAGAAGTTGCCGTATTGAAAACAAAACAGCTGTAAAAAATAATAATAATGATGTTTGCTGAGCATTACTTGCAGTTCAGAATCATTGTAATCTTAAACAGTTTAGAGCATTTCCTTCTTTGTTTCGCTGCTTGGAATGAAAGACGTCTCTTGTGCATTATAGTAATAAACGTGTTCGTCTCATATTCCTCCTAATTGCACCATTAGTCTGCTGCACTTTTCATAATTTTCTCGTTGAAAACCGGAAAAGGCTGAGCGACGTCGAGATGTAAAACCGACTGTGTGCACTTATATACTGCACCACATGTGAAATGGAAGCTTGTTTTTCCAACTTGTGAAGCTTTTCGCGTTGACTTCGTTTTCTCTTCTTCTCTTTAGTAAACAAACATTTTTTGTCGCATTGTTTGTCTAAATGTGTCCACTGTCCTGCTTTTACAGTTTTAGTTTGATTTGTGTTCTTTCTTTCTCTCTTTTCAGATTTCACTTCACCCGTGGAGATCTAGATAAGAGAATTCATCGTTCAAATCAAAAATGTTTGCATTTACTTCAAATTTTATATTCTATTTTATAAATAGAATGCCATCTCTTTGAGTCGTATTATAAAATGTATATTTTATTCACAATACATTTCTATAATTTTCTCCTGGAATTTGAAATTATTAAAGTGAAAGATGTTTTGTCATAAAAATGGACAGTATTTACATTTACAGTGCTTAAATGAATCACCCAAAGAAGAAAATCCTCGAAATAATTATAATGTATGTTTATGTAATGGTTAAAGCACCTGTACGTAGAAGCTCTTTAACCGAAATTATATTTTTAATGCTAAAATTGTCAAAGCACATTATTATTTCTTAATTAAGATGTCAAATTCAAGTTATTTACTTGCTTTCCTGAACAGAAAAAAATATTATAGTGGTTAAATGTTTTGCTTGATTCATTTCATCTGGTTATAAACAGGTGAGTTGAGTGTGTTATTTGCCGAATAAATAACAATTGACATTTTTAAGTTTTAAGCAAATTTTCTTGAAAGATTTCTAAAATATTTATTTTCTCCTTATTCTCTCCCACGACAACAAATCTTGGTTATTGTTGATGATTTATTTGATTGGTTATTTCCAACAGTGCTGCTCTCCTACACTTAGTTCATGGTCTCGTGTTTCGGATGAGCTCGGTCACTTAAATATTTGAATAATTGTTTATTAAGCCATAAAGTCTATCTTGAGAAAATAAGATTATTTCTAATGCGGAACACATTTGTTTGCCACCTCCGGATATCTGTGTTAATGTGGTGTTTGGCTTTTCACTTTCACCTCAAGGCCCTTTTAGTGGCTCTTCTGGAGCCTTTAAGTGCTCAAAGTGCTTCACAACAGACACTCTGTGGTGTCACGAACTTCCTCGACAGTATATTTATGTCATATATGGGAAAGTATTATTTCCTCACATGCATTCCTGTTATGTTTCAAGTTGTTTTTATGTCCCATAATGCAGCGTTTCTCCGCTCATTCTGTGACACTCAAAGCTTTAAATCAGACACAAAGAGTTAAAGGTGCCATATGTAAAAATGTGGCCAAAAACAGTTACTACATTCAAATTCAAAATACAGAGGTCTTTTAGGTTTTCGTTTTTTGACGTAACTGGTAACCCGTGGTTGCTCGGCAGCTGAGACTCTACTGACTGCAACGATTGGCAGACAGCGGTAGGTGGCGCCACATGCCAAAACATAAACATGATTTGCAGTCTGCAAAAAAACATTTTTAATGCAAATATTTTGTCTGTACTGTTGTTGTTGGTGAGTTCAGTTTGTTATATGAACATTATTCCTGAGTCTCTGTGACATATTAGGAGGATTTTATGACCAGTTGCTTTAGATTTATTACATAATGCACCTTTAAAAATAAAACAAATAATTAATTTATGAATAAAAAATAAACAAGTAACACTTTGACTCAAGTATTCGAAAATTTGGAGTTTATTTCGTTCAATTCTGGAAATTATTTTGCGCCACAAGCCCCCCGAGCCTATCTTGCAGGGCAAGCATGCCTGCACATCGTTGCTTTTAACAAACGCGGGGAAGAAAATAAATACATTCGTGCATACGTTTTGCAGTCTAACTCGATGGAATACCTCATGAAATCGCGATTAAGACTTTGTAATACTTTTTAAGACCACGCGGACACCCTGTGCATGTCCAAGTTTGACCGGTTAGTGTCGTTGGTGAGTTTGCGTGTGCGTGATCATGGGTCTGTCCTGGATCAGTGTGCCAAATTTCACAACTTTTAACCGAGCAGTTCAATAAGCTGCCATGGACTAAAACATAAAACATAGAAACACAATGGCTGTCTGCCTGTATGCAGCAGACAATAATAGTTTAGACTGCATTTTATAAAGGTAAAGCTCTTATATAGTTAGAAAATACAACAACTTAGGTTTAGGTTCAAAACTTGTTGCAGTTTAAATGTAGATTTGGCAAATAACTGTTGTTAATGTTTTTATTCATGTTCAGTGTAATGGACTAAAACACACACTGGGACACAAACTGACTGTTAGGATGTGAGGAAAAGTCATCTTTGATGATCAGAAAATTGTCTTTTTTTTCCTGTTGTTGCAGATTTGACAGTGGAAGGATTTCTGGTTGTCTTTGTTGCAGCCCCATTATAAACACCAAACATAAAACCACTGTAAATATCACTTTAAAAAGTTTATTAACAAAGACTTGTGACCATGACACAGTTCGTAATTACCAGACGAGCTGTCTGGTGGACAAACGGTTTCAATGCGGTTTCTGAGCGTGTGTTCGATGCAAGCCCTGGTTTGTTATCAGCCGAAATGTTCTGGAATTCCATGATTCCATGAAAAGATCGACTCTGCTTGTGTATCAGTTAGGCTCTAGTTGGCATGGCAGACAGTTTTCATTCGCTGTGATCTTAGCTGCTTCGCGTACACAGTTTCACAAAGACAGTTGAGGGTTCAGGTGAGAGAGCTCTACATTCACGTAGCCTTCACTGCACATGCTTAGAATGCCACATATGATACAGACTGGCTGATGTACAACTCGGGAGGGGCAGTGAACATGAGGCAGCACAGACGGAACCACCTGACATAAAAAAAACAAGCACAAAAACAATTCCATAGGAATTTAAGATGATTTCAACACATTTGTCCGTCCCCCTTCGTCTAGCTGTACAAACACTTCAGCTCCCAGCATCACAAACAGGATGAGGACATGCACTTTTATCCATCCTAACAAGAATCATGATTTCAGCATAATAATAAAAAAAAAAATAAAGAGAAAATCTCAGGTGAGAGTAAAAAAAAGAAAAAAAAAAAAACCCTGCAGACCTGAGTTTTCATGGAGGCAAGTGAGGATGAAGTTATTTCTATGTTTGACTCGATTGAAGAAACTCCTTTGCGGCTGATGACAAGTTGTGCACCAGTTGTCTGACGACACCCTCTTGCTCTCTGGCCCACAACAGGCCATCATCCACAGCCAAGTTGACCGGCACGCACACGGCTTCCTTGTGCAGGTCAGTCAGCCGGCAGGCGGCGGCGACTCCGGCTAATCCCAGCAGCAAGAGCAGGAGGAGTTTGAACAACAGGCCGATGAGAGAAAGTCGAGGTTTAGGCCCCGATTCGACAACGACCTTCTTATCTGCTGAGATGAAACGAGTATGGGTGACATTAGGACCATGTATGTACAATATGTGCAATTATTATTATTTAAATGTAGCCAAAATCAAGTCAAACCAGACCTAAGGAAAATGCACAAGTCACTTGTGGTAGCTTGGTAGCTTCTTTCTCAACAGACACAATGCATTAAATAATATGCTAATAACATTATTTAAGACAGATCAAACTAGAATGTGGGCAACTCGAGAGACGTGGACCGCCAACATGGACTTAAGTCCCCTGAGCAGCAAATTCACAGTTTAACTGCAGCCTGAATTATTTACTAAGTCACATTTTCTGTCTACTTTTACTCTAGCCATCAAATATAAATGCTCTTAATCTAACTCTGCAACAAAAATCATATAGTGGACTGAGTTGTCCGTCAGTAGAAACAGGATAGATTTCTAAAAAAAACTGCACATTAATACATATAATACATTAATTACCACCTGCTGCCTGTCTGTTCTTTTTCTTCTTCTGCTCGTTCTTCTTCTTCTGTTGTTCCTTTGCAGCTAAGGCCGCCATCTGGGCATTGTACTCTTTCCTCCTCTTCTCCTTCTCCTCGGCCTTTTCCTGTTTCCGAGCCTCCTTCTCTTTGGCCTCCCGCTCCCTCTGCTTCACCTCCCTCTTCCTCTCCAGCTCTGATTGGGGGATGAAGAGGAACGTGGTTGTTTTAACTTTACCAGGCATAAATACAATGGAAATCACACCGAGCTCCAGATCTCAGCGGCAAAACTCCGATTTTCCACCACAAAAATGCACCAGGTAAGAATTTATTTTCAGAAGTAGTTGACATTTGTGGAGTAGAAGTGTGAGACTCTATAGATTCTATATCAAAATGCATTAATCATGATGCAACCATCGGCTCATCATGAAAATTGTCTAACAACTCAAACTCGTCTCCCACCTTTTTCTCTCAAAAGGCGCTTCGCTCGTGCCTGATCCACTCCTTCCTGAAGGGCTCTCATGTGCTGCAGAACCTGAAAGCATAACGGCAGACCTTTAGTTTTGGATATTTGCACACATACAAACATGTGTGAATTTAGCTCTCTTTCTCTTCGCCACCTTGGAGGCGCACTGTTTGCACTGCTTCTCATCCAGACAGTCTCCTGCTGCCTTGGCCAGGTCGGGCTCCAGCGGGTTGTCTTTCAGATCCAGCCACTTCAGACCCTTGAGGACAAACACACAAGCAAAGGTAAATTACATCAAGTACAACTATTACATTGACAAACAAGCTATCAGCCAGTTTAGGAAGAGAAAAATATGTAATTTTGTTCATTTAAGAAATCAATACAAGTGTTGCAATTGGGTTCCATAATGTTCACCCACTGTTGCTTTGTAAACCGCTCATTCTGACATAGAGTGAATCATAATATGTAGCTCACAGGGAGTGGGGACATACACATCTTGTTACACAAGGACCACCTATCAAAAGTCTTAGCACCTTGGAATTGGACAGCACCCGTCTAAATACGACACATAAGTCCTCTTGCATAAGCACACAGACACAGTATGTGCGAAAAACACTGCACCCACTCTGAGCTGTGAGAAGCTGACGGGCAGCACAGTCAGCTTGTTGTTGTACAGATCCAAATGTTGAAGGTTGCTCAGGTTCCCCAGGTCGTCCGGCAGACCGGTCAACTGGTTTTTACTCAGATCCACCTTGATGAGGTGAGTCAGGCTGCAGAACTCTGGCTGCACGAAAGAGACCAAGTCAAACAGAAAATCATGTGAGTCTTAATCATTTCTCTGTGATTACCAGATATTTCAGAAACTCTGCAAAGGACAGCAGGGTGTACGACAGACTGAAAGCAGCTCTACAAAAGGTTCCGAAGACACAGGTAGGAACACATTATTAGCATCAATAGTTCCCAGGTTTTGACAACGGGGGAAATAAACTCCGTGAGAACTTAAATGCCTTCCATGAGTGAATAATGTTCTTGAGATTTTCCCATTAATCGTTGCAGAACAAAGATTAATGGATGGGCAATAATACTACTAAACAATATAAATGTAACACAATTGTTTTCATACTCACAGGAAGGGAGGTAATGTTATTACAAGACAAGTCCACAACGGTTGCTTTGGGAAATAAAGCCTGTGAAGATGGAGCAGAATACAACTCAGATTTGCATAAACTCTCTGTAACTGCAGCATAGGAAGAAGTACTTTGAAATAAGTAAAAATAGAAGCATCAAAAATGATCACCAAGGTACATAACACCAGAAAAAAATATACAGATGGTACACAAAGTGAAAGTACTGAATTTGCGGAGGACAGTAGGGCTCCAATTAATAATCATTAATAATAATGTGAATATTTGTCCCATGTAGGAAATAAATTATTACAACTGAATAACCTTGGTCTGTGGACAACACAGGACATTTGAGAACATCCTCATTTCCAGGTTTCGGAAACAATGAATACAGAAAATAATCAGCAGATGAATCGATTATTAAAAGAATTGCTAGTTGCAACCCTAGGGGAGTTAAATTATGAATATTCTTAAAGTCCTAACAGATTATCCGTTCACTCTTATAAGTATGTGATAATATTATGCATGGATTGCATGTCTTTTTCTATTAAAACAAGATCAAATTGACAAGATACTGTGTGGATATAAGCAAGGCCTAGAGCAAAGTAACTATCAACTACACGTTAGATAAATATAGAGCAGTCAAAGCTGCAGCTGAAATGTAGATAAATAAAACGTAACACCACCAGGAACCACTCAGTAATGTACTTAGGTACTTTCAACCAATATGCAGTGACATATGTAGGCCTTAAGTTACACTTATTTTAGAACTATTCATGTGTATTTTCACTGGTTTTCTCACAAACAGCCCCACGTCGATCAGGATGTGTAACTCACCAGCTCTCTGACAGGCACCTCAGTGAGGTTACACAGGCTCAGGTCCACCTCATTACCGCTGATTTTATCCTTCAGGTTCAGCACTTTGCTGTTTTTACTCATACTGGAGTCTGTGGGGGACATAAACACTGACGTGAGGGAACCGGGAGAGACAACTTTACCACCGGGAAAACGATGTAACGTTAACGTTTCACAAGCTCCACTCACCTGTTATGAAACTGCGACAAAACTGTGCTGGGACTCGACAAACGACGGACACGACACGAAACGTTTAGCGTTTAAAAATGCAGAAAGTTTGTGGGAAATGGTGTGAAAAGCTGGTGAGTGATTCTTTTTTTTCCTGTCTCAGTGCAAATCCACGTCACTGATTGAACGACAGTGCGGAGTCATGAAAGCGAACAGCGCCCCTGCTGCACCGGAAGACAATTACACAAAACAAAACCCATTGATATGGAGATGACGTGGCTTTGATACTGGCGAGAAAGGTCATCATTGTGAAATGGGTCAAGCAGGGGCGATTCTAGAGTGTAGGGGCGCTAAGGAAAAATTCCCAGGGGGCCCTTCCAACTAGTGTTCATCACCATTATGTTATATAAAAAAAAAGAAAGATTTCATACGTTTTTCGTTGGTGTCAGATTATATATATATATATATATATATATATATATATATATATATATATATATATATATATATATACATATATAAATAATCTGACACCAAATCTGAAATCTTTTTTTTTTTTTTCGAAATGAATGAAAAAACCTTGTAATTAAAAAGTATGTGGAAAATAAAAATGTAAAGAATAATAAAATACTGTAAATAGCTTTTAAAAAACTATATAAACTTAGTAAAAAAAATACATTACACTGTAAAGAACCCACATTATAAAACAATATAAATATATAGAACAATAAAATACTGTAAATAACTGAAAAAAAAAAACATATATAAACTGAGTAAAAAAAGATATGCGTTACACTGCAAATAATCCTCTTAATTTTCCAACTTGCAGAACGATAACTTCACACAGGTTAAAGTGAGGTGGGGCCCCTTTAGGGTGGTTTCCTACTGAGATGTCATTGCAAATCGCCCATTGTTATTTGAGGGGGACTGGGATGCCCCTGGTCACTGCACATTTCAGTAAAAACAGCCCTCAGGCTCCGAGTGTCGGGGGCCCCCTATCGGCTCGGGGGCCCCAAGCAGTTGCCTGCCTTGCCTGTTCACAAGCTGCACCTCTGGGGTCAAGTATGAGGCTTGTAAATGGATTTCTGAGGTCACGACTGTCGGGAAAAAAAGGGAAAAGTAACCTTTTTTTTCTGGAGACGCAGAGTCTAAATGTTTAGACTGTAAATGCAATCTGGATATTAACATGAAATCTTTGGGCTACACCCAGAAGAACAGCATGATATTAATCCATGTACTGAGTTGTTATCATTATCACTCATTTTGGAAATTTTGTTCTCCTTTTTTTTTTTTTCTTCAATGACCTGGGGGCCAATGAATGTCTAATTTGGTCAAGAAGAAAAAAACTGAGGGCAATATGAGCTCAACATGATCACACAATATTCCATCATGATATTGCAATAAAGATATTCATGATTTCACAGAAATTCAAAGTAAAAGTGCTTGTAAATGACAACATGGACAAACAAGCTTCTACGTGATTTAATGTTGAATGTAATACATTGAACAATAAATATGTTCTATCTATATTCTATCACCTTGTTGTCAGACGTGTTTAAAAGAAGAGGAAATCACTCTTTCTACATTAATTTGAGACCATTGCTGTTAGTTTTATCAGGAATACTCACACTACAAAGCAACAACACACAAGTTTGCTTAGATTTTCATGCTTCATCTTTAATACTGATGTATTTATTAATGACTACATGCTGATTACATTAGAATGATGCAAGTTAAATACATTTCATGGTGTAGTAGTGGACCACAAAATTCCATTGTCATGCTTGTTGTGAAATTTAATGTTAAACAATACATATGTGGTGTTACAATTCAAGTGGCAGACAATACACTACCTTAATAGATGATTACATGTTGGTTTTTAGTGACTAAACCAGACGTTCATACAAGTATAATTGTTACAACTAGAAAAGGCAATTTTGAAGAAAATGCAGTGAGATTGCTGTCAAATGAGAAAGCTGAGGCTACACTGAATTGCTGGTTTGAAGCATTTGAATTTGTATGAATAGATTGAACAATAATGTAAGTTTGTCTGCAGAATGAGTAGAAGCTACGCTGCGTTGTTGCATTGAAGCAGTTGAAGTTGTATTTCTATGAACAAGAAGTTGAAGTTTTATGAATAGTTATAAAAGTACAAATAGACTAAAATGTATATGAAAGAAATCAACACAGATAATTTTTTTGTGGAAAAAACCTTTAAAAAGTATCAGCAAAGTGAGTAAATTTTAAGTGGAAGGAACCTTTAAAATGTTGAGAACTGAGACAAAGTTGTATTTTTGTTGAATTACTCCTTAAAACAAAAAGTATCTCGACAGTGATATTTTGGGTGGGATGTTTTTTTTTCGGAAAGATTACTCTTCAATGCTTTTTGGACAAATTGGAGCTCGCCCTAAAAGAGGAGGGGCTATCTTCGACCAAGTCATGTCTCGCGATAAGTTGCTCGCTGTTAAAATCCGCTCTGCTGGCGGCACCCTACGCGAAGCGCACTCTTATTAAAAATACACGGAGGATTGTACTTGTTTAACCGGTCCCAGCACTAACTGATAAGTACACCAATGTACTTATGTAGTTTTACCAGTGCCACTGAGTTCACGCTTTCATACGTGTTAGCTGTTTATGGCTCGTAGCAGCGGACAGCAGTCGTTCAAGGCGACATTGTTGGTTTGTTTGCTAACATTGTTGATGTTTCTATCAGTCAGGGTTTAATTGTAGGTCATGCAAATCAGACTTTTTTGTGTAAGAACGTATTTAAGATGCATTTAGCAACACATCTAATGAATTATCTAATGATAATAAATACTTGACTTAATATGCTGCCCCTGTCTTCATGTGGTTGCTGGACACATCTTGTGTCCTGTTTAACTATTTTACATCATACACTAGATTCATGGAAATAATTTTTGTTTATGAAGTCGCCATCGAGTGGACACAAGAAGCACTCTGTTAATCACCTAACAAGTAATTGATACTGTCTTGCTCTATGCACCGATTGAACCGAATGGGTCACATTAATCATAATCAGAATCATTTATCCCCATGAAATTTTCTTCATGGGGAGAATTTTCTTCCATTGAAGTCCAAATGGAAAACATGCAGATTAAAAACACAATGATAGCTGAGACATAGCAAATGAAAAAAACTTTGTTGATTCTTTTCGCCACTCTGGTCCAGTAGCCAGGTTTTGCTTCCTCCTTCCTGCTGCTGAGGAGTAGAGTCTTTATCAGATCCCTCATCTCATACAAGACCAGAGACGCCTCCATCAGTTGGATGTTGATATCCTTAAAAGTAGTTTCATAAACTGTGGTTAATAATAAGTAGATGTGTCCATTTTTTTTCCAAATAAATATTCCTCTCATTCCAATTGTGTCCAACTTGACTCTAACCTCTGTAGCCACTGGCAGCTTTTCAGATGGCGTCTCAATGGGAGACACATCACAGTCAGATGAAGAGTGAACCTGTTTATTCACCTCTGAAGAGATTAGAGACAAAGCATGGTTAGCATACACTCAGAATAACACAATCACCAGTTTTTACATGTCTGCTTCAGAGAATTAATTAAGTCACTTAAGGTGAGCACCATAACAATCACAGAGTAATGTCCAAACTGCTTAAACTCATCATATATAAATCATATTTTTTACCTCCTTCACATCTAGCTTTGCCTCGTTTGTCCTCGCTACGCCTCAGGTCTTCATCTGTCTCATTGTCCTGTGGTGCGTTGTCTTTCTCTATCAGGTACATCATTAAAACACTCTCCACGAGGCTGAGCATCATCAGAGCAAAAACCCCAATGCAGTAGATGGCTGATGGGACAAGACAGCTTCATTAATGCAGATAAGTAACTAAACAGAGTCAGGACATGGGCTGTTACTGGACCTTATTTACCTATCAGTGGGATCCGCTCTGATGAAGAAGGCAGAATTTCATTGAGAATGAGCTGCATCACAGTTACAGCGAGCAGCACTGTGACCTTGAAGCCCAGCTTCTCGCCGCTGGTGTCTGAGATCAGGAAGGAGGCCAAGTCCAGACACAGGAAGAACAAGATGGGGAGTATGAAGTTGACAATGTAGAGCGCCGACCTCCTCTTTATTGTGATCTGTTCAATGTTAAGCGATTCACAAGCCATTATGAGTTGGTAACTTTAAGAAAGCAGCTAGCACGTAGCTACATTTATCACATCAGCTTTGCAAATAAACACTTGGATAAAGACAGTAATTTAGCACCAAACAGACATTTTGTGCATCTGATCTCAGTTGTGTGTGATGCTAGAGAGGCTGCAATCTGAATTTAAATCTGATGTAGTCTTTGATTCAACCCTGTTTGCTTCTAAATGTGCTTTACAAATAAAGTTGACTTGATTTGACATGACTTTAATCATAAGTAAAATCATTGTTACTTTGTTTTGGCCTGAGCACAGGATTTACATACTTACAGTCAAAATCGTTACGCTGAAAGAATGTATTTCAGTTTCATAGTTGTTTTTAATGTTGATCAACTCCCACTCTGTTGACTGTCTCTGTATCATCAATCGAGACTCTTCTGTGATCCGTTCATTGTTGAATAATTTGACCCAGATTTCTTTAACTTGAGTGGGAGGTAAAACAAAATTGTGCAGGGTTAGCAAAGATTGATGTACATTGTTGCAAATCAGGCAGACATGAGGACACACATACAAACAACAGGTTACAGACTCACCACTGTATGCAACAGACCTAAAAGTGAGGTTACAGCTCTGAGTGTCAAAGGGGAATTTGTAAACTTGCATCTTGCAGGTGCAGACCAGCACCTGGTTGTCTCTTTTTACAGACATCCCATCAGAATATATTGTGACATGATGGCTAGGATTAGACTTGTGACTCTCTGTCCTGTGAATAAAACACACAAACACGTGTATGAATTTCATGTAATGTAGTATCTCCTGTACATTACATATGTAGCAGAATAGAGATGACATGAACAGCTGTCTGGTGTCTCTTTAATTGCTCTGTGCTGATCAGCATATTAAATATAAAAATAAATCCCTATTATTTTAACCATGGTTGAAAAACAACACAATTCTTGTAACTCAGCTACTCAATGATGAGAATCTGAGTTCCTCCAAACATTTGGTTTTCCTGTTACCCCAATATTACTCCATTGTAATGGATGCTGACTGTTTGACCTACTGACCTACTTTCTTTGTCGACTGATTGCTTTGCTTTAGCGTCGTTGTTAGACTTTGCCCACAGTTAGTCTGACTGACTTCTGCCAGTATCACAGAGTACTGGTTTCACATGCTTGTAATTTATATGTTTAATATATCTTATCTTATCTAAAGTTTACAACAATAGTAGTTGGTGTTATTTTTTTTTATTGATGATCAAAAATGATTTTGTTTTCTTTGAGCATCAAAATGAGCAGTATGGCTGAAGGTCAAACAATCAGGCTTCACAGATTCTCTCCCCCATTTTAGCCATTGTATTGTGTTTAATGATTAATCACATTTTTATGTTGTGAATAAATTACTCGATTACTGTTGGATGAGACCGTGTCTCTTGCTCCATGGAGGTGGTTTGATTTCTGATTTTGTTCAGTAATTACAAATGTGCTGTTTACATCTTTCTCAACAGTAACATGATGTCACACAATATCAGAGACTGAGAATCAAGTGTGTAATCATGCACATTCATTTAAACTTACGCTTCCTCAACACTGACATCAGGCTTCCACACGAGTTCAGCTGGAACAGTCACATCTTTAATACCACAAAATTCTGCTTTGTTCCAACGTACAAACTCATTGTACCACATCTTCAAAGAGAAACAGAGAGAGAACAACGTATTTAAACAGAGTGATGAGGAAAATTATTCAGTCAGGAATTGCTTTTTTCCTCAAAGAGAACTCACCAACTGGATCATACCATAAGGAACAAATATCTGGTCCTTTTCTCTCTATGAACAAAGAAATAGAAAACGTGTGAAATATGTCTTGGACAAACCTGGCAAAGATCACTGTCAAAACAAATGTCTATGTGACAGTTTCATGCTCACACTGCAATAATAAACTAGTAGCAAAGATTACAGCTCCATTTCTTTCAGAATTGACTTTTGTTTGTGCATCTATGTGCAATAAAGTATGCGTCTCTTCAGTGCTAAACTTTACACAGAAAGAAAACATGATTAAAAATACTGAATAAAATAAAAGAGGCATTAAATCAAATAAAGTATGAATCAATAAACAGAGCAGTTGTTCATGTAAATATAGTAAACAGGCTGCATGTGACTGTGAGTGGTGTCAGGGTTTTTAAACTATGCATTACTGATTCTTTCACTTGATATTTAAAGCAGCAAAGATAGAAACATTGAGGTCTTTTTTCTTTGACTTCAGAATGGGTGCAGAGCTAGTTTTTATTATTCATAATTTACTCTGTATATCTGTCCTTCATATACCATTGTTATATGTACTAAACACAAAAAGAGGACAATATGTCCTAACTGCACACATTTCTATATGGATATGCATTATACTCTTGTGTATGATGTTGTTGATATAACATTGTTACAATGTGCTCTAATAAAAATATATTGAAATCGTTCATTACTTATAATTTTTGAAAATACTTACTTTTAGTTTAGTTTTTATTAGTTTAAGTGTTAGTTTGAGGTTTTTGTAAAATGTAGATTCAAAAAGGTCATAATAAGTATTGTGGTATAAAAACACAAACGATGCAATTTTAAAAATGTATTAGCACAGATGAACAACCATCCCTGAATTGAATATAAACTCTAGTTTTTGTTCTTATTTCAGTTTCCGTTTTTTTTGTTAATTTAACTATAATAACCTTGGTGCATACAAAAATTGCAGTAGAATTCCATCATTTATTTTGGCCCAGCATTCTACATAGTCTGATGGCTGCTTTGTGGACTTGTCATTGCAGTAATTTCAATAGGGTTAGGGTTAGGGTTAATATAAGACTTGTAATTAGGGCTGGGTGATATGGCCAAAAACATTATCACAGTTAATAAAGATATTCATATCAGTCAATTTCATCATGATAAAATGTCAAATTATTCAATATAAGTATTTGTACTCCATAAACAAATGGACCAATATACCCTCCTCCACAAACAAAATAATAATTATAGTCTATAATTGTGCTGCAAACAATCACTCACCACTTCTAGAATGGCATAGACATAGAACCCCACATACACGAGTGTGGGATCACTGTAGTCAGCAACAGGTCGGGTCATGTGCAACGCCTTATTGTCGTAGGTCAAATTCAAATGCTTGATAACATCCCGATAAGAACATGTCCTCTCAGAGGATGCTCCATCTGCAGAGAAAACAATACAATTAACCAAGAAAGAATTCTCTCTTAACAATAAAACTGTAAATAATTTGGACTTAATATCAGGACCTCAGTTCTTTTTATGTATTAGTTGATATTTTAGCTTCTGTGAGGACCATGTTGGTTCATGAGTTGGTTCACATGAAGTTAACTCACTTAACATCTCATCTTGTTCATCTACATTGCACTTGTGTATTGTCTTTCACTTCTTGACATCTACTTAAGACACTTAACTAAGGATTTTCACCCGTCTACACACACATTCATGAAACACTTGAATTCTTCATGCATCCCATTCACAGCTGACACACATACAAAGGCTTTTAGCAGCCATTTATCCATGAACCATCATGTTGATAGAGGGATTGGTGTCTCCATCAATTTGGCTCAATGAAGAAACAACTCCCATTTTAGCACAGCACAGTTTAACAGCATCACAAACTACATCCTCCAAAGTGACCATGCAGAGGAATCAACTCTTCCTTCAAGAACAACTGAATTAGAGGTGTTTCTAAAACTATTGCATCTGAGTGTCTATAAGTTAATAAAAATCTCATCCAGGTTCTGATGAGTTCTAGTCATGTATAATAGTTTTAAATCAGTTAATTCAGATTAAGTCCTTTTACTTATTGGCACCACAACAGGGAGCATTTACAATTTGGCTGACAAACAAGTGTCCACATTACTTTGGATTAGCCTCACTGTGAGCAGCAATGACACTATTACTTGGTAGTAAATAGTAACGATGAATATTGTTCACATTGAGGCCTGTGGATTAACTGTAAGAATTCTTACCTGTGAGGAGGAACAGGAAAAACAAGCTGACAAACATCACAAGTTCATTCAGGACCAGAAATAATCCAAAGTCAGAGATGTGAAAATGTTCATCCCTGTCCTCACTGTGCTGTCTATAAATATTAACCCACGCTACAAAGGGGATGGGCAAATTGGATAACTCATCCATTTCTTTTCTTTTTTCCTTTTTTATAGCATGTGTCTAAAAGGCAGTGGGTCTCAACCACAAGAGCTTCTGAGGAAACTATTAAAAATGTTTCTTCATGAGTTCACAGATCAGGGCTTTGTGCGGTCAGTTAACTTCTTTACAGACAAACAACTGCTGCAGGATAAATGATCGTACTGTGTGATGGCAAAACATTTAAATGCCTCAAAACACATTAAACACTATGGTATTTGTACCCCAAGGTATACTAATGCAGTTGTGAGGAAGTGTGTGGTGAGATTTCGCGGAGCTTCTGAAAGAAAACACAACTAATGGGATCATAATATACAACATTGGAAATATGTTCAAGTTCTTTATTTAGGAGGTAAAGAGGAAAGTTTCCACTTGTTTTTGTTCATCCTATTAAAATCCATGACAACATTAGAAACACCTAAAACAATTAGGAGCAGTACAACACCTGTGATCTCAATGCTAAAAACAGTTGTGGCCTTTAAGGCCTTCTCTGCACACCGCTCCGTTTGTGATAGCTGTCATGTTGAAATTATGGAAATATTACAAATGTAGTTACTTTATAATGAAACAACATTAAAACTATGTGATACAGAAAAAAACTTCACCAGCATCACATCATATTTTGCAAAATATTCCAGCACAGACTCAAATAACGTTTAACGTTTCGCTTAAAGGGGAAATAAGTAGTTTATAGTGCCATCTAGAGGAGAGGCTGAAATTTACAACAAAGACCTGCTGCTCTGCTCACCCCCTCCCTTCCCTGAGCGCTACGGTATCAGCAGCTGGTCAAATGTCGTCCTCGTCGTCTTTCTCCGTGTCAGCAGATGAGGTTCGTGAGGTGAGGGAGAGGGCGAGCTACCGCGGCCGTAGCAGACGAAGCGGAGAGAGAGGAGGTGGGACTTCCGCTACAAGTAAAGAGACGCGTGTTTTGTTCTCTCGCGTTTGTCCTTACAGGCTCCGGTAGAAACATGGCGTCTCGCTGCTAACAGTGGCTATGCAACCGCGGTCCGCGGTCATGTTATTTAACATGACTTTTTGAAACACTACGAAAATTAAACAAAAACTATTATACAGCGACTAGATAATGCAGGAGCACATAATATGTATAAAAAAGTGGATTTTGGGTCATATAAACCCATAAATACTACATATTGTACCTTTAAACCCTACACAGCCCAATTAAGTGCACCCAACGATGGTGAACATAACATTGCCATCACTTTAGCAACATTCGCATCTCTTGCTAAATAGTTAGCCATGACAGACACTGCTCTGCTAACCTCTGTTAGACACGTCCAGCATGTGAACCATAATGTGAATCAATAGATTAATTTATTTAAATACTACTAGCAGCCTACATGCTAACTTCACAGGTGATTACATATTGTTTCTCAATGCAGCAAACTGAACCAGAAGCTCACACACAGATAAGTGTTACTATTATTATTTAGCACTACTGAACCCATTTGAAAAACATATAGACTAAAAACAGACTTGCAACTGAGAAATAGAAAAGGAAAAAGACTTTGTTGATCCTTTTAGCCACTCTGGTCCAGTAGCCAGGTTTTGCTTCGTCCGTCCTGCTGCTAACGAGTAAAGTAAGTGTTTTTATCAGCTTGCTCAGCTCATCGGTGGTCAGGGAGGCCTTCACCAGTTGGATATTGTCATCCTGAAAAATAGTTTGATAAACTTTGGTCAGCGATTGGATTATGCAAAGGCATCTGCTAAATTTCAATTTCATTGTTGTGCCGCTTAACCGTAATGCATTTTTTTTATTATTATTATTTCAAACATTGACCTAATACAAAAAAATGGATAAGACACAACCAGTTTTGTGTTATGCAGTAGCAAACTATGCCATCCATCCCAACAAGCATGCAGTGGTGGGAGAAACGATATACTTTTGAAGAACCTCATGCCTTGAACTGGATGCATTGAAGCCAATACAAAGTTTCAACTTTTCTTAAACCAGGCTTTATTTTACAAAGTGGGTCAGGGCGAATGGCAAGCTTTCATGTCAGGAGACACAGTCTGCATTCCCCTGTTTAGAATTAAAAAAATATCTGTCACTACAAAGTAATCTCACAGTTAATCCATAGCATCCAGACAATGAGGAATCAACACCCTGGCTGAACTTTTGAAGGTCTAGTGTGTAATGAAATTTGAATATAGTTCCAATATATATGGTTTATAAGAGTATAATCATTTTTAAATAAAACGTTTTTGGTTTGGTTGCCTCTGTTTAGCAACCGTAATGGAAGGCTTACACGTTGACTTCCTCTCTCGTAGGTTCCCTGATGTGCTGAGTGGAAGACTGCTCCATTTGTTACAATCTGCACTCTCACCAATAGATGTCACTCATACATTATTACTACCAAGTTTATGTGTTGAATAATTATGTGCAACTTAACTCTAACCTCTTTTGCCACCGGCAGCATTTCAGATGACGTCTTAATAGGAGACACATCACAGCCAGATGTAGACTGAGGAGACAGTTTATTCACCTCTGAAAAGAGAAAACATGGTTCGCATACATGCAAAATATCACAATTAACCATTGCGCATGAGTTTGCTTAAGAAGAGAATTCATAAAATACCTAAAGGTGAAAATCACATTAACAAACAAACACAAGGTTAATTTCCATACTGTTTAAACAGTATAATGTCTGGCATTATTATTCATTATTCCATATTTTTTACCTCTTCCAGGTCGGGTTTTGCCTCGTTTGTCCTCGCTCAGCCTCAGGTCTTCATCTGTCTCATAGTCCTGTGGTGCGTTGTCTTTCTCTATCAGATACATTATTAAAACACTCTCCAGGAGGCTGAGCATCATCAGAGAAAAAACTCCAATGCAGTAGGTGGCTGATGGGACAAGACATCTTCATTAATGCAGATAAGTAACTAAACAGAGTCAGGACATGGGGCTTATTTACCTATCAGTGGGATCCGGTCTGATGAAGAAGGCAGAATATCATTGAGAATGAGCTGCATCACAGTTACAGCGAGCAGCACTGTGACCTTGAAGCCCAGCTTCTCGCCGCCACTGTCTGAGATCAGGAAGGAGGCCAAGTCCAGACACAGGAAGAACACAATTGGAAGTATGAAGTTGACTATGTAGAGTGCCGACCTTCTCCTCATGTTGATCTGTTAAACAGTGAACAATTCATAGATGGACAGTAATTTAGCACCAAACAGACCTTTTTTAAAAACAGATTTATTTAAAGAGTTTGTGTGATGCTAGAGAGGGTACAATGTGAGGTAAAAGCTGTATGTATTCTATGATTAATAATTAGTGATTGATTAGTGATGCAATCACTACTTAGTTTTTTGATCTGAGTAAAGTTTTAATGATTTACGTCCAGTGTGTACCTTTAATTGCTCCACTTACTTGTCGACCAGTCACATCTGATCGTAGTCTATATATGGGTGGCTGTCTCTGGGCTTTTCCCTGATGCCGAATCCACGCCCTGCTTCCTGTCCGTCCCGCTTCCGCGTCGCAGGTATGAGCGGTGTGAAATGTTTGTGCCGTTGCGTGTTCATTCATGCAGTAAATGACGATCGCTATTTTACTCAGGTTGCCTAAAAGCAGCTCCCCCACTTCTTCTAGACGTGGATCTTTTACAGATCGCGCTTGGTAGGTCTTTTGTCATCTTTTTGAACGTAATCACATGATGCGCAATTTAGGAATGGGCGTGTAATTATAGGGTGCCTCGGATAGTGGCTGCGTGCGCACAGAGGGTTCACTCCCCCATGCGCTTCGGTGAATATAATTGCACCGAGATTGGTATGTAGACTTGTGCCTTTTTCATATTTTGTTTAACCGTTGAAATTTATATTTTTAACACGGTTCCTTCATGTTGACCTCGGAACAACATGCCTGGTTTGGCGCTCTGGCAGCTCCAGACATATTCCCGTTTGCTGCGCTCTTCCTCACCCTGCGCTGCGCTCCCCAGTGTCCACAGGAGGCAACCTGTATCGCTCATAAGCATCAACAGTGTTACTGGGTTTATAATTATGCCGTTTTTAACGGAGTAAATAGAATTTGGCCACATTTACCTTAATTAGTTTATTTTAGTTTGTTTATTGTGTTGAATTATTCGAGTAATGACGTGTCTTTTTGTTAATTGTGTCATTTCTTTAATTTCCATGCACCACAATTTTGTTTAGTTGTTTGATTTTGGGCCATTAATTTAGGTTGGACATTCATTTTGATTGAATATTAACTTGTATTCTTTACTGATTATTTTATTTTTGGTATTTTGTTTATTGATGATCTTATTTTTGGTATTTTGTTTATTTTCCTGGTCGGTGACTAAAATTCTATTCCTCCTTGTGTCCTTATAGTCAGCTGCATATATGACTTGACCCCAAAAAAATTCTAACAAAAGGTTTCTCAGTGGTTTACAGTAGTATCAGATGTACTTAAAAACATACTAAAAGTTTACCAAAGTTTGACTCCGGGAAAGGCCCCATTTTCAAAATGGCCGCCGCCAGGTCCTAAAAATGACCATTACTCCTTTGTTTACCACCTAGACCAGGAATACTGGTGCCTGATAGATGTTTTGGCCATGTAATATTCTAAATAGCATATTTGCATGATAGATAAGTGAGTACAAGTACAAATATATGTTAAAGTAATTGTTTACAAGCATATATATGCGAAAAATACGTCAAATTTCCCTTTGTAATTGTATATTTCTCCTTTTTCATGTTGTTTTGCACTGTGTTGGTGGTTTCTGTGGTTCATAACCATTCTTTTGATTCCAATGAGGATTCCAATAAGGACTAAATTCATTAGAACTGTGTGGTACTGTAAAATTAGTCAAAACAGGGCTGCCACGTGAAGGCTCAGTACCGCTAACCCCTTTTCATTTTTTGTGTTTTATTTTTTTTAAATATTTTTTATAATGCTTTTATTTATTTTTTTTGCCTTTTGTTTTTATATATATATATTTAAACACTATTCTTATTTATACACTTTAGAGTGTGACCTTAGTTAACCATTAGTCATCACACTCTTCCTCCCATAGAGGTTGATTATAGTGATTCTCACAATTCCCAACTTGACATGGTCCACAAGCAGGCATGCATGGTAGTCCATATGCCCTGCAACTGCACCGTTGTGTTTGGCAAGCAGTTGTGCAATTACAGTGGATCATCTGCAGGAGGCTTTCTGGGGCAGCAGTCTTACTGGTCATAACTGGCAGGAACCGGTTGTCCACCAGTTTCCATCCCCAATCCACTGTGTTTAGGTCACCTTCCTTTCCAATCCAAACCATGATCTGGAAGTAAACTCTTTGGCAGTGGTATTTGGTTGCGGACTCAGTTGGAGGCAGACGCTCTGGGGCAACAAATGATTTGGCGGTAGCAATTTTCTTGCTAAAAAGGTTGTAGCGCAAAGAGGCAAGTGAATCAGTACTCTTTCCGCCAAACAACACTGCCATTGCCTTGGTCCCATGGTCCTCTATGACATTCCTTGCTTGATGTGGGAGAAGAAACACATTTGCACAGGACTGGATGGTTGCCTCACCATTCACAAGTTTCTGGAATGCTGTCTGTTTGCCAACACTAAAAATGCGTGAAGTTGTATCACATCCTGTGAAGGCGTGAATAAACAGCAACTGGGAACACAGGTCACTATCCAGGACTTGTTTCATCTCACTGATGTTGTACACTTTAGTAGCTTTGGACTTGTCTGAACGAAAATAGAGGCCTCTATTTTTCGTCCCAGCATAGTAGAGGAGAAGAATGAGTAAGTCTGTATCCTCCCCTATCAAGGTTGTGGGCTGATGTTCTGAGGCCTTGACTGCAGCTTTGACAATGTCCACGTCTGCATCACCTGATGCATTGATAACGGTGCAGCCCTTCTTCTCCAGCTCCTTGGTCATGAGATTGATAAGTCCTTGTTTGTTGCAAGATCTGGAAAGGAAATCATCCTTTCTTCCCACAAACTCAGTGTCTGCATTGAAGTTAACAATGGGGTGAGTGTTTTCACCACGTCTCTGATGCGTATTGTCTTTGATGGATGGACCTTCTCTATAACCATCAAAAACGACTGTTGCTTTACCATAAAGGCGCATCGTGAAGTCTGCATATGACTGTGCAATGGCACCGTAACTGGCACCCTTTCTCCATGCCAAGCGGTGAACCAGGGAACCACCATCAAGGGTTAGGACTCAAAAGCCTTTGAAGTCCCCCGCCCCCAAAAAAACAAAAAAACATCAAGGTATGTTTCGAACCATGAGTCAAACATTGTGATACAAACCAAATAGTGAGTTTGGTGTATCGTTACAGCCCTATTTATCTCATAAAATCATATTCCATAAGTATACAATTATGCCAGTGCAATTTAGACAAGCCCAATGAATTAATAGACCCAAAAAACATGGTGTTAGACACCAAAATTACTTGGCTAGGTCAAAAAATGAAGGAGTTAGGACATTTTAAGGAATTCCCGCCCATCTTGGACGCCATCTTGAAAATTATACCTTTCCCGTGGTCAAACTTTGGTAAACTTTTAGTATGTTACTAAGGACACCCAATACTACAAGAAATAGCTGAGAAACCTTTTGTTAGAATTTTTTTAGGGTTAGGTGTTTTTTTCCCATATATGCAGCCGCCTATTAGGTGCTGAGAGCCGAAGGTGGTTGAGGCTGTTTTTGGGTGGTGTTGTTTCCGTGTGCTGTGTTGTCCGAGCACCCTTTTGATCTCCCTTCTGGCATGTTGTGAGTGTGTGCACTGTGTGAATCAGGGTGACTCCATAGATCTTCTCCCTCCTTAGCCTTCCTCACCACTCCTCAGCCTCAACCCTACATATTCCCCATCCCCTATCTTAGCTTTTATATGTTGTTTTAACCTCCTGTTAAAGATAATTATAATAATTACGTCTCAAGCTCCTTCGTATGATGAACCTGTGTGCCCTTATTGGGGTATTGTGATCTTAGTTTTAATTTTTGAATTAAATATTTTCCCTGGTTTAACATCTCCAGGGTGGCATTTTATATTGAATGATAGAGCAGTTTATTCCTTATTCTTTAAAGACGCTACTGCGCAGTCCGCCCCAAGGTCAGCTCCATGTATCAGCAGAAGAAGCACCTTTAAGTATCCTAACTCTGGGACTCACAGGCAGACTGACAGAGGATGCCCAACTGTTAACATACTTGTTTTATGTTCGGCATTGTCTCAGTTCTCCTCAGATCTGAGCTGCTTCCAATAAAGCTTTTCAACTTAACTCATCTCTGACTCCAGGAAATTCCATCTTTGGTCGACTCACTTAATAATCAAATCTCCGCAACAAATTGGCGTCACGAACAGGATTTCAACAGAACTACAGACTGGTAAGTGCAACATTCTTAGTTTGCCTTACCATGTCTGAGTTTGACGAAATCCAAAGAACTGTGTAGATAAAGGGGATTGATTATCGACTGATTTACAATTAATAAGTGTGAACAATTCTTGTAAATATTCACATAATAATAGAGTGATTTTGTTCAAAAGTAGAACAAACGTGTTTCTTTGGGGAGGACTGTGGGGGTATGTAGTATAAGATTATTGTCACATTATGAGTGACGTTTTGGTTTCTGGTTCAGCATCAAGCTGTGTCCGGCACAGGGGGCCTCGTGAGAACCAAATCATCGGAAAATTAAGTTTTCGGGGGGATGAAATAAGCCGCCTCGTTTGGTGTCAAGACCGAGAATCTGCCCTGTGTCCTGCCGGAAACGGGGTACGCCCAAATTCCATGTGCACATGGTGTAGAAATAATCACTCATAACCCACACAGGTCCCAGAAACAAAAGAAAATTAAAAGGAGTGAGGAGTCTCTGATGCTGTTGAATAGCTAACGCCTTGTTTTTTTAAGTGTCTATATAGGAATTGGTCAGTTTAGAGTGAAGAATAAATAGGATAATGAAATAACAATCTAAACTGTGACTCTATTCCAGAGAACGACTGCACAGACAAGCTTGATACACTGTTCTGTCTGCTCCTCTTTCAGAAAGATACTAAAATTCACAAAACAGCTACTATTTTTATGACCTTATCTATCCACTCACTAATGTCTGTACACTCATGATGGTTTTATTAAGAATTTGCCATGACAATTTGTTGTCAGAAGGGGGATCGAGTAGAGTGGTGGTCTGAGGCTCCATGGACAGCGAATGGCCAACCTGGAGACAAAATCTCTCCAGCCTCCACCCTCCATTTGTGTAGAGATGGGGGGGCTGATGTGAGGTCTCAGATCGTCACCACTGAATCTTAACAAACTCAGTTCATCTTAACATCCAAACATTTCCTGAGTGGTGTAGATAAGGAGAAAAGAAAAAATTAAATAAAAGTATAGAAAAGTAGGCAAAGTGAAGAATGATTGCATAAACATTTGTCGAGGACATGTGACAAAAAAAAAAAAAAAGAAAGTTCATATTTTGCGACCACCATACTCGCACAGTTCCTCTCTCTGTTCACAGATCACTGCACTGAAACTGACCTGACCTCCACTCCTGCCCGCCATCGAGACACCAACCACCAGTACTCAAAGACCCTCCCACCGTTCAGACAGCTCCACCCAGAAGGGAGATTGAAGTGTCAGATTCCTCCTCCCCTGACTCCTCCTTTAACCCCCCCATAGGCCCAACGTCTACATCGTCATGAGAAATGGGCGTCACAGGGGACGGGCAACGACTACACACGCTGAAGAAGAAATGGTGTGTAAGGCCAGACAGGAGGAGAGGGTGAGACTGTGATAACACTTCAAAGCCTCTACAACAAATCCACTGTGTCATATGATGATGATGATGATGATGATGATGATGATGATGATAAGTAAGGTGACCATGGTGCAGAACACACCTTGCCTATGGTCAAACTGGCCATTCTTGAGCACTCAACACTGGTGTTCAGGCCTTGACTGCTGCTGACATCACTGCAGCTACTTAAACATCTGTCATACTTTTGAGTGTGACCTCAAGTTTGGTGAGCAAATGATGATTGTCTGCTCTGATACTCTGCAAGAACTATGCAGACATGCTAACCACACCCAAGGTCAACTCGAATGGAAGAAGAAAGACTAAAATGAAAAGATGTAAAAGAACTTTACATGGCGCCAATAATGATGAACATTCTTTGACATGACGAGCTACAAACCAGTCAACAAGCTCGAGAAGGGGGCAGGAGGAAGGAGAGGTGACTCAGTGAACGTGTCTGACTGTGATACAAGAGGAGGGAGGTAACACACACACACACACACACACACACACACACACACAACTGCAAAGAAGAAATGCTTGCTAATGCAGAAAACAATACAGATTCACACAATCTTATTGCACAATCCAGTATGTGCATTACTCAGAAAATACACCCCCATGCACACATACATGATCAGCGTACATGCTGAGTACATTTTGCCTACATACATTTCTTGTAAACAGTAGAATTAAAGCAGAATTTACTGAAACCCCAAACTGAGTGGACATAATGTGCACTACAAAGGTTCCTCTGGTCAAAAAAGATAAATGAATGAGTAACTGTAACTCAAAGGCGAATACTTTTAAACATGCTTTTCTGTTTTGTCACATGTAGATTTGTTAGGGAACGACCTTGATGGTCAGACTAGGAATGTCTTTCTGTTTCCACACCTGATGGTGGCGTTGTCAGAAAATGCATGCATTCTAAGCTAAACACACACACGCATGTTCATGTCAGTGCCACACAGTTTTAATATGCAAGTGAATGGAACTTTCCACTGTTTCTGTTAACATTTTGATAGAAGCACAATCTGATGTTTCTCTGTAGTAGACTGATTTTATGTCAATTGATGAGTTGCACTGCACTGAACTTGTGTCTGTCTGTCCTGATGAAGCCAACAGTTGGTTTAAAAATAATAATAATGATACATACACACATGTTCTGGTCAGCACATAGATGACATGGGTGTGCATTGGCTATATCACTTATTTCTGCACAGTTTGAACTTTATGATGTCATCAGTGCCTCACTAGATAAAAAAAAACAAAAAACATTATGATGATGCATAGGTCTTTTTGTTGAAAGACACATGCAAGCTTGCAAGTGACAGAGAACACATCATTAATCTGGTTTGATTTCTCCAACAGGTGTGCACTCCCAGACTGGACCTCTGTTAAATGCTGAAGCATTTTTGTTTGTTGATGTTTCTGTTTTGTTACTAACACAGTCTGTGGTTATGTTGTATCTATGCTGTTTGTTCTTAATCATGCTGTTCTGTCCTCAGGTTCTGCTCCTGTCCACTACTCAGTTCTAGACACTGAGCTTGTGGCTCTTTATGAAGCCTTTACATTAGCAGCTGGTTAAACTAGTTTAACAGTGTACAAATCTACACTGATTCATGTTATGGTTGTTACAACTCGAACTGTTAAATTACTAAGTGATTATTGTCATAAATCTTAACATAAGTCACTGCAGAACTGATAATAGTTCATGTTCAGTGGGGAAGGAGATGACAATATTTAGTTCTGGTCCAAATAATCAGTTAAAATTCATCCCATGTTTTGGTATTTATATGCTATGGTGAGCATGGCATTAAAGTAACTGGGTTTGTTTGATTATTTTGATATAAGTCGGTGCAGTTAAATTTTTTTAGACAAAAGATTTTATGTTTCCAAAATTGTACTCCATCGACTGCACAGGATTAGGTTGGTTTTTCATTTCCTTTTGAAAAGTTTACAAAAGAAGAGATAATGTTCGATTGTTGCAAAATTATAAAAAAAAACATTTTGAGTGTGCAAATTCTTTTGACTAAAAAGAGTTACAAAAATAAGTAAATAGTAAAATGTATATTTTATACATTTTAATATTTATTTTACACTTTGTAAAAAAATGCACAATTCAACAATTCAGTTATTGAACATATAAGGGAGTTAGTAAGTAGAAAAGTGGGTTTAATCATTTTCTTTGCCAAGTTAAAATTCTAAGTCCCTTGTGATGAAGATGATATTTTTTTGTGTTGCTTTTAATAATAGGAATTTCATGTTTCTTTGAGGAGATTGTGAGAATAATATCTTATTGTCATAATCTGGTTACAAGTTTAAGAGTAAATACAAAATACTAATGGTAATTCTATTGACATGTCACTGATAAAGGGGTACATGTCATTGATTGTGTAGTTTACTTATTATATGTAAAGATATTTCCTTGTGGATATTTTCACATGGTAACATGAAAGCCTCTTAAGAGTTAATGAAAACGATTTGCATCCATTGAACCACATTGTCTCCAGCATGTCCAACTCCTATTCTTGTAGTCCTAAAATATCTTAAAGCAGAACTAGACCGGAAGTTCCTATAATCGCTGTTTTTTGGTGTGTATCTGCGTCATTACCTTGTTTATGAAGCCCTGACGGTTCGAAACAAACAGTTCAGCCATTTCTGAGAACGTTGTGTTTTATTGTAATCTCGGGGCTCAACGAGATCACTGAAAATCCCGTAATAGTTACGTAAGCAGCGGTTCTCCTGAACAACCGAAAACTGTCAGAAAAGAGGATTTCTATGGGCTAGTTCACAGCAACTAGGAGGTTTTTGACCATAAAAACAAATTAATATATGTAAGTAGACCTGCATAACTAACATTTATGTGCAACAGGACCACTATATGTGACCTTTAAACATTTTTCAAGCAATGTTCTCTCCAATTCATGTAATTAGTTGAGGACCACTGGAAGATGCAACCCCCCCCCCCCAAGTTTCATCAGAAAGCCTTATTCCTGCTTCTTGTTTCCCACTTGTCTTTAATATATAAGGCGTTTTCAGTTTTTAGCAGAAAAGAAGGCATTATACAATTTAGAAATGGACTTAGTTTTAAGATAATGTCGTACCTGGAGTTATCTGAAATAGTCACTTTGTACTAGGCCATGTTTGTCCTGCAAAGACTGAAAACTCTGTATCTTACTGTTGTATGTGGATGAGAGATAGACAGGTTATAAGTCCTTCCCTTGCCCAAGTTTCTTTTATCCGTTCTCTTGGGGATGAATTCTGAATCAAGATCACAGCATCTAAAAAGGTCTAATTAATACAGATATATATTGATTTATTGTATGGAAGACATGATTTAACACAGTTGATCATTCATTACTCCGGTGATAAATCATTGGTTAAGAAGCAACTTAAATTTTAGGTTACAATATGTGAAATTGTAATGACATTAAAATCCCTCCATGTAGATGTAAATATCCAAAAGCATTGTGATTTGATACAAAACACGTGATCTGTTGAAAACATGATAATGTTTGCATGTACTGAACTGTTCACATGTACTTTCATAAATGTCATATTGTTTGTGGGAAATACCTACAAAACAAATAGAGCACAGAGCACCACAGGAAGGCATTCCTAACTGTGGTCATTGGACTCAACAACTCCTCCCTCCATTAATGTTTGACATCTATGTTGGGATCTGTGCATATTATTTAAATTACCGGTACAATAACATATTTATGTGCCATCACTCAAATTACAACCATCTCTAGATTATTCAGTCATTACTGTATTTACATCTCTCTTGTATAAATTTCACATGTTGACATGTTACATAGGAATGTATACGTTTACTTATCTTTACGTTCAATCTCATTCTATTTAGTTTGTATTATTATTCCTATACATTGTATGTATATCCTTTCATGAATTTCCCCAGTGGGATCAATAAGTATTCTGATTCTAGATACAGATTACCTTATAGATAACCCTAACCCTAGAATCATCAATAAGACTCACCTCACACTGAGAGATGTATGCTATTAAAACTGTACTGGATAACATTTAAATATAAACAAATTAGCTTTGTTACGTTCAAACAATTGTCAATATCAGCCTTCTCTGTGTTTCTCAGTATAGCAGCATTTAGATCTCGTGTCACCCGACGACAGTCCTGCACTGCACACAGAGAGCAATTTATGTATGAACAAAATGAAAACACAAAGAAGTGTCCACAAAGTGTGTAGTAAGTGATTTCTTCTCAGGTGGTACTTGGTATATATGGCGAACGAAGGTGGCAGGGTCCGATATACCTTTGTCCAATATAATACAATTCTGATAACTCCACCCTTGGAGATGTTCAAACCAGGGAAAGTATTTCATCTGAAAATCAAAAATAAAGATCAAAATACTCAAATAAGAGCCCACAGGTTCATTATACCAAGGAGCAAGAGATGTGGTTCCATCCAACAATAATCTTTATTCTACTTTGATTTAGATGAACAGCTCGTTATCAGGCTTCTGCAGAGCTTGATGATGAGCTGATCATTTGAATCAGGTGTGTTGGAGCAGGGCAGTGTTCCCTGAGGACCAGGGTTAGGAAACACTGATTTAAAGATCTAAAGACCCTGCTAACCCTCGTTCGCCCACATATATCTAGTACCACCTGAGAAGAAATCCCTTCCGACACTCTTTGTGTCCTGATAACTTGCTTTAAGGACACCGTTTCTGAAATCATGAGACATAAGACATGGACATCACTCTTTCTACATTAATTTGAGACCATTGCTGTTAGTATTATCAGGAAATTATTATCTACAAAGCAACAATACACAGGTTTGCTTAGATTTTCATGCTTCATCTTTAATACTGATGTATTTATTAATGACTACATGCTGATTACATTAGAATGATGCGTTAAATACATTTCATGGTGTAGTAGTGGACCATAAAATTCCATTGTCATGCTTGTGAATAATAATGTTAAACAATACATATGTGGTGTTACAATTCAAGTGGCAGACAATACACTACCTTAATAGGTGATAACTTGTTGGTTTTTAGTGACTAAACCAGACGTTCAAACAAGTATAATTGTGACAACTAGAAAAGGCAATTTTGAAGAAATTGCAGTGGGATTGCTGTCAAATGAGAAAGCTGAGGCAACACTGAATTGCTGGTTTGAAGCATTTGAATTTGTATGAATAGATTGAACAATAATGTGAGTTTGTCTGCAGAATGAGCAGAAGCTGCGCTGTGTTGCTGCTTGAAGCAGTTGAAGTTGTATTTCTATGAACAAGAAGTTGAAGTTTTATGAATAGTTATAAAAGTACAAATGGACTAAAATGTATATGAAAGAAATCAACACAGATTTTTTTTGTGGAAAAAACCTTTAAAAAGTATCAGCAAAGTGAGTAAATTTTAGGTGGAAGGAAACTTTAAAATGTTGAGAACTGAGACAAAGTTGTATTTTTGTTGAATTACTCCTTAAAACAAAAAGTATCTCGACAGTGATATTTTGGTCGGGATGTTTTTTTTTCGGAAAGATTACTCTTCAATGCTTTTTGGACAAATTGGAGCTCGCCCTAAAAGAGGAGGGGCTATCTTCGACCAAGTCATGTCTCGCGATAAGTTGCTCGCTGTTAAAAATCCGCTCTGCTGGCGGCGCCCTACGCGAAGCGCACTCTTATTAAAAATACACGGAGGATTGTACTTGTTTAACCGGTCCCAGCACTAACTGATAAGTACACCAATGTACTTATGTAGTTTTACCAGTGCCACTGAGTTCACACTTTCATACGTGTTAGCTGTTTATGGCTCGTAGCAGCGGACAGCAGTCGTTCAAGGCGACATTGTTGGTTTGTTTGCTAACATTGTTGATGTTTCTATCAGTCAGGGTTTAATTGTAGGTCATGCAAATCAGACTGTTTTGTGTAAGAAAGTATTTTAAGATGCATTTAGCAACACATCTAATGAATTATCTAATGATAATAAATACTTGACTTAATATGCTGCCCCTGTCTTCATGTGGTTGCTGGACACATCTTGTGTCCTGTTTAACTATTTTACATCATACACTAGATTCATGGAAATAATTTTTGTCTATGAAGTCGCCATCGAGTGGACACAAGAAGGACTCTGTTAATCACCTAACAAGTAATTGATACTGTCTTGCTCTATGCACCGATTGAACCGAATGGGTCACATTAATCATAATCAGAATCATTTATCCCAATGAAATTTTCTTCAGGAGCATCCATTGAAGTCCAAATAGAAAACATGCAGGCTAAAAACACAATGGTAGCTGAGACATAGCAAATGAAAAAAACTTTGTTGATTCTTTTCGCCACTCTGGTCCAGTAGCCAGGTTTTGCTTCCTCCTTCCTGCTGCTGAGGAGTAGAGTCTTTATCAGGTTCCTCATCTCATTCGAGGCCAGAGACGCCTCCATCAGTTGGATGTTGATATCCTGAAAAGAGGTTTCATAAACTGTGGTTAATAATAAGTAGATGTGTCCATTTTTTTTCCAAATAAATATTCCTCTCATTCCAATTGTGTCCAACTTGACTCTAACCTCTGTAGCCACTGGCAGCTTTTCAGATGGCGTCTCAATGGGAGACACATCACAGTCAGATGAAGAGTGAACCTGTTTATTCACCTCTGAAGAGATTAGAGACAAAGCATGGTTAGCATACACTCAGAATAACACAATCACCAGTTTTTACATGTCTGCTTCAGAGAATTAATTAAGTCACTTAAGGTGAGCACCATAACAATCACAGAGTAATGTCCAAACTGCTTAAACTCATCATATTTAAATCATATTTTTTACCTCCTTCACATCTAGCTTTGCCTCGTTTGTCCTCGCTCAGCCTCAGGTCTTCATCTGTCTCATTGTCCTGTGGTGCGTTGTCTTTCTCTATCAGGTACATCATTAAAACACTCTCCACGAGGCTGAGCATCATCAGAGCAAAAACCCCAATGCAGTAGATGGCTGATGGGACAAGGCAGCTTCATTAATGCAGATAAGTAACTAAACAGAGTCAGGACATGGGCTGTTACTGGACCTTATTTACCTATCAGTGGGATCCGCTCTGATGAAGAAGGCAGAATTTCATTGAGAATGAGCTGCATCACAGTTACAGCGAGCAGCACTGTGACCTTGAAGCCCAGCTTCTCGCCGCTGGTGTCTGAGATCAGGAAGGAGGCCAAGTCCAGACACAGGAAGAACAAGATGGGGAGTATGAAGTTGACAATGTAGAGCGCCGACCTCCTCTTTATTGTGATCTGTTCAATGTTAAGCGATTCACAAGCCATTATGAGTTGGTAACTTTAAGAAAGCAGCTAGCACGTAGCTACATTTATCACATCAGCTTTGCAAATAAACACTTGGATAAAGACAGTAATTTAGCACCAAACAGACATTTTGTGCATCTGATCTCAGTTGTGTGTGATGCTAGAGAGGCTGCAATCTGAATTTAAATCTGATGTAGTCTTTGATTCAACCCTGTTTGCTTCTAAATGTGCTTTACAAATAAAGTTGACTTGATTTGACATGACTTTAATCATAAGTGCAATCAATGCTACTTTGTTTTGGCCTGAGCACAGGTTTAGTGATTTACATACTTACAGTCAGAATCGTTACGCTGAAAGAATATATATCAGTTTCATAGTTCTTTTTAATGTTGATCAACTCCCACTCTGTTGACTGTCTCTGTATCATCAATCGAGAGCTTTCTGTGAGCCTTTCATCGTTGAATGAAAATATCTTGATTTCTTTATCTTGAGTGGGAGGTAAAACAAAATTGTGCAGGGTTAGCAAAGATTGATGTACATTGTTGCAAATCAGGCAGACATGAGGACACACATACAAACAACAGGTTACAGACTCACCATTGTATGCAAAAGACCTAAAAGTGAGGTTACAGCTCTGAGTGTCAAAGGGGAATTTGTAAACTTGCATCTTGCAGGTGCAGACCAGCACCGGTTTGTCACTTTTTACAGAAATCCCACTAGAATCTATTAAGACATGATGGCTAGGATTAGACTTGTCACTCTCTGTCCTGTGAATAAAACACACAAACACGTATATGAATTTCATGTAATGTAGTATCTCCTGTACATTACATATGTAGCAGAATAGAGATGACATGAACAGCTGTCTGATGTCTCTTTAATTGCTCTGTGCTGATCAGCATATTAAATATAGAAATAAATCCCTATTCTTTTAACCATGGTTGAAAAACAACACAATTCTTGTAACTCAGCTACTCAATGATGAGAATCTGAGTTCCTCCAAACATTTGGTTTTCCTGTTACCCCAATATTACCCCATTGTAATGGATGCTGACTGTTTGACCTACTGACCTACTTTCTTTGTCGACTGATTGCTTTGCTTTAGCGTCGTTGTTAGACTTTGCCCACAGTTAGTCTGACTGACTTCTGCCAGTATCACAGAGTACTGGTTTCACATGCTTGTAATTTATATGTTTAATATATCTTATCTTATCTAAAGTTTACAACAATAGTAGTTGGTGTTATTTTTTTTATTGATGATCAAAAATGATTTTGTTTTCTTTGAGCATCAAAATGAGCAGTATGGCTGAAGGTCAAACAATCAGGCTTCACAGATTCTCTCCCCCAATTTAGCCATTGTATTGTGTTTAATGATTAATCACATTTTTATGTTGTGAATAAATTACTTGATTACTGTTGGATGAGACCGTGTCTCTTGCTCCATGGAGGTGGTTTGATTTCTGATTTTGTTCAGTAATTACAAATGTGCTGTTTACATCTTTCTCAACAGTAACATGATGTCACACAATATCAGAGACTGAGAATCAAGTGTGTGATCATGCACATTCATTTAAACTTACGCTTCCACAACACTGACATCAGGCTTCCACACGAGTTCAGCTGGAACAGTCACATTTTCAATACCACAAAATTCTGTTTCGTTCCAATGTAAAAACTCATTTCTCCACACCTTCAAAGAGAAACAGAGAGAGAGAACAACGTATTTAAACAGAGTGATGAGGAAAATTATTCAGTCAGGAATTGCTTTTTTCCTCAAAGAGAACTCACCAACTCGATCATACCATAAGGAACAAATATCTGGTCCTTTTCTCTCTATGAACAAAGAAATAGAAAATGTGTGAAATATGTCTTGGACAAACCTGGCAAAGATCACTGTCAAAACAAATGTCTATGTGACAGTTTCATGCTCACACTGCAATAATAAACTAGTAGCAAAGATTACAGCTCCATTTCTTTCAGAATTGACTTTTGTTTGTGCATCTATGTGCAATAAAGTATGCGTCTCTTCAGTGCTAAACTTTACACAGAAAGAAAACATGATTAAAAATACTAAATAAAATAAAAGAGGCATTAAATCAAATAAAGTATAAATCAATAAACAGAGCAGTTGTTCATGTAAATATAGTAAACAGGCTGCATGTGACTGTGAGTGGTGTCAGGGTTTTTAAACTATGCATTACTGATTCTTTCACTTGATATTTAAAGCAGCAAAGATAGAAACATTGAGGTCTTTTTTCTTTGACTTCAGAATGGGTGCAGAGCTAGTTTTTATTATTCATAATTTACTCTGTATATCTGTCCTTCATATACCATTGTTATATGTACTACACACAAATAGAGGACAATATGTCCTAACTGCACACATTTCTATATGGATATGCATTATACTCTTGTGTATGATGTTGTTGATATAACATTGTTACAATGTGCTCTAATAAAAATATATTGAAATCGTTCATTACTTATAATTTTTGGAAATGCTTACTTTTAGTTTAGTTTTTATTAGTTTAAGTGTTAGTTTTTAGGTTTTTGTAATATGTAGATTCAAAAGGGTCATAATAAGTATTGTGGTATAAAAACACAAATTTTAAAAATGTATTAGCACAGATGAACAACCATCCCTGAATCGAATATAAACTCTAGTTTTTGTTCTTATTTCAGTTTCCGTTTTTTTTGTTAATTTAAATATAATAACCTTGGTGCATACAAAAATTGCAGTAGAATTCCATCATTTATTTTGGCCCAGCATTCTACATAGTCTGATGGCTGCTTTGTGGACTTGTCATTGCAGTAATTTCAATAGGGTTAGGGTTAGGGTTAATATAAGACTTGTAATTAGGGCTGGGTGATATGGCCAAAAACATTATCACAGTAAATAAAGATATTCATATCAGTCAATTTCAGTCCTAATCATGATAAAATGTCAAATTATTCAATATAAGTATTTGTACTCCATAAACAAATGGACCAATATACCCTCCTCCACAAACAAAATAATAATTATAGTCTATAATTGTGCTGCAAACAATCACTCACCACTTCTAGAATGGCATTGACATAGAACCCCACAGTCACGAGTGTGGTCTTACTGTAGTTAGCAACAGGTCGGGTCATGTGCAACGCCTTATTGTCGTAGGTCAAATTCAAATGCTTGATAACATCCCGATAAGAACATTTCCTCTCAGAGGATGCTCCATCTGCAGAGAAAACAATACAATTAATCAAGAAAGAATTCTCTCTCAACAATAAAACTGTAAATAATTTGGACTTAATATCAGGACCTCAGTTCTTTTTATGTATTAGTTGATATTTTAGCTTCTGTGAGGACCATGTTGGTTCATGAGTTGGTTCACATGAAGTTAACTCACTTAACATCTCATCTTGTTCATCTACATTGCACTTGTGTATTGTCTTTCACTTCTTGACATCTACTTAAGACACTTAACTAAGGATTTTCACCCGTCTACACACACATTCATGAAACACTTGAATTCTTCATGCATCCCATTCACAGCTGACACACATACAAAGGCTTTTAGCAGCCATTTATCCATGAACCATCATGTTGATAGAGGGATTGGTGTCTCCATCAATTTGGCTCAATGAAGAAACAACTCCCATTTTAGCACAGCACAGTTTAACAGCATCACAAACTACATCCTCCAAAGTGACTATGCAGAGGAATCAACTCTTCCTTCAAGAACAACTGAATTAGAGGTGTTTCTAAAACTATTGCATCTGAGTGTCTATAAGTTAATAAAAATCTCATCCAGGTTCTGATGAGTTCTAGTCATGTATTGTAGGAGCCATTTTTTATGTTGTGTAGGTATTTACTTTTCCACAAGGGTGCAGTATTGTTTCTGTTCCTTTCTTTTACCCCAGAATCTGCCCCAGCTGTTAGAGATCAGGAGAGCTGATTAGTTTGAGTTGAGTGGTGGTGGGAGAGACACAGTTTTTACACGACAGCCAGAGAATCAATAGAAGCTTTTTGTTTGTCAACTTGCCTTATCCTTTTTGTTGAAATAAACGGGAACCTCACCCAAAGACATCATAACCTTCGCAACCTTTCTTTTTTATTCACTCTGGAATCGAGTTAAGAACCATCCCAAACCACCATCAGGTGACAAGTTTTGTTTTTTGAATAGTCACCACACAAGTAAAAACTGTTTGCCCTGGATGGAGGACAAGGCAAAGGAGCTTTGCCTTGGATGGAAAGAGGCTGCTGTGTGGATCAAGAGGAGGCCATGGAGCTTGCAACCCCTTCCCCCTCTTCACCAGACAGAGCCAGATGAGAAGGGTAAAGGAAACAGCAGACAATAAAACTGCACGAACAAAGAAACTGAGCCTGTTTGAGTGATTTAATGGAACTGGACTGTGTTGATGCATTGGATTTTGGAACTGGATGTCATGAATGTTGATGAATGGAAAAGGTAATGAAAATGGAAAGCTAATTGGAAAATGGAGGAAAATGATCATCACCTGTGAATGACTGCTATTGTCTGCTGACGTCACATGTTGACATATTGACAGTGTGGAAATGGAGAAAAATGCTGATGTTGAAAATGTTATTCTTGAGGAGCGTGTTGCAAAAAGTGATGTTGCAACTGCAAACAGTGATGTTGCAAAACTTGAAGAACGTGCTGTAAAAAGTGATGTTGCAAAAAGAGAGAGAAAATTAACTGCAAAAGGTGTTTCATTTCTAATCGAAAACCTACAAAAGAACCGGAAGTTAACCTTGAATCAAGCATCCAAAATCAAGTTGCAGATCGAGGATCTGTTATCTGTCAAAATAACAACTGATTCTTTGAGCAATGTTGAAAATCTTATAAAGGAGTTTAATAAACTGTGTGATGCTGCTGCTGAAACTCATGATGCATTGTTGGAAATGCCACTGCCTGAAGAAGAATGGAAAAGGCAGCAAACATGGTTTGAACAGAAATTTAAAGCAAAAGAAAAGTTCATGTGTGATGTGTATAAATGGTTGAAGGATGCTCAAACACATTGTGACAAAGAGTCTGTACTTCAGGAGGATGAGATTCAACCCAATGATAGTATTTCAAATGTTTCCCCCCTTGGAAAAACACGGGTCTCATCTAAGTCTAAATCTTCGTCTAAATCTTCCATCACAAGCTCTGCATGCTTACGAGCAAAAGCTGAAAAGGCAGCACTAATCCAACACATGGCTGCTCTGGAGAGGAAACATGCACTGGAGGCTCAAGAGGAAAAACTGCATGCAGAACAGGAAAGATTGAAAAGACAAAAGGAACAACTGGAAATGGAAACCCAACTAGCTGCTGCTACAGCTAAAATAGCCATACTGGAAAGCAGTGTGGTGGGAAGTGGTTCTACACCATCTGATGGAATGGACTCATATTTCAATAAAGCCACAAAATCAAAAATGGAAATGTCACAAAGGTCAAAGTCAGAACCAGTGCAACAACCACCCTCACAGCAACCACCCTCACACCTGCATGATGCACGCCCTAAGGAAAGAAAATCTGCCCAAACACAACCATGGGAAACCCTCACTTCAATACAACCCATGCAATCCCTACAAAGACCACCAGGAGGCCATACAACTGTCTTCAATTCACTGCAAGGTCACAGGTCAAGCAATGTTTGTACCACACCACAAATGAACACAAATGAAAATAAAATACAGGACATTGGCAACATTATGCAGCGACAAACAGAAATCACTGCTCAGCTGGTTCAACAACAACACTCAGCATCTCTTCCACCTCGAGCAATACCCATATTTGATGGTGACCCTCTACAGTATGGATCTTTTATCATGGCCTTTGAGCAGGGGGTTGAAAGAAAAGTCAATAATCTCCAGGACTGCTTGTACTACCTAGAACAGCACACCAGGGGGCAGCCTAGAGAACTGGTCAGAAGCTGCTATCACATGCCAAATGATCAAGGCTATCACAGAGCCAAGTATTTGTTAAAGGAACACTTCGGCAATGAAATGAAGATTGGGGCAGCTTACATGGAAAAAGCTTTAAGTTGGCCACCAATAAAAGCTGAAGATGTTGCCGCTCTTCAAACATACATGTTGTTCTTGAGAGGATGTTGCAACATGATGGAAAGTCTACAATATATGGCAGAAATGAATGTACCATCAAACCTGAAACAGCTTGTGATGAAACTGCCCTACAAATTAAAAGAAAGATGGAGAGCAGCTGTTTGTGACCTACAGGAGAGACGAGGAAGTAGAGTTTTGTTCTCTGATTTGGTCAACTTTCTGGAACATCAGATCAAAATTCTCTCTGATCCTGTTTTTGGTAACCTACAAGACACACAAACTGCTACACTTAAAGGAAAAGCTCCCCCAAGATTTCCACCCAGGAATAAAAATCCAGCAACTGTGGCAGCTGTAAACACTTCAGCAGGTATAAGGTCTGCACCGCTCTACCATGCCTTTTCTTTATCAAAAAGCAAGAATACATCATGTTGCATATGTAAAGAGGATCACGCAATAGAAGATTGTGTACATCTTAAGAACAAAGTGCATCGTGAGAAACTTGATCTTTTAAGGCAAAGTGGTGTTTGTTTTGGTTGTCTAAAACCAGGTCATATCAGCAAGAGCTGCAAAAAACGTCTAACATGTGATGTATGTAACTTCAGACATCCTACAATGCTTCACAATCCAGCTAAATTCAGAACATTTGAACAATCAAACAACACTGTTGTCCCTCAGCAGACCTGTGCTCACACTGGGGCCGGTACACAGAAATGTGTTCTCTCAATTGTACCTGTACAAGTAAAGGTTAAGAATGGAAACAAAATTTTGACCACTTACGCTTTCCTTGATCCAGGAAGCTCAGCTACCTTTTGTACAGAACGCCTGATGAGACAGCTGAACATGGACAGTAAACAAACACACATCTTCCTGCGAACTATGGGACAAGCACACACTGTAAAGACTCATGTTCTGACTGGACTGGAAGTAGCTGGTTATGATGACAACAGGTTTCTAGACCTACCTGAGGTTTACACTCAACAAACCATGCCAGTTACAAGAAACAATATTGCGACAGAAAAGGATCTCAGAAGATGGCCTTACCTGCGAAAGATTAAAGTTCCCGAGCTTGAAGTTGGAGTGGATTTGTTGATTGGCACAAATGCCTCAAAGCTTTTGGAGCCTTGGGAAATCATTAACAGCTGTAAGGATGGACCCTATGCTGTTCGGACCCTATTGGGGTGGGTGGTGAACGGCCCACTTAAAGGAAGTGGAAGTGATACAGGGAAGAATGGCTGCCCTACTGTCACTGTCAATAGGATCTCCATTGATAAAGTGGAACAGTTGTTAATCACACAATACAACCAAGACTTCAATGAAAGGTCATGTGATGACACTTTAATGTCAAGAGAAGATATGAGGTTTCACCACATTATGGAAAAAACAATTCGTCTTGAAAACAACCATTATTGTGTTGATTTACCTTTTAAGGATGATGATGTCATAATGCCAAACAATCGATGCATTGCTGAACAACGAGTCATGAGTTTGAAAAGAAAGTTTCAGAGGAACAAAGAGTATCATCAGGAGTATGTGCACTTCCTTAATGATGTTATTAAAAGTGGCTATGCGGAGCAGGTGCCTCAACAGCAACTGAACGGAACTGAAGGTAAAATCTGGTACATACCACATCATGGGGTGTATCATCCCAAGAAGAAAACCCTGAGAGTTGTATTCGACTGTGGAGCAAGTTTCAAAGGCACATCTTTGAACAGCCAGCTGTTACAAGGTCCTGACCTCACAAATTCCCTCTTTGGTGTTCTTCTGAGATTTAGGCAAGAAGCAGTTGCCATCATGACTGATGTTCAAGCTATGTTTCACCAAGTCCAAGTTTCTCAGAAACATGTTGATTTTCTCCGATTTTTGTGGTGGCATAATGGAAATGTAATGCAACCGTTGGTGGACTTCAGAATGAAAGTTCATATATTTGGAGCAACTTCATCACCGAGCTGCGCCAATTATGCGTTAAAGAGAGTTGCTGATGACAACACGGCTCATTACAGTGACAAAGTGTTACAGACCATCAAACAAAATTTTTACGTGGACGATTGTTTAAAGTCTGTGTCTTCAGAAGAGGAAGCTTTGCAAATGGTACAAGATCTCACTGCTGCATGTGCCAAAGGAGGCTTTCGGCTCTCAAAGTGGATGAGCAACAGTCGAGCAGTTCTTGCCAGCATCCCTGAAGAAAATCGTTCCAAAGCAACCAAAGAGCTCAATTTGGATAAAGACAACTTACCTGTTGAAAGAGCTCTTGGATTGCACTGGTGTGCAGAAACAGACATGTTCATGTTCAAGATTGCACTGGAAAATCGTCCATGTACCCGCCGTGGAATCTTGTCAGTGGTTAATTCTATCTATGACCCTCTTGGTTTCTTGTCACCATTCACACTGCCTCCTAAGCTGATGCTACAAGAGCTGTGCAAAAGAAAAATTGGTTGGGATGACACAATACCACAAACCTTTCTGCAGAAGTGGACACAGTGGCTGACAAATCTGCATAAATTGTCACTGTTAAAGGTGGAACGGTGTATCAAGCCGAAGAACTTTGGAAAGGTAAGCAATGCACAGCTGCATCACTTCTCAGATGCTAGTGAGTGTGGATACGGCGCTGTTTCTTATCTGAGATTGAAAGGCATCTCTGATGAAGTTAACATTGCTTTCATGGTTGGAAAGTCCAGAGTCGCCCCCATGAAACAAACCACAATACCAAGGCTTGAACTCACAGCTGCTGTATTAGCTGTCAGACTAGACAAGATGATTACAAAGGAGCTTCAACTGGAATTGGACCAGTCAGTGTTCTGGACCGACAGCACGACGGTGCTTAATTACATTTCAAGTGAAACAAAGAGATTCCACACATTTGTAGCGAACAGAGTGGCTGTCATAAGAGAAGCTACAGAGGTGGCCCAGTGGAGGTACATAGGCTCTAAACAGAACCCCGCTGATGAGGCTTCAAGAGGACTGTCAGCTGATGATTTTCTGAAACGTGAACGTTGGCTCAAAGGACCAGAGTTTCTGCTGACTGAGGAAAGGACCTGGCCAAAACAGGAGCTAAACAAACCTGCCGTCAGCTTGGATGACCCCGAGGTCAAACAAGACCTCACAGTTAGTGCTTGTGTTGTTGATGATGCATCCAATACTATGAACAAGCTTCTAACCTATTCTTCAGACTGGGAAAAACTCAAAACTTCAGTCGCCTGGTTTTTGAAGTTTAAAGACCTGCTTCAACAGCTAAGGAAAAAAGGTAAAACATGCAACAAAGGACATCAACACAAAGCAAAGATAAATGTTCAACCATTGACACGGGATGACTTACATAATGCAGAACTGGAAATTGCACGCCTCTGCCAACAGCAAAGATTTCACAGGGAAATCTCCCTCTTGGAGAAAGGAGCATCATCTGTGCCAACCAACAGTGACATCTACAGGTTGGATCCCACACTCCAAGATGGGCTGTTGAGAGTAGGAGGCCGCCTGAGAAAAGCATCCATGCCTGAAACAGTAAAACATCCAATAATTCTGTCTAAAGATCAATACATATCCAAACTTATCTTACAACATATTCACAAGCAAGTGGGTCACGCTGGACGTAATCATATGATATCTACACTTCGAAAAACCTACTGGATAACAAATGCAAACTCAGCCTGCAGGAAAATCATTGCTGATTGTGTTACCTGTCGTCGTCTTCAAGGGAGAGTTGGAGAACAGAAAATGTCTGACCTTCCAGCTGAAAGACTCCTGCCAGACTTGCCACCGTTTACTAATACAGGCGTGGATTATTTCGGCCCTATTGACATCAAAAGAGGTCGCAGCATGGTCAAAAGGTATGGCGTAATCTTCACATGCATGACCAGCCGGGCAGTACACCTTGAAGCAGCCCACTCACTGACAACAGATTCATGCATAAATGCCATCCGACGGTTCATGTGTCGACGTGGGCAAATCTCCAACCTCAGGTCAGACAACGGCACCAATTTTGTTGGAGCTGAAAGAGAGCTAAGGGAAGCTCTTAGAGCCCTGGATCACAACAAAATTCAAAGTGCTTTGGCAAAAAGAGGAATAGCATGGACATTCAACCCTCCTGCTGGATCTCACTACGGCGGAACATGGGAGCGGATCATTCGCCTCATAAGAAAGGTGCTGTATTCCATTGTCAAACAGCAAACCATGGATGATGAGAGCTTTTGCACTATTCTTTGTGAAATTGAAGCCATTCTCAACAGTCGCCCAATAACCAAACTATCCGATGACCCTAATGACCTGGAAACACTTACACCCAACCACATTCTTCTGTTGAAGGCCAAACCCCTTCTTCCTCCTGGACTTTTTGATGAAAGTGATATATACATCAAGCGAAGATGGAGACAGGTACAGTATCTGTCAGATTTATTTTGGAAGCGGTGGGTAAGGGAGTATCTTCCACTGCTCCAAGAAAGACAAAAGTGGACAAAGCCACGAAGGAATTTTTCTGTGGACGACGTTGTTGTTATCATGGACCCTTCTGCTCCAAGAAGTTCATGGCTGATGGGTAAAGTGACCAAAACCTTTCCAGACAGGAGAGGTGTTGTCCGGTCAGTTCAGCTGAAGACCAAGACAGGCTTTCTGGAGAGGCCTGTCACCAAGCTCTGCATGCTATTGGAGACATAAAGATTGTTATTAAAGACTGATTTATGGATTGACTTATGAAAGAAAGAAGATTTGATTTATGGACACCGACTTCTGAAAGAAGAAGACGAAGATTTGCACACACACACACTCTTTTTGGCTCCTTTTTGAAATATGTTTATATAATTGTAGTGCACACCAACACAATTATGGGGCCGGTGTGTAGGAGCCATTTTTTATGTTGTGTAGGTATTTACTTTTCCACAAGGGTGCAGTATTGTTTCTGTTCCTTTCTTTTACCCCAGAATCTGCCCCAGCTGTTAGAGATCAGGAGAGCTGATTAGTTTGAGTTGAGTGGTGGTGGGAGAGACACAGTTTTTACACGACAGCCAGAGAATCAATAGAAGCTTTTTGTTTGTCAACTTGCCTTATCCTTTTTGTTGAAATAAACGGGAACCTCACCCAAAGACATCATAACCTTCGCAACCTTTCTTTTTTATTCACTCTGGAATCGAGTTAAGAACCATCCCAAACCACCATCAGGTGACAAGTTTTGTTTTTTGAATAGTCACCACATGTATAATAGTTTTAAATCAGTTAATTCAGATTTAGTCCTTTTACTTATTGGCACCACAACAGGGAGCATTTACAATTTGGCTCACAAACAAGTGTCCACATTACTTTGGATTAGCCTCACTGTGAGCAGCAATGACACTATTACTTGGTAGTAAATAGTAACGATGAATATTGTTCACATTGAGGCCTGTGGATTAACTGTAAGAATTCTTACCTGTGAGGAGGAACAGGAAAAACAAGCTGACAAACATCACAAGTTCATTCAGGACCAGAAATAATCCAAAGTCAGAGATGTGAAAATGTTCATCCCTGTCCTCACTGTGCTGTCTATAAATATTAACCCACGCTACAAAGGGGATGGGCAAATTGGATAACCCATTTATTTTATTTTCCTTTTTTCTTTTTTATAGCATGTGTCTAAAAGGCAGTGGGTCTCAACCACACAAGCTTTTGAGGAAACTATTAAAAATGTTTCTTCATGAGTTCACAGATCAGGGCTTTGTGCGGTCAGTTAACTTCTTTACAGACAAACAACTGCTGCAGGATAAATGATCGTACTGTGTGATGGCAAAACATTTAAATGCCTCAAAACACATTAAACACTATGGTATTTGTACCCCAAGGTATACTAATGCAGTTGTGAGGAAGTGTGTGGTGAGATTTCGCGGAGCTTCTGAAAGAAAACACAACTAATGGGATCATAATATACAACATTGGAAATATGTTCAAGTTCTTTATTTAGGAGGTAAAGAGGAAAGTTTCCACTTGTTTTTGTTCATCCTATTAAAATCCATGACAACATTAGAAACACCTAAAACAATTAGGAGCAGTACAACACCTGTGATCTCAATGCTAAAAACAGTTGTGGCCTTTAAGGCCTTCTCTGCACACCGCTCCGTTTGTGATAGCTGTCATGTTGAAATTATGGAAATATTACAAATGTAGTTACTTTATAATGAAACAACATTAAAACTATGTGATACAGAAAAAAACTTCACCAGCGTCACATCATATTTTGCAAAATATTCCAGCACAGACTCAAATCACGTTTAACGTTTCGCTTAAAGGGGAAATAAGTAGTTTATAGTGCCATCTAGAGGAGAGGCTGAAATTTACAACAAAGACCTGCTGCTCTGCTCACCCCCTCCCTTCCCTGAGCGCTACGGTATCCGCAGCCGGTCAAATGTCGTCCTCGTCGTCTTTCTCCGTGTCAGCAGATGAGGTTCGTGAGGAGAGGGAGAGGGCGAGCTACCGCGGCCGTAGCAGACGAAGCGGAGAGAGAGGAGGCGGGACTTCCGCTACAAGTAAAGAGACGCTTGTTTTGTTCTCTCGCGTTTGTCCTTACAGGCTCCTGTAGAAACATGGCGTCTCGCTGCTAACAGTGGCTATGCAACCGTGGTCCGCGGTCATGTTATTTAACATGACTTTTTGAAACACTACGAAAATTAAACAAAAACTATTATACAGTGACTAGACAATGCAGGAGCACATAATATGTATAAAAAAGTGGATTTTGGGTTATATAAACCCATAAATACTACATATTGTACCTTTAAACCCTACACAGCCCAATTAAGTGCACCCAACGATGGTGAACATAACATTGCCATCACTTTAGCAACATTCGCATCTCTTGCTAAATAGTTAGCCATGACAGACACTGCTCTGCTAACCTCTGTTAGACACGTCCAGCATGTGAACCATAATGTGAATCAATAGATTAATTTATTTAAATACTACTAGCAGCCTACATGCTAACTTCACAGGTGATTACATATTGTTTCTCAATGCAGCAAACTGAACCAGAAGCTCACACACAGATAAGTGTTACTATTATTATTTAGCACTACTGAACCCATTTGAAAAACATATAGACTAAAAACAGACTTGCAACTGAGAAATAGAAAAGGAAAAAGACTTTGTTGATCCTTTTAGCCACTCTGGTCCAGTAGCCAGGTTTTGCTTCGTCCGTCCTGCTGCTAACGAGTAAAGTAAGTGTTTTTATCAGCTTGCTCAGCTCATCGGTGGTCAGGGAGGCCTTCACCAGTTGGATATTGTCATCCTGAAAAATAGTTTGATAAACTTTGGTCAGCGATTGGATTATGCAAAGGCATCTGCTAAATTTCAATTTCATTGTTGTGCCGCTTAACCGTAATGCATTTTTTTTATTATTATTATTTCAAACATTGACCTAATACAAAAAAATGGATAAGACACAACCAGTTTTGTGTTATGCAGTAGCAAACTATGCCATCCATCCCAACAAGCATGCAGTGGTGGGAGAAACGATATACTTTTGAAGAACCTCATGCCTTGAACTGGATGCATTGAAGCCAATACAAAGTTTAAACTTTTCTTAAACCAGGCTTTATTTTACAAAGTGGGTCAGGGCGAATGGCAAGCTTTCATGTCAGGAGACACAGTCTGCATTCCCTGTTTAGAATTAAAAAAATATCTGTCACTACAAAGTAATCTCACAGTTAATCCATAGCATCCAGACAATGAGGAATCAACACCCTGGCTGAACTTTTGAAGGTCTAGTGTGTAATGAAATTTGAATATAGTTCCAATATATATGGTTTATAAGAGTATAATCATTTTTAAATAAAAAGTTTTTGGTTTGGTTGCCTCTGTTTAGCAACCGTAATGGAAGGCTTACACATTGACTTCCTCTCTCGTAGGTTCCCTGATGTGCTGAGTGGAAGACTGCTCCATTTGTTACAATCTGCACTCTCACCAATAGATGTCACTCATACATTATTACTACCAAGTTTATGTGTTGAATAATTATGTGCAACTTAACTCTAACCTCTTTTGCCACCGGCAGCATTTCAGATGACGTCTTAATAGGAGACACATCACAGCCAGATGTAGACTGAGGAGACAGTTTATTCACCTCTGAAAAGAGAAAACATGGTTCGCATACATGCAAAATATCACAATTAACCATTGCGCATGAGTTTGCTTAAGAAGAGAATTCATAAAATACCTAAAGGTGAAAATCACATTAACAAACAAACACAAGGTTAATGTCCATCCTGTTTAAACAGTATAATGTCTGGCATTATTATTCATTATTCCATATTTTTTACCTCTTCCAGGTCGGGTTTTGCCTCGTTTGTCCTCGCTCAGCCTCAGGTCTTCATCTGTCTCATAGTCCTGTGGTGCGTTGTCTTTCTCTATCAGATACATTATTAAAACACTCTCCAGGAGGCTGAGCATCATCAGAGAAAAAACTCCAATGCAGTAGGTGGCTGATGGGACAAGACATCTTCATTAATGCAGATAAGTAACTAAACAGAGTCAGGACATGGGGCTTATTTACCTATCAGTGGGATCCGGTCTGATGAAGAAGGCAGAATATCATTGAGAATGAGCTGCATCACAGTTACAGCGAGCAGCACTGTGACCTTGAAGCCCAGCTTCTCGCCGCCACTGTCTGAGATCAGGAAGGAGGCCAAGTCCAGACACAGGAAGAACACAATTGGAAGTATGAAGTTGACTATGTAGAGTGCCGACCTTCTCCTCATGTTGATCTGTTAAACAGTGAACAATTCATAGATGGACAGTAATTTAGCACCAAACAGACCTTTTTTAAAAACAGATTTATTTAAAGAGTTTGTGTGATGCTAGAGAGGGTACAATGTGAGGTAAAAGCTGTATGTATTCTATGATTAATAATTAGTGATTGATTAGTGATGCAATCACTACTTAGTTTTTTGATCTGAGTAAAGTTTTAATGATTTACGTCCAGTGTGTACCTTTAATTGCTCCACTTACTTGTCGACCAGTCACATCTGATCGTAGTCTATATATGGGTGGCTGTCTCTGGGCTTTTCCCTGATGCCGAATCCACGCCCTGCTTCCTGTCCGTCCCGCTTCCGCGTCGCAGGTATGAGCGGTGTGAAATGTTTGTGCCGTTGCGTGTTCATTCATGCAGTAAATGACGATCGCTATTTTACTCAGGTTGCCTAAAAGCAGCTCCCCCACTTCTTCTAGACGTGGATCTTTTACAGATCGCGCTTGGTAGGTCTTTTGTCATCTTTTTGAACGTAATCACATGATGCGCAATTTAGGAATGGGCGTGTAATTATAGGGTGCCTCGGATAGTGGCTGCGTGCGCACAGAGGGTTCACTCCCCCATGCGCTTCGGTGAATATAATTGCACCGAGATTGGTATGTAGACTTGTGCCTTTTTCATATTTTGTTTAACCGTTGAAATTTATATTTTTAACACGGTTCCTTCATGTTGACCTCGGAACAACATGCCTGGTTTGGCGCTCTGGCAGCTCCAGACATATTCCCGTTTGCTGCGCTCTTCCTCACCCTGCGCTGCGCTCCACAGTACAGGAACGCTGCTGCTTTGCCGGCAGTAGAAACTGTGTCCACAGGAGGCAACCTGTATCGCTCATAAGCATCAACAGTGTTACTGGGTTTATAATTATGCCGTTTTTAACGGAGTAAATAGAATTTGGCCACATTTACCTTAATTAGTTTATTTTAGTTTGTTTATTGTGTTGAATTATTCGAGTAATGACGTGTCTTTTTGTTAATTGTGTAATTTCTTTAATTTCCATGCACCACAATTTTGTTTAGTTGTTTGATTTTGGGCAATTAATTTAGGTTGGACATTCATTTTGATTGAATATTAACTTGTATGCTTTACTGATCATTTTATTTTTGGTATTTTGTTTATTGATGATCTTATTTTTGGTATTTTGTTTATTTTCCTGGTCGGTGACTAAAATTCTATTCCTCCTTGTGTCCTTAGGTGCTGAGAGCCGAAGGTGGTTGAGGCTGTTTTTGGGTGGTGTTGTTTCCGTGTGCTGTGTTGTCCGAGCACCCTTTTGATCTCCCTTCTGGCATGTTGTGAGTGTGTGCACTGTGTGAATCAGGGTGACTCCATAGATCTTCTCCCTCCTCAGCCTTCCTCACCACTCCTCAGCCTCAACCCTACATATTCCCCATCCCCTATCTTAGCTTTTATATGTTGTTTTAACCTCCTGTTAAAGATAATTATAATAATTACGTCTCAAGCTCCTTCGTATGATGAACCTGTGTGCCCTTATTGGGGTATTGTGATCTTTTTTTAATTTTTGAATTAAATATTTTCCCTGGTTTAACATCTCCAGGGTGGCATTTTATATTGAATGATAGAGCAGTTTATTCCTTATTCTTTAAAGACCTCGTGCGGCCACAAACAATCCAAAGTGTGCTTCGCATTGCGACACTTTGCGCAGCAAAAGAACCCTCTCTGCTGATCTCCAAGCAGGCCTGCTTGTAGCAGCCTGTTATCCTCCCATTAGAGGCAGTGACACCAGAGCCTGTTTAAGGACCAACCAAGGATCCAGAGGCCAGTTTGCTCCAACCAGCTAAGCACCTTCAAAGACTTGGTAACATAACTGGGCCTTGCATAGCATCACACGATTTGGCTAAGCATAGACTGTGCCACTAAAGTGGCTAACAAAGAAGCACAGCAGCCATACGATCAAGAAGCCATCTTTGAATCCGCCACCTTGTTGTAGTTTCTTTGTCAATCGCCATCTTGATTTGATATGCCGTCGGAGAATAATTGCGGCGCCCATGAATAGGCTATAAACTTGTTTTTCTGACGCTACTGCGCAGTCCGCCCCAAGGTCAGCTCCATGTATCAGCAGAAGAAGCACCTTTAAGTATCCTAACTCTGGGACTCACAGGCAGACTGACAGAGGATGCCCAACTGTTAACATACTTGTTTTATGTTCGGCATTGTCTCAGTTCTCCTCAGATCTGAGCTGCTTCCAATAAAGCTTTTCAACTTAACTCATCTCTGACTCCAGGAAACTCCATCTTTGGTCGACTCACTTAATAATCAAATCTCCGCAACAAATTGGCGTCACGAACAGGATTTCAACAGAACTACAGACTGGTAAGTGCAACATTCTTAGTTTGCCTTACCATGTCTGAGTTTGACGAAATCCAAAGAACTGTGTAGATAAAGGGGATTGATTATCGACTGATTTACAATTAATAAGTGTGAACAATTCTTGTAAATATTCACATAATAATAGAGTGATTTTGTTCAAAAGTAGAACAAACGTGTTTCTTTGGGGAGGACTGTGGGGGTATGTAGTATAAGATTATTGTCACATTATGAGTGACGTTTTGGTTTCTGGTTCAGCATCAAGCTGTGTCCGGCACAGGGGGCCTCGTGAGAACCAAATCATCGGAAAATTAAGTTTTCGGGGGGATGAAATAAGCCGCCTCGTTTGGTGTCAAGACCGAGAATCTGCCCTGTGTCCTGCCGGAAACGGGGTACGCCCAAATTCCATGTGCACATGGTGTAGAAATAATCACTCATAACCCACACAGGTCCCAGAAACAAAAGAAAATTAAAAGGAGTGAGGAGTCTCTGATGCTGTTGAATAGCTAACGCCTTGTTTTTTTAAGTGTCTATATAGGAATTGGTCAGTTTAGAGTGAAGAATAAATAGGATAATGAAATAACAATCTAAACTGTGACTCTATTCCAGAGAACGACTGCACAGACAAGCTTGATACACTGTTCTGTCTGCTCCTCTTTCAGAAAGATACTAAAATTCACAAAACAGCTACTATTTTTATGACCTTATCTATCCACTCACTAATGTCTGTACACTCATGATGGTTTTATTAAGAATTTGCCATGACAATTTGTTGTCAGAAGGGGGATCGAGTAGAGTGGTGGTCTGAGGCTCCATGGACAGCGAATGGCCAACCTGGAGACAAAATCTCTCCAGCCTCCACCCTCCATTTGTGTAGAGATGGGAGGGCTGATGTGAGGTCTCAGATCGTCACCACTGAATCTTAACAAACTCAGTTCATCTTAACATCCAAACATTTCCTGAGTGGTGTAGATAAGGAGAAAAGAAAAAATTAAATAAAAGTATAGAAAAGTAGGCAAAGTGAAGAATGATTGCATAAACATTTGTCGAGGACATGTGACAAAAAAAAAAAAAAAGAAAGTTCATATTTTGCGACCACCATACTCGCACAGTTCCTCTCTCTGTTCACAGATCACTGCACTGAAACTGACCTGACCTCCACTCCTGCCCGCCATCGAGACACCAACCACCAGTACTCAAAGACCCTCCCACCGTTCAGACAGCTCCACCCAGAAGGGAGATTGAAGTGTCAGATTCCTCCTCCCCTGACTCCTCCTTTAACCCCCCATAGGCCCAACGTCTACATCGTCATGAGAAATGGGCGTCACAGGGGACGGGCAACGACTACACACGCTGAAGAAGAAATGGTGTGTAAGGCCAGACAGGAGGAGAGGGTGAGACTGTGATAACACTTCAAAGCCTCTACAACAAATCCACTGTGTCATATGATGATGATGATGATGATGATGATGATGATGATGATAAGTAAGGTGACCATGGTGCAGAACACACCTTGCCTATGGTCAAACTGGCCATTCTTGAGCACTCAACACTGGTGTTCAGGCCTTGACTGCTGCTGACATCACTGCAGCTACTTAAACATCTGTCATACTTTTGAGTGTGACCTCAAGTTTGGTGAGCAAATGATGATTTTCTGCTCTGATACTCTGCAAGAACTATGCAGACATGCTAACCACACCCAAGGTCAACTCGAATGGAAGAAGAAAGACTAAAATGAAAAGATGTAAAAGAACTTTACATGGCGCCAATAATGATGAACATTCTTTGACATGACGAGCTACAAACCAGTCAACAAGCTCGAGAAGGGGGCAGGAGGAAGGAGAGGTGACTCAGTGAATGTGTCTGACTGTGATACAACAGGAGGGAGGTAACACACACACACACAACTGCAAAGAAGAAATGCTTGCTAATGCAGAAAACAATACAGATTCACACAATCTTATTGCACAATCCAGTATGTGCATTACTCAGAAAATACACCCCCATGCACACATACATGATCAGCGTACATGCTGAGTACATTTTGCCTACATACATTTCTTGTAAACAGTAGAATTAAAGCAGAATTTACTGAAACCCCAAACTGAGTGGACATTATGTGCACTACAAAGGTTCCTCTGGTCAAAAAAGATAAATGAATGAGTAACTGTAACTCAAAGGCGAATACTTTTAAACATGCTTTTCTGTTTTGTCACATGTAGATTTGTTAGGGAACGACCTTGATGGTCAGACTAGGAATGTCTTTCTGTTTCCACACCTGATGGTGGCGTTGTCAGAAAATGCATGCATTCTAAGCTAAACACACACACACACGTTCATGTCAGTGCCACACAGTTTTAATATGCAAGTGAATGGAACTTTCCACTGTTTCTGTTAACATTTTGATAGAAGCACAATCTGATGTTTCTCTGTAGTAGACTGATTTTATGTCAATTGATGAGTTGCACTGCACTGAACTTGTGTCTGTCTGTCCTGATGAAGCCAACAGTTGGTTTAAAAATAATAATAATGATACATACACACATGTTCTGGTCAGCACATAGATGACATGGGTGTGCATTGGCTATATCACTTATTTCTGCACAGTTTGAACTTTATGATGTCATCAGTGCCTCACTAGATTAAAAAAAAAAAAAAAAAACATTATGATGATGCATAGGTCTTTTGGTTGAAAGACACATGCAAGCTTGCAAGTGACAGAGAACACATCATTAATCTGGTTTGATTTCTCCAACAGGTGTGCACTCCCAGACTGGACCTCTGTTAAATGCTGAAGCATTTTTGTTTGTTGATGTTTCTGTTTTGTTACTAACACAGTCTGTGGTTATGTTGTATCTATGCTGTTTGTTCTTAATCATGCTGTTCTGTCCTCAGGTTCTGCTCCTGTCCACTACTCAGTTCTAGACACTGAGCTTGTGGCTCTTTATGAAGCCTTTAGATTAGCAGCTGGTTAAACTAGTTTAACAGTGTACAAATCTACACTGATTCATGTTATGGTTGTTACAACTCGAACTGTTAAATTACTAAGTGATTATTGTCATAAATCTTAACATAAGTCACTGCAGAACTGATAATAGTTCATGTTCAGTGGGGAAGGAGATGACAATATTTAGTTCTGGTCCAAATAATCAGTTAAAATTCATCCCATGTTTTGGTATTTATATGCTATGGTGAGCATGGCATTAAAGTAACTGGGTTTGTTTGATTATTTTGATATAAGTCGGTGCAGTTACATTTTTTTAGACAAAAGATTTTATGTTTCCAAAATTGTACTCCATCGACTGCACAGGATTAGGTTGGTTTTTCATTTCCTTTTGAAAAGTTTACAAAAGAAGAGATTATGTTCGATTGTTGCAAAATTATAAAAAAAAACATTTTGAGTGTGCAAATTCTCTTGACTAAAAAGAGTTAAAAAAAATAAGTAAATAGTAAAATGTATATTTTATACATTTTAATATTTATTTTACACTTTGTAAAAAAATGCACAATTCAGTTATTGAACATATAAGGGAGTTAGTAAGTAGAAAAGTGGGTTTAATCATTTTCTTTGCCAAGTTAAAATTCTAAGTCCCTTGTGATGAAGATGATATTTTTTTGTGTTGCTTTTAATAATAGGAATTTCATGTTTCTTTGAGGAGATTGTGAGAATAATATCTTATTGTCATAATCTGGTTACAAGTTTAAGAGTAAATACAAAATACTAATGGTAATTCTATTGACATGTCACTGATAAAAGGGTACATGTCATTGATTGTGTAGTTTACTTATTATATGTAAAGATATTTCCTTGTGGATATTTTCACATGGTAACACGAAAGCCTCTTAAGTGTTAATGAAAACGATTTGCATCCATTGAACCACATTGTCTCCAGCATGTCCAACTCCTATTCTTGTAGTCCTAAAATATCTTAAAGCGGAACTAGACCGGAAGTTCCTATTATCGCTGTTTTTTGGTGTGTATCTGCGTCATTACCTTGTTTATGAAGCCCTGACGGTTCGAAACAAACAGTTCAGCCATTGCTGAGAACGTTGTGTTTTATTGTAATCTCGGGGCTCAACGAGATCACAGCAACTAGGAGGTTTTTGACCATAAAAACAAGTTAATATATGTAAGTAGACCTGCATAACTAACATTTATGTGCAACAGGACCACTCTATGTGACCTTTAAACATTTTTCAAGCAATGTTCTCTCCAATTCATGTAATTAGTTGAGGACCACTGGAAGATGCAACCCCCCCCCCCCCCCCAAGTTTCATCAGAAAGCCTTATTCCTGCTTCTTGTTTCCCACTTGTCTTTAATATATAAGGCGTTTTCAGTTTTTAGCAGAAAAGAAGGCATTATACAATTTAGAAATGGACTTAGTTTTAAGATAATGTCGTACCTGGAGTTATCTGAAATAGTCACTTTGTACTAGGCCATGTTTGTCCTGCAAAGACTGAAAACTCTGTATCTTACTGTTGTATGTGGATGAGAGATAGACAGGTTATTAGTCCTTTCCTTGCCCAAGTTTCTTTTATCCGTTCTCTTGGGGATGAATTCTGAATCAAGATCACAGCATCTAAAAAGGTCTAATTAATACAGATATATATTGATTTATTGTATGGAAGACATGATTTAACACAGTTGATCATTCATTACTCCGGTGATAAATCATTGGTTAAGAAGCAACTTAAATTTTAGGTTACAATATGTGAAATTGTAATGACATTAAAATCCCTCCATGTAGATGTAAATGTCCAAAAGCATTGTGATTTGGTACAAAACATGTGATCTGTTGAAAACATGATAATGTTTGCATGTACTGAACTGTTCACATGTACTGTCATAAATGTCATATTGTTTGTGGGAAATGCCTACAAAACAAATAGAGCACAGAGCACCACAGGAAGGCATTCCTAACTGTGGTCATTGGACTCAACAACTCCTCCCTCCATTAATGTTTGACATCTATGTTGGGATCTGTGCATATTATTTAAATTACCGGTACAATAACATATTTATGTGCCATCACTCAAATTACAACCATCTCTAGATTATTCAGTCATTACTGCATTTACATCTCTCTTGTATAAATTTCACATGTTGACATGTTACATAGGAATGTATACGTTTACTTATCTTTACGTTCAATCTCATTCTATTTAGTTTGTATTATTATTCCTATACATTGTATGTATATCCTTTCATGAATTTCCCCAGTGGGATCAATAAGTATTCTGATTCTAGATACAGATTACCTTATAGATAACCCTAACCCTAGAATCATCAATAAGACTCACCTCACACTGAGAGATGTATGCTATTAAAACTGTACTGGATAACATTTAAATATAAACAAATTAGCTTTGTTACGTTCAAACAATTGTCAATATCAGCCTTCTCTCTGTGTTTCTCAGTATAGCAGCATTTAGATCTCGTGTCACCCGGCGACAGTCCTGCACTGCACACAGAGAGCAATTTATGTATGAACAAAATGAAAACACAAAGAAGTGTCCACAAAGTGTGTAGTAAGTGATTTCTTCTCAGGTGGTACTTGGTATATATGGCGAACGAAGGTGGCAGGGTCCGATATACCTTTGTCCAATATAATACAATTCTGATAACTCCACCCTTGGAGATGTTCAAACCAGGGAAAGTATTTCATCTGAAAATCAAAAATAAAGATCAAAATACTCAAATAAGAGCCCACAGGTTCATTATACCAAGGAGCAAGAGATGTGGTTCCATCCAACAATAATCTTTATTCTACTTTGATTTAGATGAACAGCTCGTTATCAGGCTTCTGCAGAGCTTGATGATGAGCTGATCATTTGAATCAGGTGTGTTGGAGCAGGGCAGTGTTCCCTGAGGACCAGGGTTAGGAAACACTGATTTAAAGATCTAAAGACCCTGCTAACCCTCGTTCGCCCACATATATCTAGTACCACCTGAGAAGAAATCCCTTCCGACACTCTTTGTGGACACGTCTTTGTGTTTTCAGTTTTTTCATACTTAAATTGCTCTCTTGTGTGCAGTGCAGGAGTGTCGCCGGATGACACGAGAACGAAACAATATTGAGAAACACAGAGAGAAGGCTGATATGGACAATGGTTTTAATGTGACAAAGACAATTTAAATAGCATACATCTCTCAGTGTGAGGTGAGTGGTGACTGTTTTGTTATCAAGTGTTTGTAGAGATCCTGATAACTTGCTTTAAGGACACCGTTTCTGAAATCATGAGACATAAGACATGGACATCACTCTTTCTACATTAATTTGAGACCATTGCTGTTAGTATTATCAGGAAATTATTATCTACAAAGCAACAACACACAGGTTTGCTTAGATTTTCATGCTTCATCTTTAATACTGATGTATTTATTAATGACTACATGCTGATTACATTAGAATGATGCGTTAAATACATTTCATGGTGTAGTAGTGGACCATAAAATTCCATTGTCATGCTTGTGAATAATAATGTTAAACAATACATATGTGGTGTTACAATTCAAGTGGCAGACAATACACTACCTTAATAGGTGATAACTTGTTGGTTTTTAGTGACTAAACCAGACGTTCAAGCAAGTATAATTGTGACAACTAGAAAAGGCAATTTTGAAGAAATTGCAGTGAGATTGCTGTCAAATGAGAAAGCTGAGGCTACACTGAATTGCTGGTTTGAAGCATTTGAATTTGTATGAATAGATTGAACAATAATGTAAGTTTGTCTGCAGAATGAGCAGAAGCTACGCTGCGTTGTTGCATTGAAGCAGTTGAAGTTGTATTTCTATGAACAAGAAGTTGAAGTTTTATGAATAGTTATAAAAGTATAAATAGACTAAAATGTATATGAAAGAAATCAACACAGATTATTTTTTTGTGGAAAAAACCTTTAAAAAGTATCAGCAAAGTGAGTAAATTTTAAGTGGAAGGAACCTTTAAAATGTTGAGAACTGAGACAAAGTTGTATTTTTGTTGAATTACTCCTTAAAACAAAAAGTATCTCGACAGTGATATTTTGGGTGGGATGTTTTTTTTTCGGAAAGATTACTCTTCAATGCTTTTTGGACAAATTGGAGCTCGCCCTAAAAGAGGAGGGGCTATCTACGACCAAGTCATGTCTCGCGATAAGTTGCTCGCTGTTAAAAATCCGCTCTGCTGGCGGCGCCCTACGCAAAGCGCACTCTTATTAAAAATACACGGAGGATTGTACTTGTTTAACCGGTCCCAGCACTAACTGATAAGTACACCAATGTACTTATGTAGTTTTACCAGTGCCACTGAGTTCACGCTTTCATACGTGTTAGCTGTTTATGGCTCGTAGCAGCGGACAGCAGTCGTTCAAGGCGACATTGTTGGTTTGTTTGCTAACATTGTTGATGTTTCTATCAGTCAGGGTTTAATTGTAGGTCATGCAAATCAGACTGTTTTGTGTAAGAAAGTATTTTAAGATGCATTTAGCAACACATCTAATGAATTATCTAATGATAATAAATACTTGACTTAATATGCTGCCCCTGTCTTCATGTGGTTGCTGGACACATCTTGTGTCCTGTTTAACTATTTTACATCATACACTAGATTCATGGAAATAATTTTTGTCTATGAAGTCGCCATCGAGTGGACACAAGAAGGACTCTGTTAATCACCTAATAAGTAATTGATACTGTCTTGCTCTATGCACCGATTGAACCGAATGGGTCACATTAATCATAATCAGAATCATTTATCCCAATGAAATTTTCTTCAGGAGCATCCATTGAAGTCCAAATAGAAAACATGCAGGCTAAAAACACAATGGTAGCTGAGACATAGCAAATGAAAAAAACTTTGTTGATTCTTTTCGCCACTCTGGTCCAGTAGCCAGGTTTTGCTTCCTCCTTCCTGCTGCTGAGGAGTAGAGTCTTTATCAGGTTCCTCATCTCATTCGAGGCCAGAGACGCCTCCATCAGTTGGATGTTGATATCCTGAAAAGAGGTTTCATAAACTGTGGTTAATAATAAGTAGATGTGTCCATTTTTTTTCCAAATAAATATTCCTCTCATTCCAATTGTGTCCAACTTGACTCTAACCTCTGTAGCCACTGGCAGCTTTTCAGATGGCGTCTCAATGGGAGACACATCACAGTCAGATGAAGAGTGAACCTGTTTATTCACCTCTGAAGAGATTAGAGACAAAGCATGGTTAGCATACACTCAGAATAACACAATCACCAGTTTTTACATGTCTGCTTCAGAGAATTAATTAAGTCACTTAAGGTGAGCACCATAACAATCACAGAGTAATGTCCAAACTGCTTAAACTCATCATATATAAATCACATTTTTTACCTCCTTCACATCTAGCTTTGCCTCGTTTGTCCTCGCTCAGCCTCAGGTCTTCATCTGTCTCATTGTCCTGTGGTGCGTTGTCTTTCTCTATCAGGTACATCATTAAAACACTCTCCACGAGGCTGAGCATCATCAGAGCAAAAACCCCAATGCAGTAGATGGCTGATGGGACAAGGCAGCTTCATTAATGCAGATAAGTAACTAAACAGAGTCAGGACATGGGCTGTTACTGGACCTGGGGCTTATTTACCTATCAGTGGGATCCGCTCTGATGAAGAAGGCAGAATTTCATTGAGAATGAGCTGCATCACAACTACAGCGAGCAGCACTGTGACCTTGAAGCCCAGCTTCTCGCCGCTGGTGTCTGAGATCAGGAAGGAGGCCAAGTCCAGACACAGGAAGAACAAGATGGGGAGTATGAAGTTGACAATGTAGAGCGCCGACCTCCTCTTTATTGTGATCTGTTCAATGTTAAGCGATTCACAAGCCATTATGAGTTGGTAACTTTAAGAAAGCAGCTAGCACGTAGCTACATTTATCACATCAGCTTTGCAAATAAACACTTGGATAAAGACAGTAATTTAGCACCAAACAGACATTTTGTGCATCTGATCTCAGTTGTGTGTGATGCTAGAGAGGCTGCAATCTGAATTTAAATCTGATGTAGTCTTTGATTCAACCCTGTTTGCTTCTAAATTTGCTTTACAAATAAAGTTGACTTGATTTGACATGACTTTAATCATAAGTAAAATCATTGTTACTTTGTTTTGGCCTGAGCACAGGTTTAGTGATTTACATACTTACAGTCAAAATCTTTACGCTGAAAGAATGTATTTCAGTTTCATTGTTGTTTTTAATGTTGATCAACTCCCACTCTGTTGACTGTCTCTGTATCATCAATCGAGAGCTTTCTGTGTGCCATTCATTGTTGATTGAATTGACCAAGATTTCTTTAACTTGAGTGGGAGGTAAAACAAAATTGTGCAGGGTTAGCAAAGATTGATGTACATTGTTGCAAATCAGGCAGACATGAGGACACACATACAAACAACAGGTTACAGACTCACCATTGTATGCAACAGACCTAAAAGTGAGGTTACAGCTCTGAGTGTCAAAGGGGAATTTGTAAACTTGCATCTTGCAGGTGCAGACCAGCATCTGTTTGTCACTTTTTACAGAAAACCCATCAGAATCTATTGTGACATGATGGCTAGGATTAGACTTGTGACTCTCTGTCCTGTGAATAAAACACACAAACACGTGTATGAATTTCATGTAATGTAGTATCTCCTGTACATTACATATGTAGCAGAATAGAGATGACATGAACAGCTGTCTGATGTCTCTTTAATTGCTCTGTGCTGATCAGCATATTAAATATAAAAATAAATCCCTATTCTTTTAACCATGGTTGAAAAACAACACAATTCTTGTAACTCAGCTACTCAATGATGAGAATCTGAGTTCCTCCAAACATTTGGTTTTCCTGTTACCCCAATATTGCCCCATTGTAATGGATGCTGACTGTTTGACCTACTGACCTACTTTCTTTGTCGACTGATTGCTTTGCTTTAGCGTCGTTGTTAGACTTTGCCCACAGTTAGTCTGACTGACTTCTGCCAGTATCACAGAGTACTGGTTTCACATGCTTGTAATTTATATGTTTAATATATCTTATCTTATCTAAAGTTTACAACAATAGTAGTTGGTGTTATTTTTTTTATTGATGATCAAAAATGATTTTGTTTTCTTTGAGCATCAAAATGAGCAGTATGGCTGAAGGTCAAACAATCAGGCTTCACAGATTCTCTCCCCCATTTTAGCCATTGTATTGTGTTTAATGATTAATCACATTTTTATGTTGTGAATAAATTACTCGATTACTGTTGGATGAGACCGTGTCTCTTGCTCCATGGAGGTGGTTTGATTTCTGATTTTGTTCAGTAATTACAAATGTGCTGTTTTCATCTTTCTCAACAGTAACATGATGTCACACAATATCAGAGACTGAGAATCAAGTGTGTAATCATGCACATTCATTTAAACTTACGCTTCCTCAACACTGACATCAGGCTTCCACACGAGTTCAGCTGGAACTGTCACATTATCAATACCACAAAATTCTGTTTCGTTCCAACTTAAAAACTCATTGTACCACGCCTTCAAAGAGAAACAGAGAGAGAACAACGTATTTAAACAGAGTGATGAGGAAAATTATTCAGTCAGGAATTGCTTTTTTCCTCAAAGAGAACTCACCAACTCGATCATACCATAAGGAACAAATATCTGGTCCTTTTCTCTCTATGAACAAAGAAATAGAAAATGTGTGAAATATGTCTTGGACAAACCTGGCAAAGATCACTGTCAAAACAAATGTCTATGTGACAGTTTCATGCTCACACTGCAATAATAAACTAGTAGCAAAGATTACAGCTCCATTTCTTTCAGAATTGACTTTTGTTTGTGCATCTATGTGCAATAAAGTATGCGTCTCTTCAGTGCTAAACTTTACACAGAAAGAAAACATGATTAAAAATACTAAATAAAATAAAAGAGGCATTAAATCAAATAAAGTATGAATCAATAAACAGAGCAGTTGTTCATGTAAATATAGTAAACAGGCTGCATGTGACTGTGAGTGGTGTCAGGGTTTTTAAACTATGCATTACTGATTCTTTCACTTGATATTTAAAGCAGCAAAGATAGAAACATTGAGGTCTTTTTTCTTTGACTTCAGAATGGGTGCAGAGCTAGTTTTTATTATTCATAATTTACTCTGTATATCTGTCCTTCATATACCATTGTTATATGTACTAAACACAAAAAGAGGACAATATGTCCTAACTGCACACATTTCTATATGGATATGCATTATACTCTTGTGTATGATGTTGTTGATATAACATTGTTACAATGTGCTCTAATAAAAATATATTGAAATCGTTCATTACTTATAATTTTTGGAAATGCTTACTTTTAGTTTAGTTTTTATTAGTTTAAGTGTTAGTTTTTAGGTTTTTGTAATATGTAGATTCAAAAAGGTCATAATAAGTATTGTGGTATAAAAACACAAACGATGCAATTTTAAAAATGTATTAGCACAGATGAACAACCATCCCTGAATCGAATATAAACTCTAGTTTTTGTTCTTATTTCAGTTTCCGTTTTTTTTGTTAATTTAAATATAATAACCTTGGTGCATACAAAAATTGCAGTAGAATTCCATCATTTATTTTGGCCCAGCATTCTACATAGTCTGATGGCTGCTTTGTGGACTTGCAGTAATTTCAATAGGGTTAGGGTTAGGACTTAAGACTTGTAATTAGGTCTGGGTGATATGGCCAAAAACATTATCACAGTAAATAAAGATATTCATATCAGTCAATTTCAGTCCTAATCATGATAAAATGTCAAATTATTCAATATAAGCATTTGTACTCCATAAACAAATGGACCAATATACCCTCCTCCACAAACAAAATAATAATTATAGTCTATAATTGTGCTACAAACAATCACTCACCACTTCTAGAATGGCATAGACATAGAACTGCACAGACACGAATGTGGGATCACTGTAGTCAGCAATAGGTCGGGTCATGTGCAACGCCTTATTGTCGTAGGTCAAATTCAAATGCTTGATAACATCCCGATAAGAACATTTCTTCTCAGAGGATGCTCCATCTGCAGTGAAAACAATACAATTAACCAAGAAATAATTCTCTCTTAACAATAAAACTGAAAATAATTTGGACTTAATATCAGGATCTCAGTTCTTTTTATGTATTAGTTGATATTTTAGCTTCTGTGAGGACCATGTTGGTTCATGAGTTGGTTCACATGAAGTTAACTCACTTAACATCTCATCTTGTTCATCTACATTGCACTTGTGTATTGTCTTTCACTTCTTGACATCTACTTAAGACACTTAACTAAGGATTTTCACCCGTCTACACACACATTCATGAAACACTTGAATTCTTCATGCATCCCATTCACAGCTGACACACATACAAAGGCTTTTAGCAGCCATTTATCCATGAACCATCATGTTGATAGAGGGATTGGTGTCTCCATCAATTTGGCTCAATGAAGAAACAACTCCCATTTTAGCACAGCACAGTTTAACAGCATCACAAACTACATCCTGCAAAGTGACCATGCAGAGGAATCAACTCTTCCTTCAAGAACAACTGAATTAGAGGTGTTTCTAAAACTATTGCATCTGAGTGTCTATAAGTTAATAAAAATCTCATCCAGGTTCTGATGAGTTCTAGTCATGTATAATAGTTTTAAATCAGTTAATTCAGATTTAGTCCTTTTACTTATTGGCACCACAACAGGGAGCATGTGAGCAGCAATGACACTATTACTTGGTAGTAAATAGTAACGATGAATATTGTTCACATTGAGGCCTGTGGATTAACTGTAAGAATTCTTACCTGTGAGGAGGAACAGGAAAAACAAGCTGACAAACATCACACGTTCATTCAGGACCAGAAATAATCCAAAGTCAGAGATGTGAAAATGTTCATCCCTGTCCTCACTGTGCTGTCTATAAATATTAACCCACGCTACAAAGGGGATGGGCAAATTGGATAACTCATCCATTTATTTTCTTTTTTCCTTTTTTATAGCATGTGTCTAAAAGGCAGTGGGTCTCAACCACAAGAGCTTCTGAGGAAACTATTAAAAATGTTTCTTCATGAGTTCACAGATCAGGGCTTTGTGCGGTCAGTTAACTTCTTTACAGACAAACAACTGCTGCAGGATAAATGATCGTACTGTGTGATGGCAAAACATTTAAATGCCTCAAAACACATTAAACACTATGGTATTTGTACCCCCAAGGTATACTAATGCAGTTGTGAGGAAGTGTGTGGTGAGATTTCGCGGAGCTTCTGAAAGAAAACACAACTAATGGGATCATAATATACAACATTGGAAATATGTTCAAGTTCTTTATTTAGGAGGTAAAGAGGAAAGTTTCCACTTGTTTTTGTTCATCCTATTAAAATCCATGACAACATTAGAAACACCTAAAACAATTAGGAGCAGTACAACACCTGTGATCTCAATGCTAAAAACAGTTGTAGCCTTTAAGGCCTTCTCTGCACACCGCTCTGTTTGTGATAACTGTCATGTTGAAATTATGGAAATATTACAAATGTAGTTACTTTATAATGAAACAACATTAAAACTATGTGATACAGAAAAAAACTTCACCAGCGTCACATCATATTTTGCAAAATATTCCAGCACAGACTCAAATAACGTTTAACGTTTCGCTTAAAGGGGAAATAAGTAGTTTATAGTGCCATCTAGAGGAGAGGCTGAAATTTACAACAAAGACCTGCTGCTCTGCTCACCCCCTCCCTTCCCTGAGCGCTACGGTATCCGCAGCTGGTCAAATGTCGTCCTCGTCGTCTTTCTCCGTGTCAGCAGATGAGGTTCGTGAGGAGAGGGAGAGGGCGAGCTACCGTGGCCGTAGCAGACGAAGCGGAGAGAGAGGAGGCGGGACTTCCGCTACAAGTAAAGAGACGCTTGTTTTGTTCTCTCGCGTTTGTCCTTACAGGCTCCTGTAGAAACATGGCGTCTCGCTGCTAACAGTGGCTATGCAACCGCGGTCCGCGGTCATGTTATTTAACATGACTTTTTGAAACACTACGAAAATTAAACAAAAACTATTATACAGCGACTAGACAATGCAGGAGCACATAATATGTATAAAAAAGTGGATTTTGGGTCATATAAACCCATAAATACTACATATTGTACCTTTAAACCCTACACAGCCCAATTAAGTGCACCCAACGATGGTGAACATAACATTGCCATCACTTTAGCAACATTCGCATCTCTTGCTAAATAGTTAGCCATGACAGACACTGCTCTGCTAACCTCTGTTAGACACGTCCAGCATGTGAACCATAATGTGAATCAATAGATTAATTTATTTAAATACTACTAGCAGCCTACATGCTAACTTCACAGGTGATTACATATTGTTTCTCAATGCAGCAAACTGAACCAGAAGCTCACACACAGATAAGTGTTACTATTATTATTTAGCACTACTGAACCCATTTGAAAAACATATAGACTAAAAACAGACTTGCAACTGAGAAATAGAAAAGGAAAAAGACTTTGTTGATCCTTTTAGCCACTCTGGTCCAGTAGCCAGGTTTTGCTTCGTCCGTCCTGCTGCTAACGAGTAAAGTAAGTGTTTTTATCAGCTTGCTCAGCTCATCGGTGGTCAGGGAGGCCTTCACCAGTTGGATATTGTCATCCTGAAAAATAGTTTGATAAACTTTGGTCAGCGATTGGATTATGCAAAGGCATCTGCTAAATTTCAATTTCATTGTTGTGCCGCTTAACCGTAATGCATTTTTTTTATTATTATTATTTCAAACATTGACCTAATACAAAAAAATGGATAAGACACAACCAGTTTTGTGTTATGCAGTAGCAAACTATGCCATCCATCCCAACAAGCATGCAGTGGTGGGAGAAACGATATACTTTTGAAGAACCTCATGCCTTGAACTGGATGCATTGAAGCCAATACAAAGTTTAAACTTTTCTTAAACCAGGCTTTATTTTACAAAGTGGGTCAGGGCGAATGGCAAGCTTTCATGTCAGGAGACACAGTCTGCATTCCCCTGTTTAGAATTAAAAAAATATCTGTCACTACAAAGTAATCTCACAGTTAATCCATAGCATCCAGACAATGAGGAATCAACACCCTGGCTGAACTTTTGAAGGTCTAGTGTGTAATGAAATTTGAATATAGTTCCAATATATATGGTTTATAAGAGTATAATCATTTTTAAATAAAAAGTTTTTGGTTTGGTTGCCTCTGTTTAGCAACCGTAATGGAAGGCTTACACGTTAACTTCCTCTCTCGTAGGTTCCCTGATGTGCTGAGTGGAAGACTGCTCCATTTGTTACAATCTGCACTCTCACCAATAGATGTCACTAATACATTATTACTACCAAGTTTATGTGTTGAATAATTATGTGCAACTTAACTCTAACCTCTTTTGCCACCGGCAGCATTTCAGATGACGTCTTAATAGGAGACACATCACAGCCAGATGTAGACTGAGGAGACAGTTTATTCACCTCTGAAAAGAGAAAACATGGTTCGCATACATGCAAAATGTCACAATTAACCATTGCGCATGAGTTTGCTTAAGAAGAGAATTCATAAAATACCTAAAGGTGAAAATCACATTAACAAACAAACACAAGGTTAATGTCCATCCTGTTTAAACAGTATAATGTCTGGCATTATTATTCATTATTCCATATTTTTTACCTCTTCCAGGTCGGGTTTTGCCTCGTTTGTCCTCGCTCAGCCTCAGGTCTTCATCTGTCTCATAGTCCTGTGGTGCGTTGTCTTTCTCTATCAGATACATTATTAAAACACTCTCCAGGAGGCTGAGCATCATCAGAGAAAAAACTCCAATGCAGTAGGTGGCTGATGGGACAAGACATCTTCATTAATGCAGATAAGTAACTAAACAGAGTCAGGACATGGGGCTTATTTACCTATCAGTGGGATCCGGTCTGATGAAGAAGGCAGAATATCATTGAGAATGAGCTGCATCACAGTTACAGCGAGCAGCACTGTGACCTTGAAGCCCAGCTTCTCGCCGCCACTGTCTGAGATCAGGAAGGAGGCCAAGTCCAGACACAGGAAGAACACAATTGGAAGTATGAAGTTGACTATGTAGAGTGCCGACCTTCTCCTCATGTTGATCTGTTAAACAGTGAACAATTCATAGATGGACAGTAATTTAGCACCAAACAGACCTTTTTTAAAAACAGATTTATTTAAAGAGTTTGTGTGATGCTAGAGAGGGTACAATGTGAGGTAAAAGCTGTATGTATTCTATGATTAATAATTAGTGATTGATTAGTGATGCAATCACTACTTAGTTTTTTGATCTGAGTAAAGTTTTAATGCTTTACGTCCAGTGTGTACCTTTAATTGCTCCACTTACTTGTCGACCAGTCACATCTGATCGTAGTCTATATATGGGTGGCTGTCTCTGGGCTTTTCCCTGATGCCGAATCCACGCCCAGCTTCCTGTCCGTCCCGCTTCCGCGTCGCAGGTATGAGCGGTGTGAAATGTTTGTGCCGTTGCGTGTTCATTCATGCAGTAAATGACAATCGCGATTTTACTCAGGTTGCCTAAAAGCAGCTCCCCCACTTCTTCTAGACGTGGATCTTTTACAGATCGCGCTTGGTAGGTCTTTTGTCATCTTTTTGAACGTAATCACATGATGCGCAATTTAGGAATGGGCGTGTAATTGTAGGGTGCCTCGGATAGTGGCTGCGTGCGCACAGAGGGTTCACTCCCCCATGCGCTTCGGTGAATATAATTGCACCGAGATTGGTATGTAGACTTGTGCCTTTTTCATATTTTGTTTAACCGTTGAAATTTATATTTTTAACACGGTTCCTTCATGTTGACCTCGGAACAACATGCCTGGTTTGGCGCTCTGGCAGCTCCAGACATATTCCCGTTTGCTGCGCTCTTCCTCACCCTGCGCTGCGCTCCCCAGTGTCCACAGGAGGCAACCTGTATCGCTCATAAGCATCAACAGTGTTACTGGGTTTATAATTATGCCGTTTTTAACGGAGTAAATAGAATTTGGCCACATTTACCTTAATTAGTTTATTTTAGTTTGTTTATTGTGTTGAATTATTCGAGTAATGACGTGTCTTTTTGTTAATTGTGTCATTTCTTTAATTTCCATGCACCACAATTTTGTTTAGTTGTTTGATTTTGGGCCATTAATTTAGGTTGGACATTCATTTTGATTGAATATTAACTTGTATTCTTTACTGATTATTTTATTTTTGGTATTTTGTTTATTGATGATCTTATTTTTGGTATTTTGTTTATTTTCCTGGTCGGTGACTAAAATTCTATTCCTCCTTGTGTCCTTAGGTGCTGAGAGCTGAAGGTGGTTGAGGCTGTTTTTGGGTGGTGTTGTTTCCGTGTGCTGTGTTGTCCGAGCACCCTTTTGATCTCCCTTCTGGCATGTTGTGAGTGTGTGCACTGTGTGAATCAGGGTGACTCCATAGATCTTCTCCCTCCTCAGCCTTCCTCAGCACTCCTCAGCCTCAACCCTACATATTCCCCATCCCCTATCTTAGCTTTTATATGTTGTTTTAACCTCCTGTTAAAGATAATTATAATAATTACGTCTCAAGCTCCTTCGTATGATGAACCTGTGTGCCCTTATTGGGGTATTGTGATCTTTTTTTAATTTTTGAATTAAATATTTTCCCTGGTTTAACATCTCCAGGGTGGCATTTTATATTGAATGATAGAGCAGTTTATTCCTTATTCTTTAAAGACCTCGTGCGGCCACAAACACACCAAAGTGTGCTTCGCATTGCGACACTTTGCGCAGCAAAAGAACCCTCTCTGCTGATCTCCAAGCAGGCCTGCTCGTAGCAGCCTGTTATCCTCCCATTAGAGGCAGTGACACCAGAGCCTGTTTAAGGACCAACCAAGGATCCAGAGGCCAGTTTGCTCCAACCAGCTAAGCACCTTCAAAGACTTGGTAACATAACTGGGCCTTGCATAGCATCACACGATTTGGCTAAGCATAGACTGTGCCACTAAAGTGGCTAACAAAGAAGCACAGCAGCCATACGATCAAGAAGCCATCTTTGAATCCGCCACCTTGTTGTAGTTTCTTTGTCAATCGCCATCTTGATTTGATATGCCGTCGGAGAATAATTGCGGCGCCCATGAATAGGCTATAAACTTGTTTTTCTGACGCTACTGCGCAGTCCGCCCCAAGGTCAGCTCCATGTATCAGCAGAAGAAGCACCTTTAAGTATCCTAACTCTGGGACTCACAGGCAGACTGACAGAGGATGCCCAACTGTTAACATACTTGTTTTATGTTCGGCATTGTCTCAGTTCTCCTCAGATCTGAGCTGCTTCCAATAAAGCTTTTCAACTTAACTCATCTCTGACTCCAGGAAACTCCATCTTTGGTCGACTCACTTAATAATCAAATCTCCGCAACAAATTGGCGTCACGAACAGGATTTCAACAGAACTACAGACTGGTAAGTGCAACATTCTTAGTTTGCCTTACCATGTCTGAGTTTGACGAAATCCAAAGAACTGTGTAGATAAAGGGGATTGATTATCGACTGATTTACAATTAATAAGTGTGAACAATTCTTGTAAATATTCACATAATAATAGAGTGATTTTGTTCAAAAGTAGAACAAACGTGTTTCTTTGGGGAGGACTGTGGGGGTATGTAGTATAAGATTGTCACATTATGAGTGACGTTTTGGTTTCTGGTTCAGCATCAAGCTGTGTCCGGCACAGGGGGCCTCGTGAGAACCAAATCATCGGAAAATTAAGTTTTCGGGGGGATGAAATAAGCCGCCTCGTTTGGTGTCAAGACCGAGAATCTGCCCTGTGTCCTGCCGGAAACGGGGTACGCCCAAATTCCATGTGCACATGGTGTAGAAATAATCACTCATAACCCACACAGGTCCCAGAAACAAAAGAAAATTAAAAGGAGTGAGGAGTCTCTGATGCTGTTGAATAGCTAACGCCTTGTTTTTTTAAGTGTCTATATAGGAATTGGTCAGTTTAGAGTGAAGAATAAATAGGATAATGAAATAACAATCTAAACTGTGACTCTATTCCAGAGAACGACTGCACAGACAAGCTTGATACACTGTTCTGTCTGCTCCTCTTTCAGAAAGATACTAAAATTCACAAAACAGCTACTATTTTTATGACCTTATCTATCCACTCACTAATGTCTGTACACTCATGATGGTTTTATTAAGAATTTGCCATGACAATTTGTTGTCAGAAGGGGGATCGAGTAGAGTGGTGGTCTGAGGCTCCATGGACAGCGAATGGCCAACCTGGAGACAAAATCTCTCCAGCCTCCACCCTCCATTTGTGTAGAGATGGGAGGGCTGATGTGAGGTCTCAGATCGTCACCACTGAATCTTAACAAACTCAGTTCATCTTAACATCCAAACATTTCCTGAGTGGTGTAGATAAGGAGAAAAGAAAAAATTAAATAAAAGTATAGAAAAGTAGGCAAAGTGAAGAATGATTGCATAAACATTTGTCGAGGACGTGACAAAAAAAAAAAAAAAAAAGTTCATATTTTGCGACCACCATACTCGCACAGTTCCTCTCTCTGTTCACAGATCACTGCACTGAAACTGACCTGACCTCCACTCCTGCCCGCCATCGAGACACCAACCACCAGTACTCAAAGACCCTCCCACCGTTCAGACAGCTCCACCCAGAAGGGAGATTGAAGTGTCAGATTCCTCCTCCCCTGACTCCTCCTTTAACCCCCCATAGGCCCAACGTCTACATCGTCATGAGAAATGGGCGTCACAGGGGACGGGCAACGACTACACACGCTGAAGAAGAAATGGTGTGTAAGGCCAGACAGGAGGAGAGGGTGAGACTGTGATAACACTTCAAAGCCTCTACAACAAATCCACTGTGTCATATGATGATGATGATGATGATGATGATGATGATGATGATGATGATGATGATGATGATGATGATGATGATGATGATAAGTAAGGTGACCATGGTGCAGAACACACCTTGCCTATGGTCAAACTGGCCATTCTTGAGCACTCAACACTGGTGTTCAGGCCTTGACTGCTGCTGACATCACTGCAGCTACTTAAACATCTGTCATACTTTTGAGTGTGACCTCAAGTTTGGTGAGCAAATGATGATTGTCTGCTCTGATACTCTGCAAGAACTATGCAGACATGCTAACCACACCCAAGGTCAACTCGAATGGAAGAAGAAAGACTAAAATGAAAAGATGTAAAAGAACTTTACATGGCGCCAATAATGATGAACATTCTTTGACATGACGAGCTACAAACCAGTCAACAAGCTCGAGAAGGGGGCAGGAGGAAGGAGAGGTGACTCAGTGAACGTGTCTGACTGTGATACAAGAGGAGGGAGGTAACACACACACACACACACACACACACACACACACACACACACACACACACACACACAACTGCAAAGAAGAAATGCTTGCTAATGCAGAAAACAATACAGATTCACACAATCTTATTGCACAATCCAGTATGTGCATTACTCAGAAAATACACCCCCATGCACACATACATGATCAGCGTACATGCTGAGTACATTTTGCCTACATACATTTCTTGTAAACAGTAGAATTAAAGCAGAATTTACTGAAACCCCAAACTGAGTGGACATAATGTGCACTACAAAGGTTCCTCTGGTCAAAAAAGATAAATGAATGAGTAACTGTAACTCAAAGGCGAATACTTTTAAACATGCTTTTCTGTTTTGTCACATGTAGATTTGTTAGGGAACGACCTTGATGGTCAGACTAGGAATGTCTTTCTGTTTCCACACCTGATGGTGGCGTTGTCAGAAAATGCATGCATTCTAAGCTAAACACACACACACACGTTCATGTCAGTGCCACACAGTTTTAATATGCAAGTGAATGGAACTTTCCACTGTTTCTGTTAACATTTTGATAGAAGCACAATCTGATGTTTCTCTGTAGTAGACTGATTTTATGTCAATTGATGAGTTGCACTGCACTGAACTTGTGTCTGTCTGTCCTGATGAAGCCAACAGTTGGTTTAAAAATAATAATAATGATACATACACACATGTTCTGGTCAGCACATAGATGACATGGGTGTGCATTGGCTATATCACTTATTTCTGCACAGTTTGAACTTTATGATGTCATCAGTGCCTCACTAGATAAAAAAAAAAAAAACATTATGATGATGCATAGGTCTTTTTGTTGAAAGACACATGCAAGCTTGCAAGTGACAGAGAACACATCATTAATCTGGTTTGATTTCTCCAACAGGTGTGCACTCCCAGACTGGACCTCTGTTAAATGCTGAAGCATTTTTGTTTGTTGATGTTTCTGTTTTGTTACTAACACAGTCTGTGGTTATGTTGTATCTATGCTGTTTGTTCTTAATCATGCTGTTCTGTCCTCAGGTTCTGCTCCTGTCCACTACTCAGTTCTACACACTGAGCTTGTGGCTCTTTATGAAGCCTTTAGATTAGCAGCTGGTTAAACTAGTTTAACAGTGTACAAATCTACACTGATTCATGTTATGGTTGATACAACTCGAACTGTTAAATTACTAAGTGATTATTGTCATAAATCTTAACATAAGTCACTGCAGAACTGATAATAGTTCATGTTCAGTGGGGAAGGAGATGACAATATTTAGTTCTGGTCCAAATAATCAGTTAAAATTCATCCCATGTTTTGGTATTTATATGCTATGGTGAGCATGGCATTAAAGTAACTGGGTTTGTTTGATTATTTTGATATAAGTCGGTGCAGTTACATTTTTTTTAAAACAAAAGATTTTATGTTTCCAAAATTGTACTCCATCGACTGCACAGGATTAGGTTGGTTTTTCATTTCCTTTTGAAAAGTTTACAAAAGAAGAGATTATGTTCGATTGTTGCAAAATTATAAAAAAAACATTTTGAGTGTGCAAATTCTCTTGACTAAAAAGAGTTAAAAAAAAATAAGTAAATAGTAAAATGTATATTTTATACATTTTAATATTTATTTTACACTTTGTAAAAAATGCACAATTCAACAATTCAGTTATTGAACATATAAGGGAGTTAGTAAGTAGAAAAGTGGGTTTAATCATTTTCTTTGCCAAGTTAAAATTCTAAGTCCCTTGTGATGAAGATGATATTTTTTTGTGTTGCTTTTAATAATAGGAATTTCATGTTTCTTTGAGGAGATTGTGAGAATAATATCTTATTGTCATAATCTGGTTACAAGTTTAAGAGTAAATACAAAATACTAATGGTAATTCTATTGACATGTCACTGATAAAGGGGTACATGTCATTGATTGTGTAGTTTACTTATTATATGTAAAGATATTTCCTTGTGGATATTTTCACATGGTAACATGAAAGCCTCTTAAGTGTTAATGAAAACGATTTGCATCCATTGAACCACATTGTCTCCAGCATGTCCAACTCCTATTCTTGTAGTCCTAAAATATCTTAAAGCAGAACTAGACCGGAAGTTCCTATAATCGCTGTTTTTTGGTGTGTATCTGCGTCATTACCTTGTTTATGAAGCCCTGACGGTTCGAAACAAACAGTTCAGCCATTTCTGAGAACGTTGTGTTTTATTGTAATCTCGGGGCTCAACGAGATCACTGAAAATCCCGTAATAGTTACGTAAGCAGCGGTTCTCCTGAACAACCGAAAACTGTCAGAAAAGAGGATTTCTATGGGCTAGTTCACAGCAACTAGGAGGTTTTTGACCATAAAAACAAGTTAATATATGTAAGTAGACCTGCATAACTAACATTTATGTGCAACAGGACCACTATATGTGACCTTTAAACATTTTTCAAGCAATGTTCTCTCCAATTCATGTAATTAGTTGAGGACCACTGGAAGATGCAACCCCCCCCCCCCCCCCCCCCCCAAGTTTCATCAGAAAGCCTTATTCCTGCTTCTTGTTTCCCACTTGTCTTTAATATATAAGGCGTTTTCAGTTTTTAGCAGAAAAGAAGGCATTATACAATTTAGAAATGGACTTAGTTTTAAGATAATGTCGTACCTGGAGTTATCTGAAATAGTCACTTTGTACTAGGCCATGTTTGTCCTGCAAAGACTGAAAACTCTGTATCTTACTGTTGTATGTGGTTGAGAGATAGACAGGTTATTAGTCCTTTCCTTGCCCAAGTTTCTTTTATCCGTTCTCTTGGGGATGAATTCTGAATCAAGATCACAGCATCTAAAAAGGTCTAATTAATACAGATATATATTGATTTATTGTATGGAAGCCATGATTTAACACAGTTGATCATTCATTACTCCTGTGATAAATCATTGGTTAAGAAGCAACTTAAATTTTAGGTTACAATATGTGAAATTGTAATGACATTAAAATCCCTCCATGTAGATGTAAATATCCAAAAGCATTGTGATTTGATACAAAACACGTGATCTGTTGAAAACATGATAATGTTTGCATGTACTGAACTGTTCACATGTACTTTAATAAATGTCATATTGTTTGTGGGAAATACCTACAAAACAAATAGAGCACAGAGCACCACAGGAAGGCATTCCTAACTGTGGTCATTGGACTCAACAACTCCTCCCTCCATTAATGTTTGACATCTATGTTGGGATCTGTGCATATTATTTAAATAACCGGTACAATAACATATTTATGTGCCATCACTCAAATTACAACCATCTCTAGATTATTCAGTCATTACTGTATTTACATCTCTCTTGTATAAATTTCACATGTTGACATGTTACATAGGAATGTATACGTTTACTTATCTTTACGTTCAATCTCATTCTATTTAGTTTGTATTATTATTCCTATACATTGTATGTATATCCTTTCATGAATTTCCCCAGTGGGATCAATAAGTATTCTGATTCTAGATACAGATTACCTTATAGATAACCCTAACCCTAGAATCATCAATAAGACTCACCTCACACTGAGAGATGTATGCTATTAAAACTGTACTGGATAACATTTAAATATAAACAAATTAGCTTTGTTACGTTCAAACAATTGTCAATATCAGCCTTCTCTCTGTGTTTCTCAGTATAGCAGCATTTAGATCTCGTGTCACCCGACGACAGTCCTGCACTGCACACAGAGAGCAATTTATGTATGAACAAAATGAAAACACAAAGAAGTGTCCACAAAGTGTGTAGTAAGTGATTTCTTCTCAGGTGGTACTTGGTATATATGGCGAACGAAGGTGGCAGGGTCCAATATACCTTTGTCCAATATAATACAATTCTGATAACTCCACCCTTGGAGATGTTCAAACCAGGGAAAGTATTTCATCTGAAAATCAAAAATAAAGATCAAAATACTCAAATAAGAGCCCACAGGTTCATTATACCAAGGAGCAAGAGATGTGGTTCCATCCAACAATAATCTTTATTCTACTTTGATTTAGATGAACAGCTCGTTATCAGGCTTCTGCAGAGCTTGATGATGAGCTGATCATTTGAATCAGGTGTGTTGGAGCAGGGCAGTGTTCCCTGAGGACCAGGGTTAGGAAACACTGATTTAAAGATCTAAAGACCCTGCTAACCCTCGTTCGCCCACATATATCTAGTACCACCTGAGAAGAAATCCCTTCCGACACTCTTTGTGGACACGTCTTTGTGTTTTCAGTTTTTTCATACTTAAATTGCTCTCTTGTGTGCAGTGCAGGAGTGTCGCCGGATGACACGAGAACGAAACACTATTGAGAAACACAGAGAGAAGGCTGATATGGACAATGGTTTTAATGTGACAAAGACAATTTAAATAGCGTACATCTCTCTGTGTGAGGTGAGTGGTGACTGTTTTGTTATCAAGTGTTTGTAGAGATCCTGATAACTTGCTTTAAGGACACCGTATCTGAAATCATGAGACATAAGACATGGAAATCACTCTTTCTACATTAATTTGAGACCATTGCTGTTAGTATTATCAGGAAATTATTATCTACAAAGCAACAACACACAGGTTTGCTTAGATTTTCATGCTTCATCTTTAATACTGATGTATTTATTAATGACTACATGCTGATTACATTAGAATGATGCGTTAAATACATTTCATGGTGTAGTAGTGGACCATAAAATTCCATTGTCATGCTTGTGAATAATAATGTTAAACAATACATATGTGGTGTTACAATTCAAGTGGCAGACAATACACTACCTTAATAGGTGATAACTTGTTGGTTTTTAGTGACTAAACCAGACGTTCAAGCAAGTATAATTGTGACAACTAGAAAAGGCAATTTTGAAGAAATTGCAGTGAGATTGCTGTCAAATGAGAAAGCTGAGGCTACACTGAATTGCTGGTTTGAAGCATTTGAATTTGTATGAATAGATTGAACAATAATGTAAGTTTGTCTGCAGAATGAGCAGAAGCTACGCTGCGTTGTTGCATTGAAGCAGTTGAAGTTGTATTTCTATGAACAAGAAGTTGAAGTTTTATGAATAGTTATAAAAGTATAAATAGACTAAAATGTATATGAAAGAAATCAACACAGATTATTTTTTTGTGGAAAAAACCTTTAAAAAGTATCAGCAAAGTGAGTAAATTTTAAGTGGAAGGAACCTTTAAAATGTTGAGAACTGAGACAAAGTTGTATTTTTGTTGAATTACTCCTTAAAACAAAAAGTATCTCGACAGTGATATTTTGGGTGGGATGTTTTTTTTTTTGTCGGAAAGATTACTCTTCAACGCTTTTTGGACAAATTGGAGCTCGCCCTAAAAGAGGAGGGGCTATCTTCGACCAAGTCATGTCTCGCGATAAGTTGCTCGCTGTTAAAAATCCGCTCTGCTGGCGGCGCCCTACGCGAAGCGCACTCTTATTAAAAATACACGGAGGATTGTACTTGTTTAACCGGTCCCAGCACTAACTGATAAGTACACCAATGTACTTATGTAGTTTTACCAGTGCCACTGAGTTCACGCTTTCATACGTGTTAGCTGTTTATGGCTCGTAGCAGCGGACAGCAGTCGTTCAAGGCGACATTGTTGGTTTGTTTGCTAACATTGTTGATGTTTCTATCAGTCAGGGTTTAATTGTAGGTCATGCAAATCAGACTGTTTTGTGTAAGAAAGTATTTTAAGATGCATTTAGCAACACATCTAATGAATTATCTAATGATAATAAATACTTGACTTAATATGCTGCCCCTGTCTTCATGTGGTTGCTGGACACATCTTGTGTCCTGTTTAACTATTTTACATCATACACTAGATTCATGGAAATAATTTTTGTTTATGAAGTCGCCATCGAGTGGACACAAGAAGCACTCTGTTAATCACCTAATAAGTAATTGATACTGTCTTGCTCTATGCACCGATTGAACCGAATGGGTCACATTAATCATAATCAGAATCATTTATCCCAATGAAATTTTCTTCAGGAGCATCCATTGAAGTCCAAATAGAAAACATGCAGGCTAAAAACACAATGGTAGCTGAGACATAGCAAATGAAAAAAACTTTGTTGATTCTTTTCGCCACTCTGGTCCAGTAGCCAGGTTTTGCTTCCTCCTTCCTGCTGCTGAGGAGTAGAGTCTTTATCAGGTTCCTCATCTCATTCGAGGCCAGAGACGCCTCCATCAGTTGGATGTTGATATCCTGAAAAGAGGTTTCATAAACTGTGGTTAATAATAAGTAGATGTGTCCATTTTTTTTCCAAATAAATATTCCTCTCATTCCAATTGTGTCCAACTTGACTCTAACCTCTGTAGCCACTGGCAGCTTTTCAGATGGCGTCTCAATGGGAGACACATCACAGTCAGATGAAGAGTGAACCTGTTTATTCACCTCTGAAGAGATTAGAGACAAAGCATGGTTAGCATACACTCAGAATAACACAATCACCAGTTTTTACATGTCTGCTTCAGAGAATTAATTAAGTCACTTAAGGTGAGCACCATAACAATCACAGAGTAATGTCCAAACTGCTTAAACTCATCATATATAAATCATATTTTTTACCTCCTTCACATCTAGCTTTGCCTCGTTTGTCCTCGCTCAGCCTCAGGTCTTCATCCGTCTCATTGTCCTGTGGTGCGTTGTCTTTCTCTATCAGGTACATCATTAAAACACTCTCCACGAGGCTGAGCATCATCAGAGCAAAAACCCCAATGCAGTAGATGGCTGATGGGACAAGGCAGCTTCATTAATGCAGATAAGTAACTAAACAGAGTCAGGACATGGGCTGTTACTGGACCTTATTTACCTATCAGTGGGATCCGCTCTGATGAAGAAGGCAGAATTTCATTGAGAATGAGCTGCATCACAGTTACAGCGAGCAGCACTGTGACCTTGAAGCCCAGCTTCTCGCCGCTGGTGTCTGAGATCAGGAAGGAGGCCAAGTCCAGACACAGGAAGAACAAGATGGGGAGTATGAAGTTGACAATGTAGAGCGCCGACCTCCTCTTTATTGTGATCTGTTCAAGCGATTCACAAGCCATTATGAGTTGGTAACTTTAAGAAAGCAGCTAGCACGTAGCTACATTTATCACATCAGCTTTGCAAATAAACACTTGGATAAAGACAGTAATTTAGCACCAAACAGACATTTTGTGCATCTGATCTCAGTTGTGTGTGATGCTAGAGAGGCTGCAATCTGAATTTAAATCTGATGTAGTCTTTGATTCAACCCTGTTTGCTTCTAAATGTGCTTTACAAATAAAGTTGACTTGATTTGACATGACTTTAATCATAAGTGCAATCAATGCTACTTTGTTTTGGCCTGAGCACAGGTTTAGTGATTTACATACTTACAGTCAGAATCGTTACGCTGAAAGAATATATATCAGTTTCATAGTTCTTTTTAATGTTGACCAACTCCCACTCTGTTGACTGTCTCTGTATCATCAATCGAGAGCTTTCTGTGAGCCCTTCATCGTTGAATGAAAATATCTGGATTTCTTTATCTTGAGTGGGAGGTAAAACAAAATTGTGCAGGGTTAGCAAAGATTGATGTACATTGTTGCAAATCAGGCAGACATGAGGACACACATACAAACAACAGGTTACAGACTCACCATTGTATGCAAAAGACCTAAAAGTGAGGTTACAGCTCTGAGTGTCAAAGGGGAATTTGTAAACTTGCATCTTGCAGGTGCAGACCAGCACCTGTTTGTCTCTTTTTACAGAAAACCCCCAATTATATATGGTGACATGATGGCTAGGATTAGACTTGTGACTCTCTGTCCTGTGAATAAAACACACAAACACGTGTATGAATTTCATGTAATGTAGTATCTCCTGTACATTACATATGTAGCAGAATAGAGATGACATGAACAGCTGTCTGGTGTCTCTTTAATTGCTCTGTGCTGATCAGCATATTAAATATAAAAATAAATCCCTATTCTTTTAACCATGGTTGAAAAACAACACAATTCTTGTAACTCAGCTACTCAATGATGAGAATCTGAGTTCCTCCAAACATTTGGTTTTCCTGTTACCCCAATATTACTCCATTGTAATGGATGCTGACTGTTTGACCTACTGACCTACTTTCTTTGTCGACTGATTGCTTTGCTTTAGCGTCGTTGTTAGACTTTGCCCACAGTTAGTCTGACTGACTTCTGCCAGTATCACAGAGTATTGGTTTCACATGCTTGTAATTTATATGTTTAATATATCTTATCTTATCTAAAGTTTACAACAATAGTAGTTGGTGTTATTTTTTTTTATTGATGATCAAAAATGATTTTGTTTTCTTTGAGCATCAAAATGAGCAGTATGGCTGAAGGTCAAACAATCAGGCTTCACAGATTCTCTCCCCCATTTTAGCCATTGTATTGTGTTTAATGATTAATCACATTTTTATGTTGTGAATAAATTACTTGATTACTGTTGGATGAGACCGTGTCTCTTGCTCCATGGAGGTGGTTTGATTTCTGATTTTGTTCAGTAATTACAAATGTGCTGTTTTCATCTTTCTCAACAGTAACATGATGTCACACAATATCAGAGACTGAGAATCAAGTGTGTAATCATGCACATTCATTTAAACTTACGCTTCCACAACACTGACATCAGGCTTCCACACGAGTTCAGCTGGAACAGTCACATTGTGAATACCACAAAATTCTGTTTTGTTCCACCTTAAAAACTCATTGTACCACTCCTTCAAAGAGAAACAGAGAGAGAACAACGTATTTAAACAGAGTGATGAGGAAAATTATTCAGTCAGGAATTGCTTTTTTCCTCAAAGAGAACTCACCAACTCGATCATACCATAAGGAACAAATATCTGGTCCTTTTCTCTCTATGAACAAAGAAATAGAAAATGTGTGAAATATGTCTTGGACAAACCTGGCAAAGATCACTGTCAAAACAAATGTCTATGTGACAGTTTCATGCTCACACTGCAATAATAAACTAGTAGCAAAGATTACAGCTCCATTTCTTTCAGAATTGACTTTTGTTTGTGCATCTATGTGCAATAAAGTATGCGTCTCTTCAGTGCTAAACTTTACACAGAAAGAAAACATGATTAAAAATACTAAATAAAATAAAAGAGGCATTAAATCAAATAAAGTATAAATCAATAAACAGAGCAGTTGTTCATGTAAATATAGTAAACAGGCTGCATGTGACTGTGAGTGGTGTCAGGGTTTTTAAACTATGCATTACTGATTCTTTCACTTGATATTTAAAGCAGCAAAGATAGAAACATTGAGGTCTTTTTTCTTTGACTTCAGAATGGGTGCAGAGCTAGTTTTTATTATTCATAATTTACTCTGTATATCTGTCCTTCATATACCATTGTTATATGTACTAAACACAAAAAGAGGACAATATGTCCTAACTGCACACATTTCTATATGGATATGCATTATACTCTTGTGTATGATGTTGTTGATATAACATTGTTACAATCTGCTCTAATAAAAATATATTGAAATCGTTCATTACTTATAATTTTTGGAAATGCTTACTTTTAGTTTAGTTTTTATTAGTTTAAGTGTTAGTTTGAGGTTTTTGTAATATGTAGATTCAAAAAGGTCATAATAAGTATTGTGGTATAAAAACACAAACGATGCAATTTTAAAAATGTATTAGCACAGATGAACAACCATCCCTGAATCGAATATAAACTCTAGTTTTTGTTCTTATTTCAGTTTCCGTTTTTTTTGTTAATTTAACTATAATAACCTTGGTGCATACAAAAATTGCAGTAGAATTCCATCATTTATTTTGGCCCAGCATTCTACATAGTCTGATGGCTGCTTTGTGGACTTGTCATTGCAGTAATTTCAAAAGGGTTAGGGTTAGGACTTAAGACTTGTAATTAGGGCTGGGTGATATGGCCAAAAACATTATCACAGTTAATAAAGATATTCATATCAGTCAATTTCAGTCCTAATCATGATAAAATGTCAAATTATTCAATATAAGCATTTGTACTCCATAAACAAATGGACCAATATACCCTCCTCCACAAACAAAATAATAATTATAGTCTATAATTGTGCTACAAACAATCACTCACCACTTCTAGAATGTTATAGACATAGAACCGCACAGACACGAGTGTGGTCTTACTGTAGTTAGCAACAGGTCGGGTCATGTGGAACGTCTTATTCTCGTAGGTCAAATTCAAATGCTTGATAACATCATGGTAAGAACATTTCCTCTCAGAGGATGCTCCATCTGCAGAGAAAACAATACAATTAACTAAGAAAGAATTCTCTCTCAACAATAAAACTGTAAATAATTTGGACTTAATATCAGGATCTCAGTTCTTTTTATGTATTAGTTGATATTTTAGCTTCTGTGAGGACCATGTTGGTTCATGAGTTGGTTCACATGAAGTTAACTCACTTAACATCTCATCTTGTTCATCTACATTGCACTTGTGTATTGTCTTTCACTTCTTGACATCTACTTAAGACACTTAATTAAGGATTTTCACCCGTCTACACACACATTCATGAAACACTTGAATTCTTCATGCATCCCATTCACAGCTGACACACATACAAAGGCTTTTAGCAGCCATTTATCCATGAACCATCATGTTGATAGAGGGATTGGTGTCTCCATCAATTTGGCTCAATGAAGAAACAACTCCCATTTTAGCACAGCACAGTTTAACAGCATCACAAACTACATCCTCCAAAGTGACCATGCAGAGGAATCAACTCTTCCTTCAAGAACAACTGAATTAGAGGTGTTTCTAAAACTATTGCATCTGAGTGTCTATAAGTTAATAAAAATCTCATCCAGGTTCTGATGAGTTCTAGTCATGTATAATAGTTTTAAATCAGTTAATTCAGATTTAGTCCTTTTACTTATTGGCACCACAACAGGGAGCATGTGAGCAGCAATGACACTATTACTTGGTAGTAAATAGTAACGATGAATATTGTTCACATTGAGGCCTGTGGATTAACTGTAAGAATTCTTACCTGTGAAGAGGAACAGGAAAAACAAGCTGACAAACATCACACGTTCATTCAGGACCAGAAATAATCCAAAGTCAGAGATGTGAAAATGTTCATCCCTGTCCTCACTGTGCTGTCTATAAATATTAACCCACGCTACAAAGGGGATGGGCAAATTGGATAACTCATCCATTTCTTTTCTTTTTTCCTTTTTTATAGCATGTGTCTAAAAGGCAGTGGGTCTCAACCACAAGAGCTTCTGAGGAAACTATTAAAAATGTTTCTTCATGAGTTCACAGATCAGGGCTTTGTGCGGTCAGTTAACTTCTTTACAGACAAACAACTGCTGCAGGATAAATGATCGTACTGTGTGATGGCAAAACATTTAAATGCCTCAAAACACATTAAACACTATGGTATTTGTACCCCAAGGTATACTAATGCAGTTGTGAGGAAGTGTGTGGTGAGATTTCGCGGAGCTTCTGATAGAAAACACAACTAATGGGATCATAATATACAACATTGGAAATATGTTCAAGTTCTTTATTTAGGAGGTAAAGAGGAAAGTTTCCACTTGTTTTTGTTCATTCTATTAAAATCCATGACAACATTAGAAACACCTAAAACAATTAGGAGCAGTACAACACCTGTGATCTCAATGCTAAAAACAGTTGTGGCCTTTAAGGCCTTCTCTGCACACCGCTCCGTTTGTGATAGCTGTCATGTTGAAATTATGGAAATATTACAAATGTAGTTACTTTATAATGAAACAACATTAAAACTATGTGATACAGAAAAAAACTTCACCAGCATCACATCATATTTTGCAAAATATTCCAGCACAGACTCAAATCACGTTTAACGTTTCGCTTAAAGGGGAAATAAGTAGTTTATAGTGCCATCTAGAGGAGAGGCTGAAATTTACAACAAAGACCTGCTGCTCTGCTCACCCCCTCCCTTCCCTGAGCGCTACGGTATCCGCAGCCGGTCAAATGTCGTCCTCGTCGTCTTTCTCCGTGTCAGCAGATGAGGTTCGTGAGACGAGGGAGAGGGCGAGCTATCGCGGCCGTAGCAGACGAAGCGGAGAGAGAGGAGGCGGGACTTCAGCTACAAGTAAAGAGACGCTTGTTTTGTTCTCTCGCGTTTGTCCTTACAGGCTCCTGTAGAAACATGGCGTCTCGCTGCTAACAGTGGCTATGCAACCGTGGTCCGCGGTCATGTTATTTAACATGACTTTTTGAAACACTACGAAAATTAAACAAAAACTATTATACAGTGACTAGACAATGCAGGAGCACATAATATGTATAAAAAAGTGGATTTTGGGTTATATAAACCCATAAATACTACATATTGTACCTTTAAACCCTACACAGCCCAATTAAGTGCACCCAACGATGGTGAACATAACATTGCCATCACTTTAGCAACATTCGCATCTCTTGCTAAATAGTTAGCCATGACAGACACTGCTCTGCTAACCTCTGTTAGACACGTCCAGCATGTGAACCATAATGTGAATCAATAGATTAATTTATTTAAATACTACTAGCAGCCTACATGCTAACTTCACAGGTGATTACATATTGTTTCTCAATGCAGCAAACTGAACCAGAAGCTCACACACAGATAAGTGTTACTATTATTATTTAGCACTACTGAACCCATTTGAAAAACATATAGACTAAAAACAGACTTGCAACTGAGAAATAGAAAAGGAAAAAGACTTTGTTGATCCTTTTAGCCACTCTGGTCCAGTAGCCAGGTTTTGCTTCGTCCGTCCTGCTGCTAACGAGTAAAGTAAGTGTTTTTATCAGCTTGCTCAGCTCATCGGTGGTCAGGGAGGCCTTCACCAGTTGGATATTGTCATCCTGAAAAATAGTTTGATAAACTTTGGTCAGCGATTGGATTATGCAAAGGCATCTGCTAAATTTCAATTTCATTGTTGTGCCGCTTAACCGTAATGCATTTTTTTTATTATTATTATTTCAAACATTGACCTAATACAAAAAAATGGATAAGACACAACCAGTTTTGTGTTATGCAGTAGCAAACTATGCCATCCATCCCAACAAGCATGCAGTGGTGGGAGAAACGATATACTTTTGAAGAACCTCATGCCTTGAACTGGATGCATTGAAGCCAATACAAAGTTTAAACTTTTCTTAAACCAGGCTTTATTTTACAAAGTGGGTCAGGGCGAATGGCAAGCTTTCATGTCAGGAGACACAGTCTGCATTCCCCTGTTTAGAATTAAAAAAATATCTGTCACTACAAAGTAATCTCACAGTTAATCCATAGCATCCAGACAATGAGGAATCAACACCCTGGCTGAACTTTTGAAGGTCTAGTGTGTAATGAAATTTGAATATAGTTCCAATATATATGGTTTATAAGAGTATAATCATTTTTAAATAAAACGTTTTTGGTTTGGTTGCCTCCGTTTAGCAACCGTAATGGAAGGCTTACACGTTGACTTCCTCTCTGGTAGTTCCCTGATGTGCTGAGTGGAAGACTGCTCCATTTGTTACAATCTGCACTCTCACCAATAGATGTCACTAATACATTATTACTACCAAGTTTATGTGTTGAATAATTATGTGCAACTTAACTCTAACCTCTTTTGCCACCGGCAGCATTTCAGATGACGTCTTAATAGGAGACACATCACAGCCAGATGTAGACTGAGGAGACAGTTTATTCACCTCTGAAAAGAGAAAACATGGTTCGCATACATGCAAAATGTCACAATTAACCATTGCGCATGAGTTTGCTTAAGAAGAGAATTCATAAAATACCTAAAGGTGAAAATCACATTAACAAACAAACACAAGGTTAATGTCCATCCTGTTTAAACAGTATAATGTCTGGCATTATTATTCATTATTCCATATTTTTTACCTCTTCCAGGTCGGGTTTTGCCTCGTTTGTCCTCGCTCAGCCTCAGGTCTTCATCTGTCTCATAGTCCTGTGGTGCGTTGTCTTTCTCTATCAGATACATTATTAAAACACTCTCCAGGAGGCTGAGCATCATCAGAGAAAAAACTCCAATGCAGTAGGTGGCTGATGGGACAAGACATCTTCATTAATGCAGATAAGTAACTAAACAGAGTCAGGACATGGGGCTTATTTACCTATCAGTGGGATCCGGTCTGATGAAGAAGGCAGAATATCATTGAGAATGAGCTGCATCACAGTTACAGCGAGCAGCACTGTGACCTTGAAGCCCAGCTTCTCGCCGCCACTGTCTGAGATCAGGAAGGAGGCCAAGTCCAGACACAGGAAGAACACAATTGGAAGTATGAAGTTGACTATGTAGAGTGCCGACCTTCTCCTCATGTTGATCTGTTAAACAGTGAACAATTCATAGATGGACAGTAATTTAGCACCAAACAGACCTTTTTTAAAAACAGATTTATTTAAAGAGTTTGTGTGATGCTAGAGAGGGTACAATGTGAGGTAAAAGCTGTATGTATTCTATGATTAATAATTAGTGATTGATTAGTGATGCAATCACTACTTAGTTTTTTGATCTGAGTAAAGTTTTAATGATTTACGTCCAGTGTGTACCTTTAATTGCTCCACTTACTTGTCGACCAGTCACATCTGATCGTAGTCTATATATGGGTGGCTGTCTCTGGGCTTTTCCCTGATGCCGAATCCACGCCCAGCTTCCTGTCCGTCCCGCTTCCGCGTCGCAGGTATGAGCGGTGTGAAATGTTTGTGCCGTTGCGTGTTCATTCATGCAGTAAATGACGATCGCTATTTTACTCAGGTTGCCTAAAAGCAGCTCCCCCACTTCTTCTAGACGTGGATCTTTTACAGATCGCGCTTGGTAGGTCTTTTGTCATCTTTTTGAACGTAATCACATGATGCGCAATTTAGGAATGGGCGTGTAATTATAGGGTGCCTCGGATAGTGGCTGCGTGCGCACAGAGGGTTCACTCCCCCATGCGCTTCGGTGAATATAATTGCACCGAGATTGGTATGTAGACTTGTGCCTTTTTCATATTTTGTTTAACCGTTGAAATTTATATTTTTAACACGGTTCCTTCATGTTGACCTAGGAACAACATGCCTTGTTTGGCGCTCTGGCAGCTCCAGACATATTCCCGTTTGCTGCGCTCTTCCTCACCCTGCGCTGCGCTCCCCAGTGTCCACAGGAGGCAACCTGTATCGCTCATAAGCATCAACAGTGTTACTGGGTTAAATTAATTAGGTCTTATGCCGTTTTTAACGGAGTAGATAGAATTTGGCCACATTTACCTTAATTAGTTTACTTCAGTTTGTTTATTGTGTTGAATTATTCAAGTAATGACGTGTGACTGACTTTTTGTTAATTGTGTCATTTCTTTAATTTCCATGCACCACAATTTTGTTTAGTTGTTTGATTTTGGGCAATTAATTTAGGTTGGACATTCATTTTGATTGAATATTAACTTGTATTCTTTACTGATCATTTTATTTTTGGTATTTTGTTTATTGATGATCTTATTTTTGGTATTTTGTTTATTTTCCTGGCCGGTGACTAAAATTCTATTCCTCCTTTTGTCCTTAGGTGCTGAGAGCCGAAGGTGGTTGAGGCTGTTTTTGGGTGGTGTTTCCGTGTGCTGTGTTGTCCGAGCACCCTTTTGATCTCCCTTCTGGCATGTTGTGAGTGTGTGCACTGTGTGAATCAGGGTGACTCCATAGATCTTCTCCCTCCTTAGCCTTCCTCACCACTCCTCAGCCTCAACCCTACATATTCCCCATCCCTTATCTTAGCTTTTATATGTTGTTTTAACCTCCTGTTAAAGATAATTATAATAATTACGTCTCAAGCCCCTTCGTATGATGAACCTGTGTGCCCTTATTGGGGTATTGTGATCTTAGTTCAATTTTTGAATTAAATATTTTCCCTGGTCTAACATCTCCAGGGTGGCATTTTATATTGAATGATAGAGCAGTTTATTCCTTATTCTTTAAAGACCTTATCACCCTCGTGCGGCCACAAACACACCAAAGTGTGCTTCGCATTGCGACACTTTGCGCAGCAAAAGAACCCTCTCTGCTGATCTCCAAGCAGGCCTGCTCGTAGCAGCCTGTCATCCTCCCATTAGAGGCAGTGACACCAGAGCCTGCTTAAGGACCAACCAAGGATCCAGAGGCCAGTTTGCTCCAACCAGCTAAGCATCTTTCAAGGACTTGGTAACATAACTGGGCCTTGCATAGCATCACACGATTTGGCTAAGCATAGACTGTGCCACTAAGAACAGCAGCCATATGATCAAGAAGCCATCTTTGAATCCGCCACCTTGTTGTAGTTTCTTTGTCAATCGCCATCTTGATTTGTAATCTATATCTGACTTGACCATTTTGGTCTGGACACACAGACCCTCGCCGCTCGCTCGCGAAGTCGGGGCTGATTGGCCTACCCCGACTTCACCAAAATGCAGTCGGAGAATAATGGCGGCGCCCATGAATAGGCTATAAACTTTTATATAGTCTATAGCTACTTTTCTGCGTGTAGAATTGTTTTAGACACAGCAATTTTATCACAACTTGTTTTTCATGTTATGGTGTGAAATTATGTCGTCATCTGTTAGCATGAAGATATGCAAGGCTACGGTAAAAGTATACTCATGACGTTACATATCGACATATATCGGTTTTACATATACGGCTCGCTTGTGTATGTAAGTAGACTGAATTGCTGACAGTCAAAATGCCTCTTCAAACATAAATCTAATGCCCCGCAATCGCTTTGAAGTAGGAGTTAGTACAATTCAGGTAGGATAAGTCCCACATTCCATTTGTCTGGATGGGCTCCTGAACGCAGCATTAGTTATAGATACATTTAGTAGATATTGTTGTTTTAACCTTTCATGTCTTTTAATAAACTAGTGTGTATATTGCCAACCTCTTCCTTGTAGAACTCCAATCCTTCAATTCAAGCTAACTATTGATCTGGTATTGTTGATTATTTCTCATAATCCAAATTGGTAATTGGCTTAATTCATGAGACTTGGAAGTTATGAATGAATGGTTAATTCAGAACCGATTGTTCTCCTCTATTGGAATGGTGCCCTGATTCGAGTTTGACTACATTTTGAATATGAAATTCATTATTAATATTCAAAATTCATAACCACGTTGGTTCCCTCAACATTGTCCATAATCTATAGCAACACCTCGCAACAGCTTTTTGTTGGCTGGCATGATAAATCTCAAAAACATGTCGCATCTGCTTACGGGACGACAAAGTGGCGTCCCATTTCAAAGGGCTACATTTTAACCACGGTCGCTCAACTTACCAGGGAAGGGCCAAGGAGTTAGAATATAATGCAACATAATTCATTACTTCCTCTGAAATGTATACTGACACACTTACAGTGTAAATGACCAAGGTTTGGTTAAAGCCGTAATATTGGATAGTTTGGCTGGTGACGGTTATGTTGATGAACAGCCACTCAGACTGGGTCCGCATCAACCCCCGAGACTCCTCTGTGACTGCTGAAGAGTTGCCGTAGTAGACAAGCTTGACTTCCTTGTCTAGAGTGGGAGAGAGAGAAAAAATATTTACATAGAAAGCTGTATATTGGTGGAAATGTGATATCATTCAAATTCAAGCTGACATAGGGACGCATACACAGTATGGGTAACAGTATTTGGCCACACCTGTTATGTATTGAATTCAGGTGCTTCAATCAGGTTTTGGGCTCCAGACCCCTTATCTCCAATAAAGTACAATTTTAATGCTTCAACATACCAAGACATTTTGGACAATGCTATGCTTCCAACTGTGTGGCAACAGTTTAAGGACGGTTATTTTCTATTGCTACATGATTATAAGTTTGGTGTGGAAGAAGTTTACTGGCCCATACAGAGCCCTGACCTCAACCCCATGGAGCACCTTAGGGATCATCTCCACATTAAAGTCCTGTATGTATTTGAATACGTCATTACAGGCCCTGTTGGTGTAATGGTCAGGCGTCCGAAAAGCTTTGTCCATATAGTGTGCATAATTATACAACAGGTTAAAGGCTCACCGGAGTGTATGAACGACTTGAAAGTGAGGTTGCAGCTCTGAGTGTCGAAAGGGAATCTGTAAACCTGCATCTTGCAGGTGCTGGTCAGCACCTGGTCGTTTGTTAGTTCAACATTCCCTTTACTCGTAATGGAGATGTAAGGACTAGGTGCGGCCTTGTCTCGCTCTATCCTGTAAGAGAACACACATATACAGCTATTACACTGATATGTGACCAAATGAAGTTGTCACGCAAAAATAGAGGAAATGAAGACACTTTGTAGCACAGAGAATAAATGCACTATAGGGATCTGGGCAAAAGGGAAGACGGGACAGGAAGTAAAACTTGACAAGATACACACAATGAAGAATTACAAAATAAAACACTATGAATATACTATTAATATACTATATATACTATATTAATTATTTCATTGAAATAATACAGACGCAGCATATTTGATTTTCTGTCATTTGTTTCATTATCAAGTGATGGCCTGTAATTTACAGTTTCCTTGAACAAAAACAGGAGGTGTCGTTCAGATTTATGGTTTTAAACAGGAACTCATGCATTTAAGGAAATGTTCAAAGCATGCTGGTTTGCTGTTACGTGTTTGAGTTTACACATCCTTCTCAACAGTAACATGAGGATATTTGAGTGTGAGATGCATATTCATATTCTTCAAAACTTACATCTCCACAATGGTCAGATCTGGCATCCACATGATTTCAGTTGGAACAGACACATAGGAAATACCACAAAACTGATCAGGATTCCAGCTAATGTAATCATTATTCCACCACTGTAGAGGAAAACATAGAGAGAAACAAGGTATTAAAGTAACACATTTTTTTTAAACAGAGTGAGATGAGGAAAAGCTTTCATTCAGGAAGAGAGAACTCACCATGGTGACCCAAACATAAGGCACAAATATCTGTTCCTTCTCTTTCTATGAGCAAAGAGATCCAGAATGAAAACAAAATACACAAAGAAAACAATAGCGATAATCCACAATTGTACTGCAAACAAACACTTACCATCTCTAGAATGGCATAGAGCACCAAATCCAAGTTCACTTCTGTGACTGTTGTGTAGTTAATAACAGGCCGGGTCATGTAGAACAGTTTATTGTTGTAGGTCAAATCTAAATGATTCAAAACATCTTGGTAGCTGCAGTTCTCCTTTGAGGACGCCTCTTCTGCAGTGACAATGAGACAGTACAACAGAGGCAATTCTCTCTCAGCTTTAAATACGAAAATAAATTGCTCTTAATATCAGAAACTCAGATCTATAATAATTAGACACTAGTGAGACGTATATTCTATACACTACGTCTGCTCAGGACATTGTTGGTTCATGAGTTGGTCCACATGAACTTCTTCTCATCTTGTTAACCTGCATTGCACTTACATATTGATTGAAGAGCACTTAAGGGATTTTCACTCATCCACACACACATAATTAATAGAGAAATGTGTACGTATTAGGTAATGTTCCTTTCAGTGCACTGACAGTCACTCTGGAGTTTGTCCCCAGACGCCGCTCAGTGGCTGACCACCGCTCCTAGTTCAAGTAAGGATTTCCCCACAGAGATCGACAAAGTTACATTTAAAAAGCACTTGCATCCTGTTCACAACCCTCCAATTAGTCGACGACCTGCTCGAATCACTATCACTGTGAGCCATTTCGTCAGCAAGAAAGAAAGAAAGTGTCGTTGTAGTCAGGCTTCCTTCTTCAGCAGGTGATGAGATGATGATGTAGTAAGAAACTCCTCTGACACAGGACTCGTATCGAACAAAGGGAATTTTATTTGTCACAAGTCAAGCGTCAGATCGAGTACTGCAGATACTCGAGAGAGTGTGTGTACATGCCGAATCTCCAAACAACTCAGCCTGTAAAGAGCAGAAACCTAGTTTTTAAGGATTCTCTGACTTCCTTATCTTAAACCCCACATTTGGCAATCGCCCTTGTCTCCTACTTTTATGAGGGTAGCTTTCCTGTGAAACAAGTTGTGTCAGCCAAATCTATACATTCTCACGATTGTCTCAGAATCAATCCTCTCACAAATGTACATATACAGGTTTTGATCGTAATAATCTATAAAATAATAATATTTTTCTGTAGAACTTTTAGCATTGTCACTTTATTAAAAGTGTTTGATCGTAAAAATGGAAGAAAAATCTGTAAAATAACGGTATTTTTCTGCAGAACTCTTAGCATTGTCACTTAATTCAAAGTGTTTGATCGCAATAACTTGGGGAAAATGTGTAAAATAACAGTATTTTTCTGCAGATGTTTTTGGACTTTATTTGAATTAGGATATTTAACTTTAATATTATGGTTTTTTTAAAAAAAGGTTTTTTTTTTACAGTGTACATATACAGGTTTTGACGTTGGTGTTATTTGGTCCAAACAGGATCAACATCTGTACTTCTTTGACCTTATGCATTGTTCAGGACTGGCAGAGAGACTTCTGTTTGCATCCAGATGTTAGGTGATGCCTCTGGGTGCAAACATACTTTTGGTTGTTACGTTACATTATGGAATGCACACGGATGTATACAGAGTCCGCACACTTGCGGTCTGTGCAGACGCTGTATACTGGCGGGCCAGCCCTAGTAATCATTTGGTATTGCTTCGCAGGCCAAATATAATTACACTACGGGCCAAATTTGGCCCGCGGGCCAGCGTTTATCTCCCTTAGTTTAATGTATCGCCTGGACCAGTCTGTAAACAGCATTAAAGGCTTTCACCAGTCTGAGGCATTCAAAGTTTGTGGTCATCCTCTGAATTCTTCATGTGCCTCCTTGCCGTTTGTGGCTTTGGGTGATAATCGTTCCAAGGGAGATGCATATATTCACAAGATACACATAGATGTAGATAACGTCGGTCAAGCAAGTCCAAAGAACGGCTAACTACCAGAGATAAATCCAGCTCATTAATAGTTAGGTATAGTTAATTAGGATAGCAGTAGTAAGCTTGACAGTGTTTATGGTAACAAAGAGCTTTATGAGATGGATGGATATTGACAACTGACCACTTTACAGTCCACTTAGTCTAAGTAGGCTTTCCATTTGGACTCTATTGGCTATGCTGTTAACAGCCAAATGCATGTTGAAAGACACGAGTCAGAAAATGCCACTCACATATGACTTGTTAAAGTTAGCTCTCGTACTCCTGGATTTAACACATTGTTGTCTCTAACAATCAGACTCGGTGTAGAAACACCTGCAAAGTCAGCGCAGCACAGTTTAACGCCATCACACACCACATCCTCCAAAGTGATCCTGTAGTGGAATTCAACTCTTGCCTTAAAATAGTATTTAAAAAAAAAAACAATACAAATTATTCCCAAACGATAGCAAGTGAATATATTAAAATAATAAAAATCCCAGTACAAGTTCTAGTGTGTATCCAGCCTGCAGGTGCAGGGAATTTAGTGGCACCGACAACAGGAAGCATTGAAAATGACAAAACAATGACAATGACAAAGTGTGCACACTACTCTTGTTAAATCTCCCCTTATTCAATAGTAACAATGCATACTGTTCACAGTGAGGTCTACGGATTACCTGCTGCAAGAAAACTTACCCATGATGAGGAACAGGAAAAACAAGTTGACAAAGATCATGATTTTAGGACCAGAAAAAACTTGTCTGTGAGATGTGAAAATGTTCACCCCTGTCCTCACTGTGCTGCCTATAAATGTTAACCCACGCTGCACAGAGGATGAGCAGAAACTGAATGACCCACCCCCTTTTTATTGAATCTGTCTAAAGGCAATGGGTCTTAACAACATGAGCTGCTGAAGAAACTATTAAAAATTCATGAATTCAAACACTGAAATGCATTGTGAGTGTGTGATTGTACTGTGTGTTTACAAAACAGTTCAAAATGATTGTACTGAATAAGATACATGTGAATGGTATAGTGTACAGTTGAAATATGTTCGATGTTGTTTATGAAGGAGTTAAAGAAAGTGTTTGTTATGTTTTCTTCTCCCCATTAAAACACACGAGACTATCAGAAACGCGTCCACATTTTATTAGGAATAGTACAACAACTGTGATACACTGCCAAAATGAAAGATATATCGATAGAAGACACAATCTACAGAATAACCATGCACAATGTTCACATTTAGTAAGATCTATGTATTCAGACTCAGGTGAGAGACTAATATTGAATGAGAACATGCAACCTCGGAGAGCATGTATGACACGTGCTCACTCTGGCACATTTATTTATGTATCGTAACAAGCTGTGTGAACCCTCAATGCCACATAAAATTACAGACTAAAACTGAAATCTATTAATAAGCCATTATGTGTTTACTATGAGGAGTTGCCACCTAAGTAACTACTAACTGTGAAATGTTAATATTAACCCTCTTGTGCATGTTTCATTTAGAGTGAGGAGTAAAACTATCTTTACTAATGATATCAGCCTATTTGTCTACTATCTTGATAAAAGTTTATTTACTAACTAAAAACGTATTAAATCAGTATTATTGAGATGCGATACAAGTTTTACTGGTACATACAAATTGCTAGATACACAGGACATCATACACCAACTAAAATGATGGATCCAAGTGTTTCTAGGGTGGAGTTTCCTATGATAATTAGGTTTTTCCGTTATTATAGCTATATTGGACTATATTGCAATCATGTGCGTTATTATGATTAATGTACTCCGTTCCAGTGGAAGAACATGCACAGCAGAAACAGACTGGTAGCTGAGACATAGAAAATGAAGAAAACTCTGTTGATTGTTTTCGTTTTTCTGGTCCAGTACCCGGTTTTTCTTTCTCCCTTCCTGCTGTTGAGGAGCAGCGTCAGTGTGTTCAGTGTCTCCCTCAGATCATCTGAGATTTTTTGGATGGTGCAGGACTCCTCCGTCATGTGGCTGCTGCTGACCTGAAACACGCACACGTGGCATCAAGACTGTGTACTTCCGTTCTGAAGCCTCCAGATGACACCGGCTACTGGTGAGTATATCTTATTTATGTTTCCCTTTAAGTGAGAACATCAATTAGGAAATGATCATTGTGTGCTAGTGAAGAAGACCTGCAACTAGGGATTGAGACCATTAACTCCACAAGGAAATGTTTACTGACTGTTGTGTAGTGGAAGCTTCAAGTAATGACTGAGTCTCCTTTGTTAACGTAAACATTTACTCGCTTAATTCTGCAATTTATACAACGGAGCGATGTAGGAAAATTAACTGAAAGTAAACAGGAAGTAAAACTACAAGTTAACTTCAAGGCAACCATTAAAAATATGTGTGTGTATGTATATATATATATATATATGTGTGTGTGTATGTATATATACGTATATGTATATATATTTGCAATCAGTGGAGTCGCCCCCTTGTGGCGAATCAGTATAGTTTTGCTTCCACACATAAAGCACAGTGTTACACCGACCTTCAGCAGTTCTGTTGGTGTTTCATCAGCAGATGTGTCACAGACACGCAAACACTTTCTCCATTCCCCTTCTTTCAGAAGAACACACACACAAAAAAAAACACAAATGTATCTTGTTTATATTGTTCAAGTATTTAAAGGTTGGACATCCCTCATTCATTAGTAGCCTCTATATTATGTCTCTCCACAAACTGGCCAGTTGCCTGTTGTTCAAAGAAAACTCAGGATGCATCCTAGTTCCTTTCCTTTGCTGCATTTTTCCTTGCATTAAATCAGCTAAGGATGCAAAAAGGTGCATCAAGACAGTTGCAATAATGACAACATGGCTTGAAATTGCAGATACGCCTGACTGTCCACATAAAATAGAGCGCACACTGTCTCTCTGCACATTAACACAGAAGTTTTCTGTTACATTCTGTTACATTTCTATCACAAAAACTTTATTTTTGCCTCCATTACATTACATATCAACTTTAACAGTGCCGTTAATCCAGTTTTAAACAGTCAGAACATGAGAATTCACTGCTTACTTTGAGCCTTTTACTAAATTACCAATATCAGAGAGAACTTTTGAGTTCTTCGGTTGCAGCTGACCCACTGACAGATGAAGAAAATGTTTTGTTTTTTTTATGTTAATATTAAGGGTCATCGCTAGCTCACAAAAATACACTGCACAAACAGGTGTCATATTAGAATATAGATTAGATTATTATTAGATTATTTGGGTACATATTAATATTTTTCATGTTCTTCTTCTTTAAAGTGCAGTGGGCCAAATGAAAGGCTGTAGCAGCCAAATTTAGTCCGCTGCCCTCGCGTTGGGCATTCCTGCCGATTAGTGTTGGAATTTTAAAAATTGGAAACTTTCCATGGGAATTTACGGGAATTAATTGGACATTTTCAAAATTTGAAGGTTGGAAAAATAAATATAGTTGGTAAATAATATATTGTGGCATATAAAACAATCCCAATTAATGCACATACAGTTGATTATCAATGCTATTCCTCAAATCACTGGCGCATGGCACACTACTTGCAGAGTATTGAGGCCACACCCCATACACGCGACACCAAATATCGATGGAAAGTCTCTATTTGTGTAACTATTGAAGACATAAGTGAAGAGTTCAAAACATGCAGAATTGAAGCACTGATAATGTTTGACTCAAAATGTTATACTTTTTGCATGCATGTCTGTTTATTAATTCCCATGGACATATTCTAATTTGGAGTATTTCCAAAATGCAAAATCCCAAGTTTCAGGAAATTTACCTGGAATTTTCCACCCCTTATTGCTGATACAGTGTTTTAGGAAATGCGTGTGATGATGACAGTGAATCTCACCTCCTTCACAGTTGTTTTTATCACGTTTGTCCTCACAGGCCTGACTCTGACGCTTTTGCTCATTGTCTGCCCGGTCATCTTGTGGGGCGTTGTCTTTCTCCATCAGATACATCACCAGGATCGTCTCCAGGAGGCTGAGCATCATCAGAGCAAAAACCCCAATGCAGTAGACAGCTGATGGGAGACAGCCGCTTCATTAATGCAGATATGTAACTCAACACTGAGTCAGTAAATGAGCTGTAATTCCGGTATCCTTTGGGCTATTAGTGAAGGTGTAACTGCACGTACAGCATCAGTGTGTCTATCCACTATGTCAAATGCATAATAGATGTTCCCCCTGATTATGAAATATGGCTCCATTTTTGGCCGAATCCCTGCAAAGCCCACAACATTCCCATCAGCTTTACCTATAAGTGGAATCCTGTTTGATGATGAAGGCAGGATGTCATTCAGAATAAGTTGCAACACGGTGACGGCGAGCAGCACCGTGACCTTGTAGCTCAGCTTCTCGCCGCCGCTGTCCGAGATCATGAAGGAGGCCAAGTCCAGGCCCAAGAAGAACAGGACGGGCAGCAGGAAGTTCACAATGTAGAGGATGGGCCTCCTCTTCATGTTGATCTGTGAGACCATGTTTTTAATTGAGACAGTTGAGCTTTTATTCTCCTTCACATCTGAGACCACCATGACGTCAGAAGTAACTGGAAGAGTCTCATACTTACAGTGTAGATGATCACATCCTGTGTGACGCCAAACGTGTCGAGGGTTTTGTTGGCGACAGTCATGTTGATGAACAGCCACTCGTACTGGGTTCGCATCACCTCGCGAGATTCCTTTGTGGCCTCTGAAGAGCTGGCGTTGTAAAAAAGCTGGATTTCCTCCACTAAGGTGGGCGATTAAGAGGAAGATAAAGGAATCTGATAGTGTGTGTGTGTGTGTGATGTGTGTGTTCACGTGACACCGACTCACCATTGTGAATGACAGATTTGAATGAGAGGGTGCAGCTCTGAGTGTCAAAGGGGAATTGGTAGACGTGCATCCTGCAGGTGCTGACCAACACCCGGTCGTCCTGAACAAGGACTTCACCGTTACTGCGGATAGTGAGTAGAGGACAGGGGGGAGCTTTGTCCTTCTCCGTCCTGAATAATTAATGCACAGATAGGCTAATGTAGAGGAATAGAGGATATTATATTACATGAACACGTACTGTACATACATCTCCTCAATTGTGAGGTCTGGCTTCCATAAAACGTCAGAAGGAAGGGACACCTTATTAATACCGCAAAATTCACTCGGAGTCCATGAGATGTGTTGATTCACCCATGACTACAGAGAAAGCAAAGCTGAAATCAGGACGCATCAACAGTAACTGAGAGAATAATCAGGAAAAGAGGGAAGGACAGATGAATTCAAGTTGTGTTTTTGCTGAAGAAAACTCACCATAAAAACCCAAACATAAGGGATAAACGTCTGGTCAGTCTCTCTCTGTAAACAAACCAATAAATCTGTGTGAACAGATCATAATATACTGTATCATCATACAATAAATATTCTTGTATTCTGTTTTTGGTGATTTACTTTTTTTCTTTTTCAAATTCACAGATTTTCAAGGATTTTTGGGAGACAAGGGAACCCTGACAGAAGCTGAAGAGAACTGAGATGTTTTTAAAAACATTTAAGAATGGATCTATTAAAGGTGCATTATGTAATAAATCTAAAGCATCTGGCCATAAAATCCACCTAATATGTCACAGAGACTCATATTCATATAACAAACTGAACTCACCAACAACAACAGTACAGACAAAATATTTGTATTAAAAAAATCTTTTGCAGACTGCAAATCATGTTTATGTTTTGAAATCTACCTACCACCGTCTACCAATCATTGCAGTCAGTAGAGTCTCAGCTGCCGAGCAACCACGGCTTGCCAGTTACGTCAAAAAACGAAACCTAAAAGACCTCAGTATTTTGAATTTGAATGTAGTAACCGTTTTTTGGCCACATTCTTACATATGGCACCTTTAATTAATGACCATTTGTTTTTAAGGAGCACGTTCAATCATGAACCTGAAGCTTGTTTATAGGAGCAAGTCTTGCTTTTGTTTTAGTGTGAACTGATGGAATATACATTGTGTTTGTTAGTGGATGTGTTTTACAGTACATGAACACCTCTGCTTACAGTGTGTGTACTATGGGTCACTGGTCAAACAAGGGAATAGGTTATCATAGTATTGGTTACCATACTGGGCAGAAGCTCTTTTTACTTATTTTATCTTTTAAAATGGAAGCATGGAAGCTGTAATCTTTGTGATCTTTGACATCTTGTGTTTTGTTGTTGATAAGGTTGAACTGAAATGGGAAAGAAAGCTTTTAGGTTTTCTGCACCGATAGTTGTGGTGAGAGGTCCCAACCCCTCCTTGCTGACGGGTGCCAGCTCCGGTGGTGTTGTGCGCAGTTATCTATACAGTGGTGTGGTATTATTGTCAGTCGGCAGCAGACTTGTCACAGGAGGCAGATTTATTTTCCTTAAGATAATTTGCTCTCTCATCATCCTCCTATTCCTCACACATTCAGACACTGATACAGCAACATTAGATGAAGTGAGAGATAAAGGTGACTCTTATTTGTTTATCATTTTCTACATTTTCCACCAGAAGTACCACCAGAGGAAGCGCATGTGCGCACCACAGTTTGAGAACCACTGACTTACCACATCCAGAATGGCGTACAGCAGAACTTCCAGGGAGACCTTCGTGGGCTGTTTGTAGTTTTTCACGGGCCGGGTCATGTAGTACAGCTCGTTGCTTTTGGTCAAGTTCAGGTGTTTTAAAACGTCTTGATACGTGCACACTTTCTCAGAGGATTCCCCATCGACGGCTAAAACATCAAGACACGTGCAGCGTGAGAAATAGTTCTGTGTGCCTTTTCATTTCACTTAACATTTTGCCACATAGCACATAATCTATTTTATTTTGTACAGCAACTGTAACAGCTTTATCCATAAAACAGTCATGTTGAAACACAGTCCGATCTTTCAGAGGACGGCAGGGATACAAGGAAATCAATAGACATGTATGGATTTGCCATTATTACACGGCACAGGCTGCTAAGTGTCAGGGCAAAGTGAGACTGAACTCTTTCAACTGCACGGTGCATTTAAGAACAGCTATGGTTCCTTCATGTTAGTGTGTGTTTACAGTCCGCAGGCTGCACGCAGTGTGCCGACTTCTCAGGGACTGAATATCTTCATCAGTTTTCCAGTATCAATCCAAAGAAAACACCAGCTCACGAATGTCTGCAGTAATATCCATCGGTCAAAGACAGACGCTGACATGGAGAGAACCAACTCGTTTAACTCACCACAAAATTATTTTCACAGTCCTGGGTGGCTAAAAAGCCAAAATAGCATTTAAGATTCATCAGCTATCTTCCACCCTAATGCATAAAATTAACCCTAATGCATAAAATCATGGACATGCACCGCAGGGAACATACATGCCCCCAAATCATCCCCAGACTGTTCAACTCTATCATTCCTCTTTAATTAGATCCTCAACTGTAAGAAATACACATGATCCATTTCTTTTGTTGTTTTTGTGCCAAAAATGCTCAAAGTGCACATTAAAACATTGCAGCTTCCACTTTCACAATCAGTATCCACAAGAATATTTAATGCCACAAACTTAATTTAGAAAACTTACCTGTGAGGAAGAAGAGAGAGATGAAGCCAACAAACATCGTGAGCTCAGGACCAGTAACAGTATGGGTGAGGTGTGTGTGCATGTGTGTGTGTGTGTGTGTGTGTGTGTCAGGCAAATGTTTGTCGCCGTCCACTCAGTGCTGTCAGTATTGTCATTATTATTTTCTTTTAAATAAACCTCTTCCTCACACAGGAAGAGGGCTGGGCAGATAAAAGGATCAGGCCTGCATTTCTTTCCTTTCCCCCCCCAAATCTAATTAATCTGAGACTCGCGACACGAATGCGGGAAACATGGGTGAGTGGGAGCCACTCATATCTTCTACTGTGAGTGAAAATTAATTCAGACCACATGCATTGTTTGTCTCAGTCGCTGCACAAAATCAATGTTGGTGAGTGGATTTTTTTTTTTTGGTTAGAATTTCTAATAAGGCATCATTTCATATGGTTTGTAAGCTATAATGGCTCAATGGCTTCTAATGCTTTATGTTTGTATCCGTGTTTTACAGATAACCTGCATCCTGGAAGCCGTCTGATGCAAGTGTCATAATGATGATAATTTACAACTCCTGTCTCTAGTGTTTTTATGAAAACGTTTAAGTGGCATGAGGATAGCAGTTTCTTTGGATACATTTTTACATTTGACGAATCAAAAGTTCCCAAATGATTTATTATAACTGATCTACAAAGCGTTGGAAAACAATGCATTAAAGGTGCATTATGTAATAAATCTAAAGCAACTGGCCATAAAATCCTCCTAATATGTCACAGAGACTCAGGAATAATGTTCATATAACAAACTGAACTCACCAACAACAACAGTACAGACAAAATGTTTGCGTTAAAAAATATATTTTGCAGACTGCAAATCATGTTTATGTTTTGAAATCATGTTTTGGCATGTGGCGCCACCTACCACCGTCTACCAATCATTGCAGTCAGTCGCGTCTCAGCTGCCGAGCAACCAGGAGTTGCCAGTTACGTCAGAAAACGAAATCCTAAAAGACCTCGGTATTTTGAATTCGAATGTAGTTACCGTTTTTGGCCACATTCTTACATATGGCGCCTTTAACCATTTGTGAATTACATAATTACAGAGGAGGGGGGAAAAGCAGAGTATAAATAGTTTTGTTTTATTGTTTATTTCAGCAACACAATAAACAATGTGTTTTCAGAGCCAGATACAGGATTTAAACTCCATCATGAATAAGTAACCTATGGTAAATGCAGGTGTACAAGCAGAAAAAAAGGCAGCATAACAATGCTCAAACCATTAACAAAACATTACATGTGCAATACTGTAAAGTAAAAGTATGTTCTTGACACAGGAGAGCGACACTTTTATTTGTGGAATATATTCAACTATGCACATGTGATTGTGTACATAAACACTTACAGCATACAACCTTTCACAAAACATAGCATGCCATTTTTAATATGAAATACACACAGAGGAGACAAACTAAACGTCAGGAGCTACAACATTTGATCATTTGCCTTTGGTTTAAATGTAAAGCTGCAAAGCTCGTTAACACTTCACTGTCCTCTCAGAGATCCGTGCTTTTAAGGAGTGTTCGTTTCAACTGAGCCAGCCTTCATGTAGCACTTAAATTATCCATCCAGTTTCTACTGGGGTGTGTGCACGGTGCCAATCTCAGCTGACATATGGGGTCCGTCACAGGGTCCACATATAGAGACAAACAACCACATCCACTCTCACATTCACACCTACAGTCAATTTAAAACTGGGAGAAAACCCACGCGCACACACAGGGAAAACATGCAAACTTAATTATGTTATAATTAAAAAGTTTGTAATCATTTTACTGGTGTTGTTTGGGGGTCCACTCATGGTCGAGTTTTTGTCGTCGGAGAGTCACTCATTTGTGTTTCTACTATATTATTATTGTGATTCCCTCTATGTATTGTTCCACTTTAAAAAGAGGACAGTTAAAAACACGCCAACCATTATAACATAGGAAATGAAGAAGACTTTGTTGACCTTTTTAGCCACTCTGGTCCAGTAGCCGGACTTGTAGTCTCCCTTTCTGTTGCCCAGGAGCAGAGTCAGAGTTCTTTCCATCTCCCTCAGCTCATCTGAAACCTTCTCCAAGACACGGCTCTCCCCCACCAGCCTGCTGCTGCTGTTGTGCTGCAGAAGAGGTTTAGTACAGACTTGTTGAGACAGTTTTAACGTTTTCAACATTTGTTTCCTTTGTGATGAGAATAAAAGTACACTTCAAACCTCTATGGCCATACTCTGCAGCTCGGCTGGGGTTTCAGCAGCGACATTGTATATACACCCATTCTCAGTCCAATCATGCATCTCTGAAACAACATTTTGAACAATTGAAAAGCAAGTTAATTTACATTTTTTTAAATTACAAAAATAGAGCATTGCCATCACGTTGCCTCCTTCTCTGATCTAAATTTCCAAATCCTGATCCATTTCTTTCTATCCTTTCTCTGCTTTTGGATCGGGGTTTCTACAGTGCTTCACTTATTTACCACATTGCTTGCATATTTAGGACGGGTGGCAATGTTTGGCCTTTGTTTTTACATCCTCCAACCAATAACAGTATGGGGGGCAACAAAGAAACATGAGGCTAAATTCAAAAATGTCAAATTTTTTAAGTTCTAATTCAAATACCAGAGTGAATCTACGATTGGCCTGAAAGAGAAGACATGATTTTGTTAGATTAGTATAGGGATCAACAAATAAATGTGGCCGAGGGCCAACTTTTTGTAAGCAATTGAATATTGGGCCAAACATTTTTGCCTTAAATGCTCTTCAGTCAGGAACCAAAACCCAAGTTGCTGCCAATAATATGAATGTTGCTTTTAATCAGCAGCTTGTTAGAAAGATGCACGTGAGATATGTACTAGTACTGTTAATAAATTTATTATGCATCATTTCAAATTTAAGAATTACAGCTTCTTCTTTCAGCCTAACATATGCAAGTAGTTATTTTACAGACATTTACTCCCCAAACCTGGCTGTCTCCATGACAACAGCAGTGATTTTATTTTTCAATAACTGTCAATTCTAGCAACAAAGTCCAGTTCCAGAATAAAAGCTGTGAACGCGATATGATTTTTTTTTTTTTTTTTGACGATAACTAAAAAAATGTAAGATCACGACGTGTGACCCATTTGTGGAAATGAGGGATTTTCGTTATATAAATTTGCAAGTTGAAGTTTCTTAGAAGCCACTATATGCTTCAAATCACCTTTTGTGGGTCTTAAAACCATACAATTTGTATTTGAATTTGGGTTGTTTGATCACTGTGAATCAATTCCTAGTTAGGGTGTGGTGATATCACAAAGCCAATCAGCTGCTCCTCATGGAGAAAGCACATGGCTTATTAATATGCAGCCGCAGCTGAGAGGCTCCTCACTGTGACTGTGCTTCGAGAAGCTGCTGCGTGTTCACCGTTGAATGAAGATGGACAAGGGAAAACGCAGAAGAACTAAACATTGGCTGTACATCTTAACGAAGAACGAGGCTTCTCTGGTCATGCGGACGCTGATCTCACTTCTTCTATGGAGTGGACGTGTTAGCGTTAGCATTTAAGCTACTTTATGTCTACATGATTAGATTAAGAACCCTTTAAGTCCCGCAAGGGGAAATTTAATTCTGCAGTGAGTTAGTGAACACACACAGCACACAGTGAGGTGGAGAACATGCTAACCCAGCGCAGTGAGCTGCCATGCCAGTGAGCGGCGCTCGGGGAGCTCAGGGAGCAGTGAGGGGGTTAGGTGCCTTGCTCAACAGCACTTAAACAACTAGTGAAACTGCCTCCTGGTCTCACCTGCATGAAAGTTGTCAAAGTTGACTCTACCCTGTCTGTTACGGTCCCCACTGAACCTTTGGTCTTTATCTGTCTCGTCGTCATGCTGCACGTTGTCTTTTTCCGTCAGATACATCATCAGAATCGTCTCCAGGAGGCTGAGCATCATCAAAGCAAAAATCCCAATACAGTAGATCGCTGATGGGAGCAGACACCATTATTAGTATTGTAGATCAATAACTACACACTGGACCAGTATACTGTATGTGCTGTTACTGATGTGTGCTATTACAATGGATTCACACATGTTGTGTCAGTGTTTAGTAGAGCAGTGTCTGTCATGGCTAACTACAAAGTGACTGTGAAGCATTTCATTTAGGGGTGGGTCAAAATATCAGTTTGGTGATAGATCGGCGTCCATCCTCGTGCAATACGATAATCGATACACCTGCGCAAATATCGATATTTTAATTCACAAAGTAATGTGCTTTAAAGTAATCAGGCTAACGTTTCACTCGGCACTGCTCAAATTAATGAAGGAAGGTAACTCAAGTGGAGAAAGCGACGTTTAGAGATGCTCCATCCACGTGCAACACATAGACTTTATGCACTTTGTTCTCTATGGTGTGAATAAATAGAGAAATCCTGCACTTTTAACTTTTCACAAACATTTTGTTTTCTTCAGTTAGACAGATATTGCAACGTATCTCTATATGATTGTCTTGCAACATATTGATTATCACAGAATTGTTGTATCGTGATATTATTGCTATCGTGGACCGTGTATTGTACCCTGTGATTCCCACCCCTAATTTAATTTGACACATTCTCCACCACACGCGTGAATCCAGTGTAATTGGACTACTAACAGTGGACTTCTTTACCTATGAGGGGGATACTGTTTGACGAGGAAGGCAAAATATCATTCAGAATGAGCTGTAACACAGTGATCGCGAGCAGCACCGTGACCTGGAAGCTCAGCTTCTCACCGCTGCTGTCTGAGATCAGAAACGAGGCCATGTCCAGGCAGAGGAAGAACAAGATGGGTAGTATGAAGTTGACAATGTAAAGGGCCGACCTCCTCTTCATGTTGATCTGTCAAATGATGTTTATGGTTCAGTTGCTACGGCTGAAAGATCACATCTGAAAATATCATCTTATACATACAGTGTAAACAATGACGTCTTGGCTGAGTAAATCACTGGCATTGATGGTGGTGACTGTCATGTTGATGAATAGCCATTCATATTGAGTCCGCATCACCTCTCGGGACCACTCTGTAGCCTCTGAGGAATTGTCACTTGCACGGAGCCGAATGTCCTTGGCTGAGGAGGGAGACAAATTTCATGTCATTGTAATGATGCAAAAACCCAACCGTTTGAACAGAAAGTGCACATTTGTTATTCGTAAGGGCGGCCATGGCTATCACATAGCAAAATAAAAAAAAGAGCTAGAACAAAGAAAGCATCTTCTCTCACTCCCTGAGGACTTCAGAGGAACTGCCAAAGACAGAGAGAGTTGTATATTTTGGAGACTTGGAGCTGCATCGTGCAGGAACAGCAGCAGCTCTGATTAAACATGCAGGCAGTTGATTAGGGGAGAAGTTGCTTTGCTTTGTGCTCAACTGATGGAGCACGGATTGTCAATATTGCACAATCACAATCTTGAGAAGCCAAAACTGTGGTCATGATTGAAATCCAACTTTGAAGTTCTTCTCGTGAATGGTGGGGTTTATTTTTTATCAAGCTGTGTGGCTTTACTAACACGATGTAGCTGTTGTACGTCTGCTTTGCCGCCATCAGTTTTGAAATATTAGGTTTGTACAATGCCTCAATTTGAATGCAGGACGAGAATATCATGACCAAAAGTCGCAGTCAGAGAGAGAGAGAGAGTCATGTGGAGCTGATAAGTTAAATCAGCCTTGTATGAATTTGACAGTGGTTTGAATGTATAGAATACTAAAAGTCAATCAATATAAACTTTAGGTTGTCTCTCATTGTCTCCCACACTATAAGTGGAAATATGTTTGAAAATATGTTTGTTGGTTTTGGTTTTAACACACAAAGACATACAGTATGCAGGTTATTACCATTAACACCTATAAATGACTACTGTAAACTCACTCTCACCAGTATAGATGACAGACTTGAAGGAGAGGTTGCAGCGCTGTATGTCAAAAGGAAATTTGTAGATGTGCATCCTGCAGGTGCTGACCAGCACCAGATCATTCTGGACTTCCACATCGCCTTCATTGTTGATGGTGAGATAAGGACTTGGAGGTGCTTTGTCCTTCTCTGTCCTGTATAAACAGACACATGTGGACACAAGCACACAGTAACCTGCACATTTCCCCAAATTCAAAATCTGTTTAGATCTAATTGCATGTACAGTATTATGTTAATTCATGTTAAGTAACCTGTGAAGAGCATAAAAAACTGTTTTGTCACCTTTGGAATTATTGTTTATTTTCATAGCATTTTCACCCAAGGTTTCCTGAATAGTATAATAGTTCTAAAATAGTAGTGTGTGCTTAAAGGTGCATTATGTAATAAATCTAAAGCAACTGACCATAAAATCCTCCTAATATGTCAGAGAGACTGAGGGATAGTGTTCATAAAACATACTGAACTCACCAACAATAACAGTACAGCCAAAATATTTGCATTCAAAAAGACCTTTTGCAGACTGCAAATCATGTTTATGTTTTGAAATCATGTTTTGGCATGTGGCGCCACCTACCGCTGTCTACCAATCATTGCAGTCAGTAGAGTCTCAGCTGCCGAACAACTACGGGTTGCCAGTTACGTCAGGAAACGAAACCTAAAAGACCTCGGTATTTTGAATTTGAATGTAGTAACCGTTTTTGGCCACATTCTTACATATGGCACCTTTAAAAACATGTGTATGGAAACAGTTAATTGCATCCAAATGCTTCAGCTTTTGTGTCTGTATACTGTTTCTACAAAAAAAAGAAAGAAAAAAACGACATCCGCCACGACTGTCATGAGTGTTTGAGAATTGAGAATTATGTGCTAATTACCGTCAGTTTAGAAAGTCGGCGTAGGCAGTGAACATGCACTTACTTACATTTCTTCAATAGTGAGATCTGGTTTCCACAGAATCTCAGAGGGAAGAGAAACATTATCAATTCCACAAAAGTGATTTGGATTCCAGGAAATGTAGTCATTGTGCCACCTCTGTGGGAGAAAACCCCAAATAAAAACATTAAAAAATATATAATACATTAATAAGAAAATAAATCAAATAGAATAGGAAGACTCACCATGACAGACCAAACGTATGGGATGAATTTTTGTTCTTTCTCAACCTGTGAAGGAAATAAAAATAAGTCCACAGCAGCATTTGCATCACTGATCATAGACATCAGAGAGACTTTATGATTGTTGTATACAACTTCAGGTTCCCTCATGTTCTCCTTTCATGGCTGTAACACTTACTGTATGAGCGTTCTGTCTCCAAGACAGAAAAAATATGACTGGATGACAAACCAGAGCCATAATTAGCATAACTACTTCTGTAACGATGTAAAAACCCTCAGTGCTATCAGTGGTTTACCTGTTTACATGTGACTAACTGCCTCCCCTACTGTCTTTGGTTTCGTAGCTCACTGAAATCTCGTGTAAATATGTAAAAACAGTTTTATTTAAAGGTGCCATATGCAAGAATGTGGCCAAAAACGGTTACTGCATTCAAATTCAAAATACCGAGGTCTTTTAAGTTTCGTTTTCTGACGTGGTTGCTCGTCAGCTGAGACTCTACTGACTGCAATGATTGGTAGACGGCGGTAGGTGGCGCCACATGCCAAAACATGATTTCAAAACATAAACATGATTTGCAGTCTGCAAAATATTTTTTTGAATGCAAATATTTGTTGTTGGTGAGTTCAGTTTGTTATATGAACATTATTCCTGAGTCTCTGTGACATATTAAGAGGATTTTGTGGCCAGTTGCTTTAGATTTATTACATAATGAACCTTTAAAACTAATAAGTATAAAGAAATGAAATACGGAGAAAGGGCAGAGGGAGAGTTTACAATATGACATTAAACTGCAACCAAGTCTTACATTACGTTTGTGGACTCATGCATGTGTGCTTCGGCACGTCCAGTCTATTTTCATGTGACATTGTTTTAACGCTATAACAAGCACTTTAATTACATTAACCTGTGACACATGGACAGTGTAGAGAACAGTTAAAAAAACAAGCTTGCACCACTTACCACATCTAGAATTGCATAGAGCAGAACTTCCAGGTGTACCTCTGTGGGGAGTTTGTAGTCTTTGGCAGGTCGAGTCATGAAGTAGCGCTCGTTGTGTTTGGTCAGGTTCAGGTAGTCTAAAACATCCTGATAGCTGCAGTTTTCCTGAGCGTTCACCCCATCTGCAGCAACAACACAAAACATGCAGGAAGCATAACCCCCAACGCCCTTCAGAGGACCAGTGTGGAGGATGTAATAACCAACCTAATCATGTTTTGTTTTGTTTTTTTGCTTAGGTTTATCCAGTCATGGCTACACAAAATGGCGGAGGAAGACCAGCTCCTCCTGCACGACAAATGCTTCATTCTCAGGTAACAAAACACAGAGATACTTACATTTGTCAAGTCAATTACACATGTTTCTCATGTGAGAGCATGCATGTGTGTGTTCATATTTGCCAGAAACTATACAACTTTGTGTGTGTTGCTGCTTCTGAAGTTACGATCCAACCATAAAAACCACCAGCTCATAAATATGTGTCGTAATATCCAGCGACTGTGGTCAAAGAGAGGCCATTATGAGATGGGTGTGCAGATTATTATTATTGGATCATTTTCGAGTTCAAATGAGGATCTCTGTCTGAGGTCCATGTGATGTCTTGTGCTGTGTGTCTGATTGGCTACATGTTGTTTTATTATACTTATAGCCTCACACAGGATTATACAGTCTCTATGAAATTTACATAGACCCATGACAAATGATAAACAGGAGAGCAGCTCCAAAAAAAAAAAAAAAATAAATAAAGCAGCTCTTTCTTACTCTCTTACAACAGTCAATACAGTTTACATGAACACAATATTAAGACAAGGTACTTCAGGCTTTGTGGATTAAACTGCATGCATCATGTTCAAAGCTTACCTGTGAGGAAGAGCAGGAGAAGGGAACCAACCAGCATCATGACTGCAACACCTGCGAGAGGCAACTATGCACTATACGCACGCACTGTGTATCACCGCCTTCTCAGTGTTGTCGGGAAATCAAACTAAGCCCGTCGCAGTGATGGTGCCGCTGCCTCATACTGTACAAGGGCCAGAAAAGTGAATTACGAAACCTTCGTATTCTGTTTTTTTTTTTTTTTTTTCCTTCAAATAACATTAGCCTAATAGCCATTCGGAGACAGTGTTCACTCCCACAGCAGTCATCACTGCATCTCTGTGGTTTTTCCAGGGGAGAAGAAGAGGCAAAAATGCTACTGGTGTTGACAAAATGGACTGTAATGATTGTTTAATGGTGAAAGAAAAATGCAGCGATTGCCATGATTAATAAATGCTTCTTTTCCCTTAAAGCTACAGTGCATAGATAGATAGATAGATAGATAGATAGATAGATAGATAGATAGATAGATAGATAGATAGATAGATAGATAGATAGATAGATAGATAGATAGATAGATAGATAGATAGATAGATAGATAGATAGATAGATAGATAGATAGATGCAGGTCTACTAGATTGACTGTGTGAATTGCACAAGACAAGACACTGAAAGACTAAAAGCTGCAGATGAACAAAAACAGATTACTACCAACAACATGGGGTATAAAGTGAAAATGTGTGTTTGTTTTCTTGAGATCTGTCAATCTTGGTGCTTTTAGTTCATCATCTGCTTTAGATTCCAGACTTAATTTTCATTTCATATCATTTTTTTAATCAGTTTTATAATCATTCACTTTCATTTCACTAAAGCCACATACAGGCTCTGCCATTGTCTCCTCCTCCCACCACACAAACATTAGGTTTCCTGGCCGTAGACGTGAACAGGAATGTGAATGGTTGTCTGTGTTATATCAGCTCTGAGGCTGCAGGACTGCAGACCAGGACTCCAGCTGCCCCTTCAACCCGTAATTTGATGAGTGGAGTAGATGATGATGATGATTGAAAGAAAGAAAGAAAGAAAGAAAGCTGTTTTGTCAAAGAGAACTCAATCTGCAAAAAGTCTCGCACACCATCTAGTGGTGACTTAGAGAAACTGTCAGACATTCATACATTACAGCAGCTTCTTAGGTGTGGTCACAATGTAACCACACCTTAACATGATGATGGTGATGATGATGATGATGATGAATGGGTGACCATCTTCCTTTTGTGTCCTTTTATTAAACTCAGGATATTACGCTGGTTTGAAGCCTGAGAGAATGATGAGCTGAAACAGCACAGCGGGGACAGAAGATGTATTTGTCTGAATGTAGAGATAATATGAACGACTGCAGGGTAAAAGTGAACACGACAGCAGTGAGGCCAGCGAGTCTGTGTCCATGTACAATGTCATCGCAGTGAAGGATTCGAACAGGAGGCAGAACAATTTCCTCTTTCATCTTTGGCAAATGATTGTCCTGATTTGATTACATTGGATTTGCTTCATCTCTGTTACTGTCACACTGCACTATGGTGCACTTTTATAACCACACTCTGTCGGTTACCACATACAGAGAAAGTGCATCAGTACATCTATGGATTCGATTTACAACTGAGATCTTTAAGACCAATCACTGGAAGGTAGGTTTATGTGTTATATTTTTATTTTAGTCTACAAAATCAAAGATTCCAGTAGATTATTTTTGTCTTTTCTCAACTTTGCTTCAACTTTATCCTGCAAATTTTAAAAAGCAGTCCAGTAATCAGGCCACACACAATGCAAAGAACCTCAGTTAAATAACATTTAGTAGATTCACAAGTTGGACAACTACAGCACAACATGACACTCTAAAAATGGAACAGATACTGACAAATCATACAGAGGGCTTATAGTACAGACGCCGAGGTGCTACATGGTATTACTGTACATTTCTAACTGGTCCATTCATAGAAGATGAGGGACAGAAACAGTGACACCGTGGTTAGGTAGAAGATGAAGAAACCCCTGTTGATCCTTGTGGCCCAGCGGCCGGGTCTCCCTCCCTCGTCTCTGGAGCTCAGGCACAGAGTCAGGGTTTCCTGCAGCGCCTTCATCTCCTTCAGAATCAACAGCAGCACATGACACTCTCTGGACTGAACGCTACTGTTGGCCTGCACAAACACAAGCAGCAACAGTGTCGCGTCAGAGTGGGATTATTCTCCCTCTGATGCCGATGATGTCCTACGCAAGAATCATTGTGGCAACTATTTTAGCTTTCATTATGCAGATCGTAACACAAAATAATCCACCACAAACATGTAAAACTCTAGTATGTAACTGTAATGCTGTGTTTCACACCGAGCAGGATTCGTTGCATCGCTCCACGCCAATAGCGTCTATCACGCCGCGGGATTAAGTCGGCGTATTTTAAACAGAAGTAATGGGCACTCTGTTGGAGCCATACAGAGCCAGACACCAATATGGCGCTCCTCAATTTAACGGTGAAACTCGCAGAGTTGTGTTCGGCCCTGTGTGGTGTGTTGTTGTGAAACCACATAAGACGGCTGTTTCTTCTCTGCAGACTTGTTTCCACAAGAGTGTCCAGAGTTTGGCCACTGGCAAGTACTGTACATGACGTAATTTGGAGAATTTCAGCGCTGATTGGCCAGGGGTGGGCTCTGTGAAGCAAAACTATCAAACTAGACTGAGGGAGTGTTTGTGTGTAGGCGGAGCACAGGGGCGGGCGGAGACAAGACGCGTTTATCCCATCACACTACAGGTTTCCTGAGGAGTAGAAGTCACTCCCGGGATAGATAAAAAGTTTGCCACGTCGCTGTGAACGAATCCAAGTTCCCGGGAGTGACTTCTACTCCTCAGGAAACCTGTAGTGTGATGGGATAAACGCATCCTGTCTCCGCCCGCCCCTGTGCTCCGCCTACACACAAGCACTCCCTCAGTCTAGTTTGATAGTTTTGCTTCACAGAGCCCGTTTACAGATGGGTGACGCAGCATACAAACAACGTTTACATCATCGCAGCTCATTTCTGATCGCACGGAAAAAAAATCAACAAAAGTTACTCACTGCAGCTTTAGCCGTTATCCAAATAATAGTTTGTATCGGATAAATAATCTTTACAGATATTGAAAAACATAATCGGTCTACACGTAAATACATGAAAGAGAAAAGGTATTATCCCACAGTATAATGACGCCACATTTGTATCTGTGTATAATCCCGTACCTCTTGAGCCAACGGCAGCACTTCATGCTCTTTCTCGCCTTCTGACAATTTGCAGACGCAGGAACAGTGGGTCCATCTTCTCTCAGCTGAAGGAACACAGCAGGTTTGACACCAAAATAACCACATGGACAGAATGATGGAAAAGACACTTTCAGATCTATTTCAGATCACATTCTTAGTTCGCAGGTAATAAGAAGTAACATGTGGATTTGTTAATGCTTTAGCAAAAAGATTTTGAATGCTGGCTGTCACCTGCATAAGAGTCACCAGTGTTGTCTTTTTCCTCTTTGTGCTTGCAGTCGTCCTTCAGTCTGAGCTTCTCCGGTGAGGCCGACTCAAACTCCATTAAGTACGAAACCAAGATCGTCTCGAGTAGACTGAGCAGCATCAGACCAAAAATCACAATGCAATAGGTTGCTGAGAGGAGGAAACAGGCAGTATACGTGCTTTGGTTGGTAAGTGTCATCCTTAGGTTAAAGTTTATCTTAGAAATACTGCATTTCAAACAAAGGAAGAGCATTTTAAAATAACACAGAATGTTTCCTGTACTTTTTGCCACAGTAATTTTTTAATATATTGCCCATTTGTTTTTGAAATACCCCAATAAGTGCCTCATCTGTCTGTTTTATAGGTTAAGATTTAATCTGGGAAATATTTTCTATCAAGTAAATAGTCCATGGGTTGTTGTTACCTATGAGTGGAGTCTTGTTGGACATGCAGGGAAGGATGTCGTTCAGGATGAGCAGCAGGACAGAGATGGCCAGCAGCACGGTGACCTTGAAGCCCAACTTCTCTCCCCTGCAGTCTGAGATGAAGAAGGAGGCGAGATCCAGGCACAGGAAGAACAGGATGGGTAAAAGGAAGTTGATGACGTGGAGGAACGGCCTTCTCTTAATGGTGAACTAGGAACAAACAAATACATTCCCATGTGTACATCTTATGCGGTAACACCTTGCCTTTTAACGGCTCTCAATAGTGTTTATCTTTAGCACAAATGAAGTTACTCAACAACAGAAATATTGTTCACTTGGTCCAAACTTGACCATAAAGGTGCACACAACTTTTTTAAATAATATATGTGGACAATAAATTGGAAAAAACCATGAACACAAAGTAAGTGTCAGATAATGATGAGAGCACAAATTGTGTCATTAAAGAGCAAAATATAAGTGCCAATATTGTTTATGTTAATTTAACGTAAATAATGCACAGATAAGCTTTTGCTTTCACTGAGTCTTTCTTTGAAGTACTGGCAAAAATTTGAAGGAAATGTCCAAACCTGGACCTGGCTCCAGTTCTTCTTCATGTAGATTATTTCTGTCCCTGGACTCTATGAGGGGGCTTAACAGCATTCCTTTAAAACATGCCCCTTTGTTTAATGCATTGACAATGGTGTTTAAGAGTCTAGATAGAGATTTGGATATCCTCTTCTCACCTACTCAGGCTTTTCCTCTAATCTGTCCCAATATTATCGCTCATCAGGATAACACTTATATAATAAATGAATTGTGGATAATTTATACTATTGTGCAATCATGAGTGATATGGAAATCCTGTCCACCTCACAACATACTTAATTTATTTATTTTGTGTCACAATGTGTCGCATGATTTATATTTAAAATTCCCTATTTTTCACTGAAAGATGCATTTATGCTATCCATCAGTGCTCACCATTTCTTACGTTTAATAATCAAAAAAAAAAAAAAAAAGACATTATCACGTATTTCTCCAGTCATCGCAAATTGTGTTAGTCAGGATAACCGTGATGGGAAACTTCTATAGTGTATGTACTTCTGTCTGTTACCTACAGTGTATATGAGCTGTTCCCAGGTTCTGCTGTGGTAGGAGAAATTGTAGTTGGTGATGGACAGTTGGAGGAATTCCCACTCTCCCTGACTCTTTATTAACTCCCGGGAAAACTGAGTGGCCCGGGATGAGTTGGAGAACGGAAGGATTCGGATTTCATCGGCTGTGGTGAGGAAAAATAAAAAGTGACGCCGAGTATAAATAACATCATGGTCACAACCAGGAATAGATTACTGAACACATACAGTATGTGGGGCACAAAGGTTTCAGAGGACACTCTATAGGCTAAGATAAGAAAACCAAACTATTTCAAAGAGCTGCATGACAACAAAGAAGTGCAAAGGATGACATGCAAAGCCACTAGAGAGACACACAACAACTGAAGTGTACAAAGAATTCTCGTTCTTCTCTAAACACAAACTAAACATCTGTTGAATTTTAATGACAACTGAAGGCTGCACTCTTAGAAATAAGGGTTCTTTCCCGAAGAAAGGGTTTTTCAAGGGTTCTTGGTAACACTAATGGTTCCAGTAAGAACCATTTTGATCCAGAGAACCCTTTAAAACCCCTTTCCTGAAGAAATGGTTTTAAAAGGGTTATTGGTGGAACCCTCCAAAAGGGTTCCAGGTGGAACCTTAAAAATGGTTCTATCTGGAGCCAAAAAAGGGTTCTCCTATAAGGACGAACCAAAGAACCATATATGGTTCTACTTAGCACTTTTATTTCTAAGAGTGTATAACACCTACAATTGGATTTTTGTTACCTTTTCACACCTTTCTCACCCTTCCCCTTCCAAGCATTTAGGAAAATCTATGGCACTCTCGGATATTCGGCCTGTCCTCATAGGAGAACCCTTTTTGGCTCCCGTTCACCTGGAACCCTTTTGGAGGGTTCCACCAAGAACCCTTTTAAAACCCTTTATTCGGGAGAAGGGTTTTAAATGGTTCTTACTGGAACCATTAGTGTAACCAAGAACCCTTGAAAAACCCTTTCTTCGGGAAAGGGTTTTTCAGAAGCAAATGGTTCCAGGTAGAACCTTAGCCCTTGTAGAAGAACCCTTTTGGAACCCTTATTTATACACTCATATAAGAGTGTAGTTAGTTTAAAATTGCTTCAATTTGTGCGTCCAGATAGTGGTAAAATATAATTGACAGAACATACATAATGCACAATTTAGGAACAAAAGTGAGCAAATACAACATGCAACTTCACCAATATAGATGTTGCTCTCTCTCACACACACACACACACACACACACACACACACACACACACACACACACACACTCTCACCAGAGTGTATTGCTGAACCGATGGAGATGTTGCACCTCTGCGTGTCAAAGGGGAACTTGTGGACGTCTAATTTACATGTGCTGACCACATTCATGTCCTCTTCAGAAGTAATTTTCCCATCATGGGACAGGTACATGTGGGAATTCTGAGGGGAATCGTCTTTCCGTGTCCTGACACAACACACACACAGAGGTTTGCACAGCTATTCTTCTGGGGACACTGCATTCATTTTGGATAGCCTAAACAAAGCATCGGTTAATGCCTTACCCTAATCTCAACACAGATCAAATCTTAGCCCTAAACCTTAAATGAGGTTCTGCTCAAACAACAGATGCACGTTTGCCTTTGATTGGTTATGTTCTTTTTCATCTCCTTCAAACTCAATTCTCTTTACAGGAGGCAACATTATCGTCCAGCTGCTTCAACTCACGTAGGAGGAATTTTGCCTGCGTCTTACTTTCTGACCGAACATGAAGCCATTCTATTCTTTGAAAAAGGTCAGCCCTGCAGGTGCGTTTAGACACATTTCTCCCCACATTGTTTCTCTGTGTTTGTGTTACAGTAATAAACCAAGTCACAACCAGTGGTACACAAACTGTGTATTGCAGACTCACATCTCATAGATGAAGAGGTCTGGTCTCCACAGCAGGTTTTTGGGAATGGAGATGTGAGCTATTCCACAGAACTGAGCAGGGTCCCAGGAGATGTACTCATTATTCCACGTCTGCAAGAAAAACAGAAATGATCATGGATGATAGATAGATAGATAGATAGATAGATAGATAGATAGATAGATAGATAGATAGATAGATAGATAGATAGATAGATAGATAGATAGATAGATAGATAGATAGATAGATAGATAGATAGATAGATAGATAGATAGATAGATAGATAGATAGATAGATAAACTCACCACTGTTGCCCAGAGAAAGGGATTGAAAGTTTGTGTTTTCTCGATCTGTGAACACACACACACACACACATATAGAGGAACTGATCGGTTACATAGCAGCATTTGAAATACACACACACACACACACACAGCAACACAGCACAACATCTACCACAGCCAGGATGGCGTAGAGGATGAGGTCCAGCTCGACCACAGTGGGGTGTGTGTGGTCCAAAACAGGCCGGGTCAGCTGAAGCATCGAGTTATCGTAGGTCATGTTCAGGTAATCCAGAACATCGTGGTAACTGCACACTTTCTTAGGGGACACCCCATCTACAAAAAAAACAACCCACATTCATGACTTCTGTTAACTGTTAACCTAGTTCTTTGGTTTGTTGTGTTACAGTTTTACAGAATTTATAGGCTGTAGATTTACACAACTACACATTGTAGTTGTGTATGCTGCTGTAAGAACATGATATAGACATACTGTTAGTTACCAACAATACCAACTCCACAGCTGTCACTCCCTGTGGTCATGGTATAAAAAGTTATTAATAATAAAACACTGCACCTTCAATCTTAGTTAATCAAAAAAGTTAGTTAACCAATATTTAGAAACACATCAAAAATCATGCATTCATGCACATTCATGAGGAGTTCTTAGCCATTGAACAAATGTTTAACACACCTCAAACATCCTGATATGACAGAAAGTCTTACCCGTGAGGAAGAGCAGGGCGAGGAAAACAACAGGCGACATATCTACAGCTGTGTGTTTGTGTGAGGGAGGTAGTGTGAGTGTGGGCTTCCAGCCTCTATAGTCGAGTGTGTATCCCCACTCTGCACCCGCTGTACTTTGGTTTGCAGTGATTGAGGAGCTGGACACAACAAATGATTTTGTTGCCTCGCTGCCTGAAATGAGAAACCCCTCCCTCAGAGAATGAACAAACACTATAATTGGCTTATAGAGGAGGTGAGGCGGCAAACAGTGTGTACTTCAGGCGTTGTTTGTTTTGAGGGCAGGTGAGAGTGTAGGTGATTGCTTTAAAGGTGAGGGATGCACGATAAAGCTCAGGCAAAGGCAGGTGGGGAGGATAAATCCATCCCGAGAAGCAGGCGCGATGAGAATTTACAGCTTGCAGAAACCTATTTGACAGCAGCGGCAAAAAAGCAGCGGGTGTAATTTTAGTCACAAAACAGACATTTAGTGTAACACACGAGACGAGCACAACACATGACACAATCCAATTAGAGAGGAACTTGATCACCAAAGTGACTTGATAATAACATTATAGACACTTTCCACATTTGAACCCACTCATTGTCATTCTGCGTCATTACGCCGGCAGCTGAGCCCAAGTTTTTTTTTTATTCAGTATTTGAATACACTTTTACAAAGAGTTTACAAAACAATCAGGGTTTGAATCAAGGGGCTATGATTATATTCATGACTGATTATCATTATTGATTCTTCTTTTAGGTTTTGTCAGAACATTGTGGAAGTGTTGCAGATGAGATGATCTCTTCAGTCTCTTAATGTTTGACCAACATATCAGAACAGCGTTGTATAAGCACTGGGGAGGACTCAAACAAACACTCTTTGCTACGGTGGCCCTGAGGTGCAAAACACAAACGTGAATCACAAAAACACAAACGCAAATGACCAATACACAAACGCAAATGACAATAAACAAACGCAAGGGCCAGCGTTTAGCTCACTTTGTAGAGCTGCCGTCTCATGTTGAGGCTACAGTCCTGAAACGGAAATGCAAATCAAATCAAATCAAAAAACGGAACTATGTTTGTGTTTTTGCGTTTGTGTTTTGTGATTTGCATTTGTGTTTTGCACCTCAGGGCCACCGTACTTTCCCATTTACATCGAAAAGCAAATCCCTGTGCAACCGTTCAGTTGCAAAAACTTTATTGTCCGTTTGACATTTTTACTCATAGTCCTAGAAAAGTAGAGTCTTGTAGATTTGGGACCATTACTGTTTGCAGCTGGGATATATAGCGCAGTAGTCCTGACCTCAGCAGTGTGGTCAAGGGGAAAGGGAGCCAGCAACTGATTAGATAACACTCCAGAAGAACATGGTGCGGCTTCATGTGTGTGTGTGTGTGTGTGTGTGTGTGTGTGTGTGTGTGTGTGTGTGTGTGTGTGTGTGTGTGTGTGTGTGTGTGTGTGTGTGTGTGTGGTGATCCATCATCATGTCCTCTACAGGAGGGAGCAGGCTGACCTAGACTAACATGCTTACTCTACTATCGCCTCATGCACCGCAACGTGTGTCGTCTAGGAAACAGCTAATAGTGCATTAAATGTTGAGCTCGTCCCTTTTTCGAGTGTGTAAATGTCTACAAATGTTTCACATGTTTTTTTTTTGTTGTCATGAACATTCTGAATGAACAACACAGTGTTTTTGCAACGTATCGAAAAAAGAGAAAAAACAGAAATGGAGAGAAAGTTAAGAGTTATACCAAAAAAAAATAAAAATAGAAGAAGCGTCACAACTGAGAAGGAAAGGGTCAAAATGACAGTTAAACCCTCACGTTCTAACCAATAATAAAACACATGGAGAATTCTGAATTGTAGTATCAGTAACAGACTAGTGTAAACACAGTTTTGTCATCGTTTGGACTGTAAATGAGCATCCAGCTGCAAAAGGAACGGGATAGGTGCAGCGTCAGCATCTTTATTGCTTAGTGGTACTTGTCGATTTACAGTTGCAACTTTGAGAGAAACTGGCATGCTAACATGGAGCTGCAGAGGGAGAGAGTGGCAGGGTGTGTGTGTGTGAGAGACCACAAAGAACCACTTTAACACTATCTTTACATTCTCTGTGATGCAGGGGGGGTTTTTTTGTTGTTTTTTTTTGGCCATTTCATTTCATTTTGGCTGACAATTCTGAGCTTGTATGCCACCACGTCACAAGTCCACGGCATTTCTGGATTCACATTCAGTAAAGGTGTTTGAAAAATCATGGCAGGACAAAGTGAAAGAAAAAATAATCAGCAGGAGCTAAAACAAAAACAAAAGCTTCATGCGAGGACCAGACAGGAGCTCCCTGATCCCAGGAGAGGAAAGAGACAGGGTTTTTTGTTTCATTTGTTAAGGTAAAGTAAGGTAGTCTGGTGTGAGATGACCTTTATGTGGAGATTAATTTAACACACAGTTCATAACAGAGAAGAAGTGAGTAATAAATCCGATTGCCGATCACAGTAGCCGCTGACTGTTTGGCTGGTAATATGGGAAAGGAAATGAAAGGAGCAGCATGTGTGTCTAAAGATATTATCATAATACAGAGCAGTCATTTTTTACACCTACAGGTAATAAATAGTAGGCTTATCAATCCTACAACAAAAGGTAGGTTCACAGACAAAAAAAACAAACAAAATGAGGAAAAGACTTTGAGATTAAAGTGTACAGGGGAGAGGTGATGGTGTTTCTCATCCTTCTCATCTTTCTGCTCAGGAAAGATTTCCCGCTCCAGTGATAACGATCGATCCAGGAGACGTTCAGGAAGGCGGGGATGGGTTTCCCTGTTTTGGTGTGGACCGTGTCCAGCAATGCAGCACTATGACGGGATAAGAAGAGCTGACTCGGTCGGAGCTAAGAAGGATTAAGTTTGTGCCTATGTGATTTCTGTGAGCGTGTTAAACACCGAGCGGTCCGTGGCGAGGAGCTGTAGGACTCTGGTTGTCCCTGTTGTCTGCCCCCTGCTCCTCCAGGTTGATATTGCTGGTGGAGGTGTGGTGGTGGAGGGGATCCAAAACAGGCCTGTAGCCCCCGAGGTACATCAGACCTGAACGAGAGGAGAAGGTGGCGAGAGATTAGGCGGATGCTGAAAGATCATAGCAGAGAAGATATCCCTTCTCAATCCCTACTTGTAAGTGAAATGCACAGACCTGGTGTCAAATATGTATGTCAAATCTCCACTCTCTCTCTTCTCACATTGTAAAACAGCCTTTAGAAGCTCATCCTGCACTCTAGTAGAAGTGGAATGCAAATAATACTTCATATATTGTGCATTCCACTCGAAAATATTACATTTTTAAAAGATTTGGCAACCCTACCTGAGTTGTATGTCGTTGTATAAACCTTTTTATTTATTTTATTAACCTTCTATGACTCAACCCAGTCTTTATTTATATTTTTGCAGCATGAAATTGGAATAGGGAGGGATCTGTTTGTGTATATCTCCAAAATCCACGTTTGTGAAACCCCTTCCTGATCGAAAATGGTTTGGCCAAATCATAAATGAACCCTCCATTCACCGAACCCTTTTTACACGCAACTTTTCTGGAAATGTAGTGAGTGTTCATGCATGTTTAGGCCCTGAAATGTGCTATTATAATAATAAGAATATAAAACGGATACAATATTGTCCACAGTGAGTGTGCTTGGACCCTAAACATGCAATTTTATATAAGACTTGTAATATTTGTTAAAGGTGCTATATGTAAGAATGTGGCCAAAAATGGTTACTACATTCAAATTCAAAATACCGAGGTCTTTTAGGTTTCGTTTTCTGACGTCACTGGCAACCCGTGGTTGCTCGGCAACTGAGACTACAGACTGCAATGATTGGAAGACAGTGGTAGGTGGAGCCACATGCCAAAACATGATTTCAAAACATAAACATGATTTGCAGTCTGCAAAATATTTTTTTTAATGCAAATATTTTGGCTGTACTGTTGTTGTTGGTGAGCTCAGTTTGTTATATGAACATTATTCCTGAGTCTCTGTGACATATTAGGAGGATTTTATGGCCAGTTGCTTTAGATTTATTACATAATGCACCTTTAAGAAAAGATAAATTAAAGAAAAATATGAATATGATAGATTACAAAGCAAAGTATAAGTAGTCGCCCTGGTTTCAAATCTACAATCTGACCATGACTCCATACCTAGTCTTCAATGTGCACTGGGCACGACGTCTCGTCTGTCCATCCGAAAGAAGGCAAAATAAGGAAAGGGACATAAAGGAAAGAAAGACACAGGGGACAAGAAGACACAATTCAGGAAAGGACAAATAGATGATGAGAAGAGCGATGGTGGAAAGGAGAGAAACAGAGAGATAACAAATCACTTCTACAACACACAAAGAGGAAAATGTGTCACAGCGTCACAGCACCCCCCGCTAGAGCACTCGAGGGATGATACACAAGATCAGTGAATGGGTGTGAAATCAGGGTTTAAGACACGAGGAGAATGAAAGCTTCACCAATGACGCAGAACTCAAGGATGTGGAAAATGTTTGGACCCAGAATTACTCAACAACATGGATTGGAGCCAATGTCCACTGTTTCATTATCTTCATTTATATGAGAAGCAGAAAACCCACAGTTTGGGGTTTAAAAAATGCAATTAAAGATGCAATAAATTAAGAAAGAAACTGAGACCTTTAGCTCTGATCACGTTGTTGAGAAGCAGGTGGAGGATTAGGATTAGGAGAGGACAGCAGGGTGTAAGAATGAGAAGCGGATGTTTGGCAAAGCAGCTTGGAGCTGGTAGATGCTGAATATGATCTTTAGGATGGACCAGACTATTTCCTCTGTCTGTCTGTCTATATGTCTGTCTGCCTGCCTACAAAAAGCACATATTTGACTGAAAATCGGATGCACTCACACACACACACCATGGCTTCAGCATAAAAGGGAGAGGAGGGAGACGGTGCACAGCAAATATATAAGAAGCAATGAAGCGCCACAACACCAAAGGGGTGGGGATGAAGAGAAGAAGGAAGGCTTCAGACCTTCATGCAACTAAAGGTCCTCTCTGATCTACAGCGACTACTGAATGATTCACTCGCTTCATTGCAATTAGCATCCCCAGCTCTCGTTTGTCCGTGTTCGGAGGGGGGGGGGAGGTTGGGGTGGGAGGGGTTTGCCACTCACCAGCGAATTGGCTGTCGATAGCTTGCTCATTATCCAACCCCAAAGAGGGCGTGTCACACAGAGCGACGCCCTGATTGTTATTGGCCAACTCTGGACACCTGCTCCGCCCACCTGTAAGCGAGGGCAAAGGTCAAACAAGAGCAGCCAGGCACAGCGGGGAGGGGGGGGGGGTGAGGAGGGAGGACAGGCACGGCGAGGGAGGGAGTGAGTCAGAGGTGGAGAGGAGGTGTGGTTTGCCATGCTGGAACGGAAAGAGTTAAACAGCAAATGGTTAATGATCATGTATCTCTGCAGTGAATCAGTGTGAGGCTAGATTAAGCAAGTGGGAAACCTGGTCATGATGACATCACCCATGAGAGTCGGAAATTCCAGTTATGATTTGCAGTAAAATGTAGGACAGCCTGCAACCAGGCTCCTATTGGACGATACCAGCTGTCAATCATGTACCTTTATTGTTTTGTTTTCAATAAATGGAAACATGATTTATGAATTATTTCTTCCATAGCAGAGCAGCTGACAATCAAGTGAGAAGTAGCTTCATTTTTCCCCATAGACATCCATTAAAACTGAGTTCTTTTTGCAACCAGCAAAGGCGCCCCCTGCTGGCTATTCCATATATTCTTACTTCCTGTGAAGCTTCAACAAACAAAATGGAGACTAACCCTAACACTTCAACAAAGGTCATCACTTTTAGAGATAAAGAATGTTGGCTACTTGGCCCTGACTAAATTCTGAGAAATATATAAAAGGCGAAACCAAACGATTCACAGGCTACAGGGCTCGCAAGAACAGGGAGTTAATGTGCAGCGTGTAAAGCTAATCAAGTTCCACAAAGAAACAATGCTCTGATGGTTGCATAGCAGGTTATAATTGGACAGAATGAAATTTACACTGGGAAGAAACGAAACACAGAAGCTATTGGGTTTCATTTTTCTCACTATCCAACGTATCGGATACAACTCGCCGTTTTTCCACAGCGACATCTTGCATTTATATGATTTAACATCATCAAAAGAACACTGCCAGAGAGAAAATCGTTTTACACTTTGCTTCGAAAGCTGCCAATCTGTTCTCACACTGCATTCATTTATCTTTTGCATGAATATGAAATGCTGAGACCAGATTTTGGCGTCAGTTTTGTGTCGTGAGAGATAGAGACGAGCTGATAAATGGGACAGGGATATTAACACTAAACATTAGCACATTTTTCCGCCGTTTCCAGCATGGACATTTAGTAAATAGTGACATGTTTAACACATGCAAGTGCCTCATGCCTGCAGCAAGAACGTGTGTGAACAGTGACAGCGAATGTGTGTGTGTTTGTGTAGCTGACAAAGATGTCTGAACGACAGAGAAACAAACACACAACAAATACACACAGGAGAATGTCTGACAGATGCAAACACACACTTCCTCTAATGCGTGTTTGTTTGCTGTGTGGTATCTCAAGGAAAGTAACATTGTGTTTACTGCAGGTCCACTGGTCACGTCGTCGCACCCTTTAATGCACCACAACTTTAAATGTTGCTTTCTAGATTTTCACACACGCACACGCACGCACTCATGGGCCACATAGACAGCCGTAATGCAGATAGAGCACGAAGAAGCTTTGTGATGCAGCAGCGGAGAAGCTGGAGAAGCTGCTCCACATAAATGCCACATTTGATATACAAACAGTACGATATATACATATATACACATATCTTTATATATGCACATATATATACACACACAACTTTAAATGAGCATCATGCAAATGCAAGTCAGTAAATGCGCAACAGAACCTCATCTAAACAACGCAGGAGGATGCCACAGGCTCGTTCCCTGAAAAGATGCTCTGATCAAACCCAATAATGATATATATTAATCACAAATGGCTCAATTACAGCTCATTAAATTATCCAATCAGGCAACACTAAGTGTGAATTAGGATAATCAAACAAATTTTCACTGCACGATTGCATCGTCTGGGTTTACAATCCAGAGACTGGATCCTCCAGATGATGTAGTTCTGAACTTGAGTAGGGACTGCTCAATAATGAGCTCACTGCAGATGGTCAGGGAAACCTCCAGATAATAGTAACTGTATAGCCTCTAACAGCATGATCTGAGCATCCTCGGTAAAAGCGCAGTTTCTGTATTTTATTGAAGACAATCCAAAGAGCTCAGCCCTGCTGCACAGAATAAAAGCTTGCAAATGCACACAAACTGTATGAGAAGCCCTTTTCGTTGTATTTTTGAAAGGCGCTGTTCAATCTTGAGGATCATATCTGGCGTGGGTTTCCCTTTATTTTCTAAAGGTAATCACTACTCCACAATAACATACAGTTTGTATGAGAAAAGCAGGTTCTTGAGTGCAAGAAATGCAAAAAGAGAGGTGGGAGATCAGGGGTCACCACAGTTACCTTTCCCAATAGATGGGGAGGAGCAGTCCTCTTCTGTCATGTCGTTTCCCTGGAGAAATGAACCATAAAACAAGAATAAATGTTGGTAACATTGAATAAAGAAAATTAGCACAAAATGCCACACGTCAGAGCACAGCAGTCACCTCTGAATCCTGCTCCTCTACAGCCACCAAGTAGTTGTGTTCCTTTTGCTGTTTGGAAAAGTCCTGAACAAAAGAAACAGAACACTCTCCAATGAGCAAATTACACATTTCAGGATAATATCACTGTTTTCTCTTTCCTCCATCCTCACCCCTTCTTGGTGTAATGGTCCTCGCCTCTCCATGGGGGTGTCCTGGTTTTCCTCGCCCTCGCCCTCGCCCCCGTCCTCCCCACCGGGTTCGCCTTCCACCCCGGCTAGGTAGGACCCTGACATGGAGGACATGGTGTCAGTGCTGATGTGGGAGTGCTGCGAGTGGGACGAGGCCATGGACATCACTGATTGGGCCAGGCTGCTGCTCACTGGGTCTGGCAGACAGACGGAGACACACATCACGCCCAGGCTCGCGGGGGGAGTCGTCGGAGGACTTTAATTCGTTTTGTCTTTGGCTGCCAGGTGAGATTTCCATAATCTCATTCAAATGACCAACAGCAGTGCTGTTTCGTTTGTTTATTTATTTGAATTTGGGAGATAGATTTGAACGTAGACACCACTTTTATGTCTATGCACAAAGTGTAGAGCTACAGCCTGGAGGTTGCTCAGCTTGATGAGCTCAGCTTGGCATAAAAACAGGTAGAAGTGGGGGGAAACGGCTCCATCCAAACCAGCAACCGAGGCCTGTTATTTCTAAATTTGTGTCATTGTGACGGTAAACTGTTTAGTAGATTGTTGGATAAACTGATCCTCAATACATTTCTCAAATGCAACCCCTAGAATCTAACAACTTAGATGTTGCTTTGCTTTTTCTGCCATGCCCGGCTCAGGCAGACGACAAAACTTTTGAGAGCCCCTCAACCAAAGCCTTACACCTGACCGTAAAACATATCACTACAATTCACATCTTGAGCCTCAAAAAGAAGTTCTGTCTCATTAGAGTCATCAGAAAAGTGCTCACACACACAACTAAAAGCATTCTGTGTGTAGTTGTCTGACAGAGAATATCTTGTAAGTTGATATATTTGATTCATACATCACAGTGTGGTCTCTCTTCGCCCATTGGAGCAGATCCACATACTGCACATACAGTTGTTTTTTTTCCCCCAAAATGTAAGAATCACACTCAGAAAACAGAGCTCATGTTTCACATTAAAGAAGAAGCATCCGTGAATGTGTGTGTGAGAGAGAGGAAGAGAGCGAGAGCAGAGACAGGAGGTCTGGCTGAATGAATATAAGATGGATCCATTTCAAATGAAGGAAATCTGTTTTTCTCAAAACTCATGTTACTTTCTGCAGATACACTGCAAAAAATGTCTTAAATCAGAGCTATGTATGCTTGGTTTTTTTTGTGAAACAAGATATTTATTCTTGTCAAGCAGTTGTTGTGTTACCGTATTTTACTGAAGCGTCTGTTTTTCCAAACTCACAGCTTACTTATGAAGCTGTCATTATAGACGAGAAGCAGCCACACACACACAACGATAAACATGTTTGAATTCATTATTTCACTCAGCCTTTTTATCCCAGCTGAGTCCTCTCCTCCTGTTTTGTGACGAGGCTCAATCCAGCAGTCATTCATTCGATAAAAATCGGATCCAGTGGAACCAAATATAAAATGCTCTCATGGTACAATCGTATAATTAATTCATGTTTAAATGCTCCGTGCAGCACCATGAGCTATTTCTATTATGCGTCCTTGCTAAATTCAATCCGACAGTTTAGATTTTAGCTTTTTTTTATGCTCACAGGCTGCACGACTAAATCATCTGCAGCAGAAGCCATTGTCATAATCCAAAGGGAAATTTGTCTCTGCTTTTCTTCTAGTAAATCTCTAATTAGTAAGTTCAAAAAAACAAAAAACATGAGTGAGTCATCTTTTTTCACACTTTGCCTACTCATAGGGCCTCCAGAGTTCCAAATATAAGTATTAAAATGATTAAAAATGCTGATTGTACATAATATGTCTCCTTTAAACCACCCAGAACGAAAACTGAGCAAAGCCAACCAACACAGTGAGGACATTTGTGTCAGTAAGTACATTTACAGTTTCCTGTACAGAAAAACAAACAGCGAACAGTGAGATGAATTGTTCTGTATGTTTCGTACCTGCTGTGCATGTTAATCGTAATAAATATTAAATGTAGCATGGCTGTTGTTGTTGTTGTGCCGCCACTGTATGATTTCTGGCATCAGTACTGCAGTTTTTACATCGTTTCCTTCTACTTACAGGTCAAAGACCAGGGAGGAAATGTTGGTGCAAAGTCTGAATCCAGTCCGACTAAGCATATACATGCAGGAGTAATCGGACTATGAATCGCATTATCCAGGTATCCTGGTTAGTCTGACTAAGACCTGCTCAATTTACATGACATGAAGAAAACCAAATTATTGTCTTAAGTGAGTGTGAGTGTTCTTCAGGAACAGAAATAAAGTGATTTGTGCACGTACCTTCAGGGGAGGTGATGGTGGAGGAGAGTGGGGTGCCTGTGCAGGACGACTGGTCGATGGCTCCAGACGAGGAGAGGGTCAGGTTCTCGCTGTCCGGAGTCACTCCACACTACAGGACGACAACAACAACAGGAGCAGCAGTGAGAAGGAGAGGCTCGCAAGACCACACCATCCTCCACACACACAAACACCATGCGTATGTGTGTGTGGAGATCCGTTTTTCATGGTTCACACACACCTCCTGCTGGTCCACAGCGAGTTTGTGGCGACAGGCTTCCGATTCACTGCAAGATTTCTCATCCTCCTCTTCGGGAAGCACGGAGGAATTCTGGGAGAGTGACCTAAAATAAACGAAAGAATGGGTAGTACTGGTCAGCGTGTAGATACATACAGGAAAACAATAGAAAAACAAATGTGCTGATAATGACCAACTCTCTTTTAACAGAATATTTTATGTTACATGTTTTAAAAACAGAATTTACATTATATGCCTTTATTGCTTTAGATTATAATAATAATCATCATATATTTGGAAAGCTAAATATCATATTTGGTATAGAAATGTGCTTTTTTGCTTGAAGAATCTCAATTTCATGTGTCTTTCCACATCTGAAATCAAACCCAGACCCTGGCCAGATGAAGATGAATCAGTAAGAGGACAGTAAACTCAAGTTTTCTCTTCTTGCAGCCGGAAAACACATCCATCACAGTGAGTATGTTTCACCAAAAAACAGTTGCTTCAATGTAAGGTGTAGGGATGGGACGATACCACTATTTTTGTTTCCATTTTAGAACATTAATGAACTATGATTCCCATCCCTAGACAGGGGATGATGTTACGAGTTTTTGGTTCAACATAAACAAAGCATATTTGACTTTAGGAGGCGTATAAGTAAATTCCAGGAACACATTCCTATTTCTCCAAGCAGAAATAAAACTAGCATTAGGTCAAGGCCTGGGATGCAGACTCACTTTGAGCCACTCTTCTTAAGTTTGAGTCCCTGACTGGAGTTGGAGTGGTCTAGAGGAGAGAGGGAGCGCGCCGGTGCCGGGTGAGGCTCGTTACTGTACGGAGGCAGCGTTCCGGCGACGTGGCTGGGACCCGAGTGGAGAGGAGGAGGAGTCATAGAGGAGGTGTTGAGGGGCCCGTTCAACGCCTCCAAAAGAGACACCACTTCGTAGCCTGGCGGGATGTGCTCCGACGCCTGCACACAAGATGAGGACACGACAAATGTAAGTTTCCCAGCACTGGGGGGGGGACGCGTTATATTTGTTTCGTTTGGTTGTCAGCGCTGTCTCACTGAGTGTTCCTCTGAGTCTGAGGTCTGCGAAGTGATGACGGGGTGAAAGCTGGTGGGAGTCAGAGGACTGAGTTTCTTCCTCATGGCTCGGATCTGCAGCAGAGCTCTGAAGGCTGTAAAAAAGACAATAAAAAAAGGGAGAATCTGAAATTTGAAATGTGTGAATATGTGCTTTTTGTTCTTCTATTTAATGTTAATATTTCAGAAGTGACAAGCACTTCTCAAGCAGCATCAAGCTTTGGATAGGACCACTGGTCGCTGTTGAGAACTCACGCAGTCTGCAGATGGGGCAGCAGTTGGCTTGGTAGCGTAGTGTGACTGCACAGGCGTTGCAGAGACACAGGTGCCTGCACGGCAGGATGAGTGTGTCCCGGACATCCGCCAGACACACCACACACTCCGCACTGTTGTCGCTGATCTCATAGTCAGCAACCTGCAGACAAAAAAAAGTTTATATATTCAGGAGAAAGAGGAACAAACGCAGTCTTGGTGAAACACTTCACTAGAAAGACGCGTCACCTGTGATGCACTCAAAGAGAAGCAGACAGGTATTTACCTTTGATTCTTGGCTGTTGTATTTGTTCTCTATCCCGTAGATCTCCTGCAGCAGATAACTCACTCCATCCACCTGAGGAAAAGAACAGTTTGAAGAATGAAGGCAGCAGGTCTCATGGGCTAAATGTTCAATGTTCAAAGCTTTGTCTTTGACAGTATTAAACGTAAAAGGAGGCAGAGTGAGAAGAAATTGAAGTATTTACCACTTGTTTCTGCTTCAGTGGCTTCACGCAGTAGCTCCCGTCCATGTGCTGCCAAAGAGAATAACAGCTGCGCGTTATATTATTAAATTATTTTCCCGACAATTTCATTAGCTCGCATGAGACGTCTTTTTGTTCGTTTTATTTCATGCACACAATCTGCTACATTATGTATGCGCACTAATGTTCATGAACATGATTGATGTCAGAGCTGAGTGTCCTGTCATTTATAAAATAAAATGATGCCTTGGAGTCTTTGCTAATGAGAAACTGGCACTTTGCAATAGAGTTGTTAGTTTATACATTTATCTGCCATTAATCACTGTCTCTTTACCCTACCAGTCTTGTATCAAGTATCAAAATCATTTTCTGATATAAAATAAGGAGTGATCCTAGCTGGAGATTGAGTTATGGTTGAGTTGTCTTTCAACTGGAAGGTTGTGGGTTCAATTCCTGGTTCTACTAGTCTATATGTCAAGTCCTTAGGCAAGACACTTAACCCCATGTTGGAGTGTGTGAATGGCAAAACTATAGTGTAAAGCAGCTCATCAAGACTAGAAAAGCTCAGTACCAATACATGCCATAATACCAACTCAATTTTATCAGTAGTAATGAGTAACAAAGATAGTTGTAGAGGAAATGTAGTGGAGTAAAATGAAAAGTTGCTGGAAATATAAATAACTAGAAAAGCACTCGGAGAGCGCAGACCTCCGCCCAAGACAGCTCAGCCCCCCACAAAATAGCTATACAAATAGTGATAGCGTCTACAGATCACGCCCAAAATTCCCCAAATCACTTGTTCCTGGTCCCATTGCAGGTGAAAATGTCATCCAAATCCGTCCGACAAACAAACTCCCGCAAAAACATATACCTCCAGGTGGAGGTCAACAAAGTAAAGTACAGATATGTGAATTTTGTACTTGGGTACAGTAACTAAGTATGTGTCCTGTAACATTACAACACTGTAAGATACCACTAACACAGTTCACCTCTGTCTCAGAGCCCTGACTTCATCTGCTTTCTTACCTTCTCAAATGTAGCCAGGAGAATGTGTGAGTGTCCCAAATGTTCTGCAGAGATTGGATACAGTGGACACAGTTTGATATTCTGCTCGGCGCACATCGACATCGGTGTGATAAACGTACGATAACTTACCTTCCCCCTCATCTACGACAGCCTGCACCACCATAGGGAACATCTCCTTGTCCATATCAAACAGCAGCTGAGGGAGGGTTAGGGGATTATAGGGTTAATAATCTGGTATCACAGCCAGCAGAGCCTCATGTGGACTCTTGTGCTTCAGCCTACACACTTAACGGCCTACCTCTTCGTCGGCCCATTCGCTGAGGTTGACGGTGTGTGAGGGCAGACAGAACTGCTGGCAAACTCCTTTCTTGAAGTGCACTGTCTCAGACTGCAGAGAGCTGTCCTGAGGCAGGTAACTGCAAGAAACACACAAACCATGGATCAGTGCGGGATAACATACATGATGCGGTATCAGGGATCAGTCAGACAGCTCTTTATGCAAGATGTGAATAATATGTTGAAGACCACATCTATGTGAATATTAACAAAACACGTTTCACTTCCATTCTTGCCTGTATACCTATTTATTAACCCTTAGTGCTCATGCCACCTTTGGTAAATTGCTTAGGAAATAATACACAACTCCTTATATGGACATCCTGGGGGTGTGTGTTCATACAGTAGATAATATCTTCAGGCTTTACACAATGCGTGCTCTTATATGTTGTTTAGTCAAAGATATGATTAATGGTGATATGATACTTGTTTTTTTTTCGGGGGGGGGGTTGTTTTTATTTTTTTTTATTTAAAAAATTAATAGTTTTTGCTTAGGTGTGTTTATATCAGTGGTGAAAATGGGGGGAAAAAATGATTTCATCAGATGAGCCTATAGGTTGTGCCCCAAAAAGGATATAGGACACTATATTACACATTCTTGTAGCCTCTGTATGTACGTTTTAATATGGTAATGGGAAAAAAAACAGCATAAATGCTCTGTGGTCTAAAGGTTAATACAGTATATGATGTAACATATTCATATTTATTCAAACCCTGTTTCCCTTTTCTTTCATTTTAAATTGTTAGAGGATTTTCTTCTTTGAAAAAACACTGGCATCTGACATTAACCACAATGCAACTCGACGAAGAGCAGTTCCATCAAAGACACGTGTGTTACATTAGTGACGTAGCCTTCATCCTTAATCTGAGATGAGGAGATGACTGCTAACATTGCACAGATGAGGGACACGTCCCTCGAAAGAGTTTCTACTGCAATGTTTTCAAATATGCAGTAGTAATCCCCAAGATCTGTGACTGGACTGTAATGTGTAGAGTTATCCAGTAAATGTAATTATCTTTTGTTGTCTTTTCCGTATACGTACATATGTAAAATATTGTAATGGTAAATAAAATTTCTCTGACACCAGCCCAGTACAGAATACCAGGTCCTTTGTGTATAGTGTATTGTATATTGTGTATTGTGTCTAGCCTGAACTGACACCTTCCTACAACATCCGCAGGGAGTCGGCTCCCCGATACCTACAGTAGACAAAGAGGTGTGAAAACACCACCTGGAATGGCAGACTCTTTGTCTGTTGGAGGAATGCAAAAGGGGAATTGCTCAGGTATAAATGTGGAGGGTTCACTTTGCTCGGGTCTTTCTCCAGCTAGGATCACTCCTGTGAAGATTGACCTTTTCCGTGCAACGAAAACAAAAACTTGTCGGCCGGCAGAAGTTCTCTATTTCATTCTTCACCAGCAGCAGAGAATTTCCACAAGTCTTAAGAAGTCTCCATTACATTTAGAGCCCCCAAAAATGGGCAAATTATTCTTCTTAAAACCTGATATATTCCACAATTCTTATTGATGTTTTGTGTGAATTAAAAAAAAATATATATATGTATTTATAGCACACCCGTTGTTTGCGAGTCCATCAGAAAACAAACTTACACTGGCACTCCGTTGTGAAACTCCTCTATGGCCTGGTAGTAGATAGTGATGGCCACCTGTGTGTCGGCGTCGAAGGTGAACTCTACGTTGTAGCAGGCCCTGTTCTTCCCTGTCGCCTCATCGCCTGGCAGCTTCAGGTCCTCACTGCACCTGAAAAATAGATGAATTCACTCGTAGAATCACTTTAGAATTTGTTTGGCGCAGTGCCTTCAATTTTGGTAGTTGTAGATGTTGCGGGTTGTTCCCTAAAAATAGCCCAGTGTGGTTAGCAGCAACAAGACCCGGGTTCACGACCCAGTTGGAACGAGGGCCTTTCTGCATGGAGTGTGCATGTTCTCCCTGTGTGTGCACGTGGGGTTTTCTTCCACGTACTCCGGTTTCCTCCCACAGTCCAAAAACACGCAGACGTTGATCAGACACTCTAAACTGACCGTAGGTGTGAGCGTGAGAGTGAATGGTTGCTCGTCTCTGTGTGTGGGCTGTTATGTGTGGCTGCTCTCAGCTTCTCTCAGCTTTTATTTCTGTCCGTCTCTTCCTCTCATCTTCTTCTCCACTCATTTCAGTGTTTACAGTATATCCTTGCACTTAAAAGGGGGAAGAAAAGATTGAAACCAGAGGGCGAGACTGGGCATCGAGCATGAGAGCTCTTCCTATTTTCCTCAGATTGTTTTTGTTATTAATTAGTGATGGCACTGATGTTTTCTACAGTTCTCTTGATCTCGTACTTAAATTGGATTGAGGTTACGGTTTTGACGCACTGTGTCTGACAGCCCATTGCTGCACTCTTGGAAATAAGTAAGTAAGTTCCAAAATGGTTCTTCTACAAGGGCTGAGGTTCTACCTGGAACCATATGCTTCTGAAAAACCCTTTACCCGAAGTAAGGGTTTTTCAAGAGGTTCTTGGTAACACGAATGGTTCCAGTAAGAACCATTTTGACCCAGAGCACCCTTTAAAACCCCTTTCCTGAATAAAGGGTTTTAAAAGGATTCTTGGTGGAACCTTCCGAAAGGGTTCCAGGGGGAACCTTTATAAAAAGGTTCTCCTATATCTCCTTATATGGTTCTACTTAGCACTTTTATTTCTAAGAGTGTGGGCTGGTCCAGAAGCTACCAAAATCTCCAACCCTTTTCCTTTATTCACTATGTCTTTCAATTATTACATATTTGTTAGTACTAACTAAACTAATTATAATTGGTTTCAACTTGTGGCGTCCATATTTGTTTGAGCCTTTTCTTATTCATCAAAGGGAGGCCATAACGTTGGCCCTGGGTGGACTCCGCCTTTTGCCCTGTCAGCTGGAATCGGCTCCAGAGACCCAGAAGGATAAAGCAGGATAAACTGATAGATGGATGGATGATGGATGGACAGATATCCCAGTGGATATAATATTAGACTACAGCAAAAATACTTGCGTCGACGAAGGTGCTTACCGCACGAGCCGCACCGTGTCCTTACGTATGTTTACAAGGCTTCGGAGCGTCTTCACTGGTTCCTGAGGTGGAGGTGCCGCGTACGGGAACTGAACACACAGAGAAAACATCATCAGAAAATAAAAAAGACAAGTTGTAAAATAAGCTATTGAGTCCAAAGAGTGGCAGCTCTTCTCAGCCTCGCCTCTACATTCCTAACTGTACCGAGTGGAATTCGGGGGGGTTATAAGACGACTGAGGCCACTCTTGGTTTAACCTTATAACACAGAAGTGCTGTCAGCACCAGTGAGATTCGTGCTGACGTGCTGACCGACAGCAAAAAAAAATCTGCTCAAACCGTGTCTTTCCAGGAACACGGCTGACACTTCAGACACAGGAGTGAACAGCAGTCGTCCAGGGTCAAACAGAGTCTGTCTGTATTTTAAGATGGGTGAACTTTTTCACTGTCAAACCCACACATTTAGTGATAAAAAAAACAAAAAAACATCAATAATCCCAGTGTAAAAAAAAAAACTGACACACCACCTTTAAACTTGACCCAGTTTGTGGTTCTCGTCTCAGCACTCTTCTGTTGTGTGTGTTTGAAGCCTGAAGTTGCTGACTGAGTGTAAAGGGAGAGAGCAGAGGTAGTTTGAGGATCTCTGCGGGGAGAACCGAGCAGGATGTGGTCGGATACCTCTGCACTACAACCCCCTCATCTGTGTGTGTGTGTGTGTGTGTGTGTGTGTGTGTGTGTGTGTGTGTGTGTGTGTGTGTGTGTGGATAAGGCTCTGAATGGCACCGTGTTCGGTGTTATTACACATCTGCGCTCAGCACGAGTCGTGCCTGTAAACCACACAAACAAACACACACACACACACACCGAGGAGCACATGCTAAAAAGAGCCACTCACTGGAAACTCTATATTAGTAACCTGTCACCACACAAGCTCAGACATCCTTTACTCTTTCATACAGGTGAGCAGCGATAAACACAGTTAACCAGCACTACTGTGTGTTTACCATGATCATTGCATAATGTGCCTAATGTCTTGACAGTACAGGATTTAATTAAATCGTTTTTCAACGCATTTTACTGAGAGCCAAAAGTGTTTCTTCCGAAAAAGACGAAAAATGTAATGGCGACTGATCCAATAATTACTAGCTTTGAGATATTTCAGTCAAGACCAACTGACAAACAAACATAGTGAAACCACCAGCATCACTAAAAAATCCATGTCCTTTTGGATATCCATGTGCTTCAGAGAGAAAATCCCTAAACATAGTCCCCATCCATTATCATATTTGTAGAGTGGCAGAGAACACCAAGAACACAACAACTGTGGTTGGGGTTTTATCTTTCCTCGGTGCCATCTGTTTCCAAACCACCAAACACTGTAATGCTGTAAAGCTTTCAGACACACATACATACATGCAACAAAAATGCCTAAAAAAAATCTAAATTCTGTGCCCACAGCAGGATTATAAAACAGCCTCTTTATCAGGAGACAAAATAGCACGCCTAATTTTAGCCCCGGTGTAGACAGACACAGCAGCGCCACTGAGATTAACGCACATAAAGATGGAGCAGAGTATGTCCATATCAGCTTCTATTCAGTCCGTGTGTCTCAGGACATGCGCTCTGTTTGATGTGCGTTATTTTAACCTTCGGGGTTCATGATCAGGCTGAGTGAAAAAAGGAAAAAAAAAACATCAGAGGGAACATCCCTTATCAACATCTCTGCACAGGCAGCTGGCAGACGATCATTTCACTTTCAATTACTTTGACGGGATGACATGTTGATATAAAAGTCAATCGGTGATGGGGTGACAGGATGATAAACGCCACTGGCAGAGTCACGGCTTCTTGTGAAATGCATCCTGTTTAATGTCAAATTAAATGAGCTCATCAGCTGTTTTTGCAGCTCATGTTGTGAGAGGTGGTTTTCTCTGTTTGACATGAAGCAGAAATATTTATATATATATATATATATACAAGAATAGTCAACATGGACACTTCTATCTAGATTTTACCATTTTAATACGTACTTAATTCATTACTTATATATTTTTATGTACTTCATGTTGCTCTGCCTTTAACTCTGTAAAGCACTTTGGTCGAACTTAGTTGTTTTTAAATGTGAAAGTTGACTTAAGGGTGCATTATGTAATAAATCTTAAGCAAATGGCCATAAAATCCTCCTAATATGTCACAGGGACTCGGGAATAATGTTCATATAACAAACTGAACTCACAAACAACAACAGTACAGCCAAAATATTTGCGTTAAAAAATGTTTTTTTGCAGACTGCAAATCATGTTTATGTTTTGACATCATGTTTTGGCATGTGGCGCCACCTACCGCCGTCTACCAATCATTGCAGTCGGTAGAGTCTCAGCTGCCGAGCAACCCCTACCTAGTTGACAGTTATGTCAGAAAATGAAACCTAAAAGACCTCAGTATTTTGAATTTGAATGTAGTAACCGTTTTTGGCCACATTCTTACATATGGCACCTTTAATTGATCTAAAATTTTAGGCAAATGACGGTATGGGGTTTACTCCAAGAAAAAGGCTCATAGAAAATGGAGATTTACTGTTTTCCTGTAACGTTCTCGAATAATTCCTCAGTAAACTTTTGTTGTGAGACAGTTTTTAATACGTACCGCCACAGGTCTGGTCCCCAGGAAGTTAAGGTCTGTATTTTCCCCAAAGAGGTAACCCTCCGGGTGGGTGGAGTCAAACTTCTCTCCCCCCATGATGAAATGGTTGGCGAAGTAACTCCCTGCACACAGAGACGTACAAATAAGTCATATATATGACATAATATTGATTTATTGATTCTTTAAAGGAGATGGATGAAATAAACACTTTGTATTAAGTCATAAAATATGTCATTACAGATCCAAGGAAACATGTACAATTGCAACATAACAATTGTTATGCTATATAGCTCCGTCTTAACATTCACGAGGGATTGGTTCTTCAAACTACCTGGCAACCATGAGCAGGAAGGATGCCACGACAAGCAGATAGTGGTCTCTGTTTAAAACTCCAGTTGCATATCTTACATATAGCCCCTTTAAGAGGCCAACGACTGAAAAACATTTTGTGCAAAGCATCTAAAGTCAAGGAAATAGCTAAACTAACGCATTATGTTTTGTATACTCGCGCATCTATAAGCTGGTCAATCTTAATTTCCAATATGTTGAGCTGCTTGAAGCAAACAAAGCTGTAGTATAACCCTGGTTCAGTGAAATAAAGGGGGGCTGGAATAAGATAAAGGAAAATATTTGCATATGTCACTCTACTTGCAATATTTGATCTCCCAGTCACCACTGAATCTGCCTCATAGATGCACGATTCTTCATCTTACACCAAAAAACAACATCTCAACAACAACAATTTCTTCCTGGATGAGCAAGCAAGTGGCAGCTTGGTGGTAGAAGAATGTCCAGGTGAGAAGGAGTGATGATGAGGTGACTAACTCAAGACTGGCTCGAGTGTTGTTGTTGTTGGCCAACAGCTCATCTACCTGTTTTCCAAGAGTTTGGGAAGCTCTTCTGCTTCATAATCACAGTGTGGGATGTCATAACACTGTAATGGTGGTTTGGAGTTTCTTTAAATACACGCTGGACACTCTTGTCATGTTTCTGCTGGGAGGCCGTGTGCACTGGAAACACTCGACTGAACCTCGTTTATTACGTTTACTAATTCTAGAGGATAAAATGGGTTTTGGATGACCTGGCCACAAAATCCATAACGGGAACTAAAAAAAGCTACAGTGACAAGGCTCCTGCTCTCTCTCTCTCTGTCTTTATCACCTTATTATTATTTACAGCAGGTGCAAGAGGCGAGCTGGGCCAAGGCTTTGTCACCAGATCCCACAAACAGGAACTGGGGCTGACAGATCGGTTTCATCAGCAGCCATCGCTGCCACCACCACCACCTTCCTCCCCTCCCAGCATCACCACCACCACTGCTTCCAGGTGCAATATTACATATTAATCTGTTATATTACAAATCCTGTGACGAATACAGCTGAACTTCCACTATGAAATCACCATAAATCTAAAGATTTTAAAGCCTAATACATCACATCTGGGCCACACACATCAAATTCTTAATGTGTTTCTGCTACATTTAAATTTGCTTTATGTCTCCGCTTTTGGTAGGAGTGAAAATTGATAACACGACAACATAATCCACTATTACCATATTAAAAAAGTGATGTCATATGGTGAGCTGAATGTATAAACACACATCGCTATACAGTAGACTATATATACCAGTGTTTCTGCTGCTGATGTTGACTGATCGTTTTATTTTCATCCTCTCGGGATCCATCATCCTCATCATCACTTATTTATATTAAAGCCCAAGTCCAGCCTTCTGCTGAGAGATGCACCCAGACAAGAGCTGACCCCAGTTCAGCGAAGAGATGGGAACATTATTACACGTTACTTGTGTACCTATTACAACACCCAGCAGAGGAGAACTGGAAACTGACATTGCAGGTGGATTTCATGGAATCATTATGCTCACATTTATTCGAAATGGAACATTTCTGTGTGTATATTTCAACAATCCAGATAGTAATGGATGTTTTTTGCGTTATGTTCTGTCTCTGTGGGTCCATGTCAGCAGTGAACTAAAGGCAGAAAGACAATGTTTGTGGCCCTTCATAGAAATCATAAATCATGTAATAATAATAATAATAATAATAAACTATACAAGGTGAAATTAAGTCTATTAAATGTACATACAGCAAGGTAAAAGTTTATATATGTGTTAAGGGATTTCTTTTAAAAAATGATATGGATCTCCCCTCTCTCCACAGGTATGTACCCAGGTGAAAGGCCCGCAGGCCTGGCTGTAACCAAGGCGTGAGGAGGTGGATGATGGTGCTCATGGTGCTGATATCCAGGCTACTTTTCCTTGCGTCTCCGTGTGTTTGTAGCAAAAACTGCTGCAATAAAAGCTCTGTCTTTGGGAGCAGAGGCTGTGTGTAACAGATGCCCACCTCCACCTCCTCCTCCTCTCGCTCGCCCCCCAGCAGCAGCAGCAGCAGCGGCGGCAGTGTGACCTGTTGTTCGATGACTTACCAGATTTCGGTGGATAACGGTACACCGCATTGGACGGTATGTCCACTTCTTCCACGCCTATGTTCTGTCTGCTCGTCAAAGCCCCCATTGTCCGTCAAGCGAAGAGCACACGGTTGAGCGGGCATAACAGTCCGGGCTCGCCGCTTCGATGAATGTGACCGTCCCCCCCTCCGGGGGAGAGGGGGATTAGTGCGTCTTCTCTGGCCCGCTTATCTCCCCACGACGCACGGACGCTGCGGCTCGTTTCCCGAGGCACGAAAACCTGCCGTTCAACAGCGGAGGGACGCTCGCATGGTTCCCCCCATCCGCAGCAGCTGCACGGGCCGAGCGAGACGAAATCTGCGGGTTTACTTCTCTCACTTCACGCAGGCGACTGGGTCGTACGGAGCGGCGATGTCGTCGTCGACATGTCCCAGCCAACCGGATGATGGTCGTGAATCCCCGGTGCTTGTCCTGTCAAACAGGTCTGTGGCTCCCCATGACGTCAGTCAGCCACAAATCCGGACCGTGGTTTTTGCGCAGTCCCCCTTCTCTCTCTCTCTCTCTCTCTCTCTCTCTCTCTCTCTCTCTCTCTCTCTCTCTCTCTCTCTCTCTCTCTCTCCTCTCCCTCTCCCTCTCTCTCTCTCCCTCTCCCTCTCCCTCTCTCTCTCTCTCTCTCTCTCTCTCTCTCTCTCTCTCTCTCTCTCTCTCTCTCTCTCTCTCTCTCTCTCTCCCTCTCCCTCTCCCTCTCTCTCTCTCCCTCTCTCCCGCTGACTGCAGCAGTGCAGAAAGCTCTGTCCAAACATGAGTGTAAATGTGTGGACAAAAGCTGGACTTTATTATTAGTATTCGTATTATTGCTGCTGCTGCTACTGTTGCAACAGAAATAAAGTCATATTAACCCCATCTGAGCGTAAAACAGCGTACATATCAAGCCATATATGACATATCATTATATCATGCGATTATTATTATTATTAGTAGTAGTAGTATTGCTGTTGTCGCAGCAGAAAAAAAAGTCATACAAACCATATCTGAGTGTAAAACAGCTTACACATAAAGCCATATATGACATATGTATATCATTATATAATTCGATTATTATTATTATTCTTTTAAGTGTTATTAATACAACAGGTAAATTAAAGATCAAAAGCCAAAGCCTCTAAAATCACACCAGTGGTGATCGTCTGTAGTTTTCGTTTATGTTTTTATAATTATACGTTTTATATAATAAACAACTCTTAAGAGCCATTTGTTTAATAGCATCACATAGTTTATTTTTTGCTCTCCATTGGAACCCCCGTCTTACTTTGATCTGCATAGGTTACCGTGATTAAAGGACTTCGCATCGCCATTTGTATTCGTAAATGTTCGTTTTATTTCGTAAATGGTCATTTTTCTACCCATTACAGCAAATGTATATTGAATAAAAAGAGAATAACCGCCCTGCGTTTGTGGTAATGTGACTCCCCGCCATCGGGGGCGCTGTTGGAAACTGTGTGCTAAATGAGGGCAGTGCTTCCGCCAATCAGAGGAAGCCAACGCGGGCTCAAAGACAGAGGAAAAGGAAGCCTTGTTGCCGCCATTTCACGTGAAAGCAGCGAGGCAGGAGAGCGAGAGATCCAGGGCTCGGCGAATTCTACGATAAGGTAGTATTTTTAATCGAATTCTATAACTGCAGCTTTGTAAGGAAGCACTGTAATTTTAATAAGTTGCGAGATTACATTGTTTTCGTTTTCCTTAACCGGTCTGTTTTGTAGCTTTTTAGACGGTAAAATGAGCTACGGAAGGCCGCCGCCTGACGTCGAGGGAATGACCTCCCTCAAAGTGGATAACCTGACTTATCGGACTTCACCGGAGACCCTGCGCCGAGTGTTCGAGAAGTATGGCCGCGTAGGAGACGTGTACATCCCCCGGGACCGGTACACCAAGGAGAGCCGAGGCTTTGCCTTTGTGCGGTTCCTCGACAAGCGTGACGCAGAGGACGCCATGGACGCAATGGACGGCGCGCTTCTCGACGGGCGGGAGCTTCGGGTGCAGATGGCCCGTTATGGAAGACCACCAGATTCTATGTACGGACGGCGAGGTGCTCCGCCACGCCGATATGGCGGGTAGGCACGCGGGAGCAGTAATTCTGTTCTGAAGAATATTTTAGTCACTTGACGAAAGTAGTAGTTTGAAACGATACCTAAGCTAATGAGCGATAAACGGTAAAATATAAATTACTTGTTGCGCTAAGATCCCCTTATGAGCCGCCATTGATTGATCAAAGAAAACATCCATTCAATATTTTTTTCAAACCGTATATAAAAGTTTTTAAATGCAAATTTCCCCAACGGCCAAACCTGCAGTACCTTCACAGTCCGCCAAGGGGCCACAGCACATGCTTTTTGATTCACTGAACTAAACTATTAACTGACTTATTTTAGCTCTGCCTTTGCCAGAGCCATTTCGTTATATGACATTAATATCTTCAGAACAAGTTGCTGTTAGGGTGTTAATTTGCCTGACATGCATACATTTATTCATATTGAATGTGTATTACTAAAATGTTTCTCTTTGTGATCATAGCCGCTCAGCCAGCCCCCGTCGCCGCAGGCGTACCCGGAGCCGCTCCAGGAGCCGAAGCCATTCCCGATCCAGGAGCCGCCACCACTACAGCCGCTCCAGGTCCCGCTCTTATTCCAGGTCCAGATCCAAGTCCAAGTCCAGAACCCCCAGACGAAGCAAGACAAAGTCTCCCTCCAGGTCTCGCTCCAGGTCCAAGTCAAGGAGTCGAACCCCGCCTTCCAACAGGGGATCCAAATCCAAGTCCAGATCCAGATCTAGGTCCAAATCCAAGAGTAGGCCTAAGTCACCAGAAGACAACGCAACCAAGTCTGCAACCAAGTCTTAAACCAGACGTGGACACAGTATGACGGTATTCAGGGGAATGGGTGGATTCATAATTATCTTACTTGAATTGTCCAGATAGTAGTCAGCACTGTGGTATTATGTGGGTCTTGATGCTACATTAGTCATTTAGACATGAGCAGCAAATTCTGCAGAATCCTGTTGTAGTTTTCAGATATTACAATCAGATTGGGACTCATGCTCTGTGTGCTTTAATTTGCTTGTATATTCACTCAAGCTAAAACACACACGGGCAGACACAAGGAGATTTGGCTTTCTGTGATCTGCCATAGCGCATGTTTCAATTTGGGGTGACATGAGTTTTTGGGGAGGGAGGGGTGGGTGGTTGGGACGTGGGCTGCTTCACTCAAACGTTCACCTAAATGTGGAATTTTTTCCTCCAAGCTGCGGAGTCCTGTTTGCAAAGAGAGGAGCAGGAGATGGGGGTGTGGCAGTGTGAGAGCAGTTAGTGTGTGACCCGCCCATGTGACCTGCCTGTTGCTGAGAGCGATGGCTGTTGCTAAGGAGCAGGTCACCAAGGCAACGGTGGTTGCTATGGAGCAGGTCGTCATGGCGGTGGTTCGGGCTGTCAGTTGGTGTATGAGGTGGTGAGGTGAGGTACGTTCACGGGGATCACGGGCAGATGCTCTGAGCACTGCTCCCACCCATGCCTGTGGTTTCCTCCGCTTCTCTCAGAGGGAACGGACCCAGAGGTTTGTTTTTCACATATGCCCGTGTAAGAAACTTCTTACGCCAAGAATGGTGTATAAACAAATTTGAAGATCATTAGAAATGTTCAGTATATTTATTTATAAGATGGATGCAAAAAAGCCTGTTTTAAATATTAAAGGCCATACACACAAACGGGTTAAGGTGAATCCATTTAAGTTAATCACATTGGCCTTTTATCCACACGGAACAGGCGTTTTGGGAGCACGGAAACTGGTCCCAGAGTGGTGAAATCTCAAAACCCCAACCCTTGTGTTTTCATGTATACAACTAATTTGCGTCTGTGGGAAAACGGTGTCATGGCCCCATGTCTCTTGTGCGTGCATTTGCTGTCTTCCTTGTGTTTGGAGTTTGTTTGGTCTATTTCACTTTAAGATTACTGACATTTTCTATCCATAGTCCCCTGGCATGGCTTATTCTATCTCTGTGATTGTATACATTCTAACATGCATATACAGCGTGCATGCCCAAAATCTCAGTAGCAGCATTTCAGCACCATGGCCTGCTCATGGTCACATATGCTATGCTGCAGTGGTAAGGTCGTTTTTAAATCGTCAAAGAAAAATATCATACAGGGAAATTCCTGTTTCCGTGTGGATATATGGCCTTAGTGCCAGGGTGAAGATCAAACTTACTGTTAAATCACTAGATCAACTATAGGAGATGAGATGTTTTGGTTTAGCTCTTGTTAACTCCGTTTTGTCTTTCTTTCCAGATCTCAGATGACTGAGCCTTTGCCGAGGACATCGGGAAGAATCTCACATTGAGCAAGTGGATTCCATAATTAAGAATGCAGACTGAAAGGTTATTGGAGCTTGATCTAAATTGTTTTAAACGTTACATTTGACTTAATTTGCTTTAATTTTCAAACATTGATGTCATTCTTTATAAAAAGCCGAGCATATTGAAAGGGATTTGTGAGATGTCCCCCATCAAATTGTTTTTTTTTTTGTTTTTTTTATTTGTCTTGTTTTTTGAATTTGTTCTTAATAAAGTTTTCACACAGAATATTTCTTTTAAATGAAACCCCCTTGTTAATTGATTTGTCCAGCTAATGTAGAAAAGGTCTTTTTGGATGTTACAGCTGTTTAACACCACTCTGGGAAAATGGCTTGCTGTACAGTGACCTAAGCAAAAACTTTACAAAAAAAAAGAATTGCTGCGCTACTTAATTTGTGACTTGCTAATCTGGCATCTTAGTGTTTTCTACTCTGTCAAATCTGTTTTCTGTCTGGTCAAGATTTTTTTTCCTATGACTCTAACCCTCTTTCTTGTGTATCTTTTGTGCACTAGGCGCAGTTGTGTAGCAGTTGAGTAATGCTGGTTAGCTGTTAAGATGCGGTGCAGTGCGGTGGTGACATGGTGTGGCGTGTTGCGGTGCTGAGTGCCCGGCGCTGTTCCGGGGCTCGACCCTCCGCTGCTGTTTGGCGGTTTGTAAGCTCACAGGTGTGGCAGATCATCCATCTTGTCTTGTGACCTCTTCTTCCCTCCATGTCCAGTTCAAATTCTTCCTCTTCATTCTCCCCATTTTCCTTTCCCTCTACGTGGTTTTTTCCCACTGAAATCTGGCCTTTGCTCGCAATTGGAATTCGAGTCCAATGTGACTTGTAATGAAGGGTTTTAGAGGCAGTTCAACTGCTTCATGAATAAATTCTGTGTATTGCATTCCTCTGTAAACCTCTCAAATGTCTTGTAATTGCTTCAGGTAAATGCTAATAAATATGTTGTCGGAAATTTGCTCAATTATGTTTGGTTCTTTTAAGTGAGAATACATCGGTCGTTGGCATGAAATACATGGTCACTGGTTTATACCTTGCACTGCATGGTGTCTATTTTAAAACTTATGTTACAGGACTAAAATGTTAGATTTTTTATATCTTGGTTGTACCTGTGTTAAAATGAACTTCCATGTACTAGCATATGGGGGAATACTTTGGTTTTTCAAAAACGGAAAGGTGAATTTGAACTATGCTCGGTGTGTTGCGAAAGTGCTGTTAATGTTAATCAATGTATTACTTTTAATTTTACACTAAAATGGCTGTGCAGGGAGAGGTGTTCAGCGTAACGGTGACATCTGCCTGTGCATATGTACACATGAACAATTCTTTAGTTGGCTGTCAATTCTAGCGAACAGAATCTATTTGGATAAATCTATATTTTTTCAGAATTGTGTTTAAATAAGTCAAGACCAACCACTGCTGGACCACTGCTTACAGCTCTAGCCTCCAGTATAGTATATACATTTTATATAACACTATATATTTGAATATATAATACAAATGTCTGCATTAAAATATACTGAAATGTGTTAAAGGGTCGTGTTATACATGATTTAGCTGTATATGTTCTCTGTGTGTGTGTACACGGGAGCTGTCGCTAACCATTTTAATCCCCCACTTTGTCGTTCACTCCCCGTTGATGAGATTAGAAGCCTAGAGGGACGGGCACGTAGCGCCGTGCAGTGCCGTGCCAGTCCACCTGACCTCCAGTCTGCTGTGGACAGATCGGGGGGCGGACCCGTAGGATATGACGTCCGGCTCGGACTGTAGCTTGTACCATATCCTTTTAGCGCCGATCTTCAACGCTGATGTTTGGTCGGGGATTAAAATGAGTGAGTGAAGTGGACTCAGCGGGTGAACACAAACAAACAGCAGCAAAGTTCCACAGCCATGGATTTGACGTTTGTATTATCGGCCATTATCTTCACGCTTCTCGCTATCGTGGTCGCGACGTCCGTCTTCAACGGCTCTTCGTCTGCGGCCGATTTCGCCAACGGGTTTTTCGGACACAGAGGCGGAGACGGCGCTGCCGAAGGATCCGGTCAGCCGAAGCCGAAGCAGAACGGTCATGTTCCCGAGAAGAAGGAGGAGGAGGAGACGGTGGAGGAGGACTGGTGTGAGATCAGCGGCAGCTCTCACGACCACTGGGATGTAGTGAAGTCAGTAAGTTGTCTTTAATCACTCTGACTGTTTAGTTAAGGGCAGCAAAACGGTTTGTCATGACTTAAGTCTCTTAATCTCTCTGTCCCTGGCTCACAGCAGCTGTTTACACGTCCGGTTATAGAAATGTAAGCAGTTCTATAAAGAACACGGGCACAGATAAGGTGACACATTATGTTTAAAGGGTAAATCATTTAGCAGGAAAAATACATGTTTAAAAACACAGAAACATAACTGGGAAACATCACATTTAAACATTTGAAATGTTGCTCAAATAGTATCTTTCGTCTGCCATGATATCCATTTGTGTCTTTTTATATCCAAAAATTAGATTGTATTTATATGTATATGTATATGTATATGTTTATATATAAGTATATGTGTGCATGTGTATATGTGTGCATGTGTATGTATGTGTATATGTATATTATACATATACATACATACACATATACATACATACACATTATGTGTATGTATGTATATATGTATATGTATGTATATATATGTGTGTGTATATGTGTGTATATATGTATGTATAGATACGTATATAGATACGTATATATATACATATGTGTGTCTGTGTGTGTATATATATATATACGTATATATGTATATGTATTAACATATACATATATACGTATATATACATATATACGTATATGTATTAACATATACATATATACGTATATGTATTAACATATACATATATACGTATATATACATATATACGTATATATGTATATGTATTAACATATACGTATATGTAGTTTCTTTTCCCTTCATATTTCGTTATATCCTCGCCTAGGGCTACATTTCACTGTGGGTTATAGGAAATAAAACTCTTGAATCTTGATTCAAAGGGGTTTATGTATTTATTTATTTATATATTTAATAGTGAAACCAGTTACTCATTTTGGCACCACCTCCACATGCTATTCGTGACTGATTTTAGCCTACCAAGGGTCAGAGTGTAATGTAAGAGGACAGGGAGGAATGCAGTCATTCGTTTGTAGTTAAATTTCTGGATATTTGGGAGGTTGAAATATACTGTGTATATATATATATATATATATACATTATTTTGGGCAAAGTGATGCTCCTCATCTGTCCCCTTATTTCTCTGTCAGGAGGAGGCATATCCTAAACTTCAGCCCGAGGAACACTCCTCCTCCACATCCAGCCTGTTCATCTCCAGGACTGAATCTAGGAAGCTTAGCTCAGACTCCTCTTTGGAGGCCTCGTCAGGGAGGAGCTGTGGCTCGTTTTTGGGGCTCTCTGATAAGGAGCTCCTAAAGTGTGCTTTCTCTCATCCCCAGAGTGAAGGAGCCACAGAGAGCCCGGAGAGCGATGGTAAGCACTTTCACCCACTGTAAATAGATATGTGATTGATGTCTTTATCCTTTTCCACTATATTTTTTTTCAGTTTTCAGATGATTATCATGTTTATTTTTGCTTTAGCAGATAATGCGGACGCAGATTCAGACAGTTCCTTAAGATACATGCCGGGAAAGGCACGATCCCACCACTTGCAAGTGATGATGTCCAAAGACGAGCTGGAGGAGGAGCAAAGGTCAGTGAAAACCACATATACAGTATGAGCACCACATTTTTTCTTCTTAAATGTTCCAAGCATGAATTCAGAATTTGGTGTTTGTTTTTGAGGGATTCAGGTTATGGGTCTTATTCGTATGGCCTTTTTTTAAAACTCTTTTAATTACCTCCTTTTAACTTTTATGTCCTGTTATGAGTTTTATATTCAAAATTGTCTTGTCCTTATAACTATTTGTTCTGTTTATGCTGCTATCTTGACCTGGAAGAAGAGATCTCAATGGGACCCTCCTGGCTAATTAAAATCTAATTCTTGAGTATGATACCTTCAATCGTCTGCTCACTGAATTCGGGAGAGGTCTCCCTGATTAAAAATGTCAGGACCAGCTAGGAAAGAGTCAGTTATGTTTTCCATCCCTAGGAAGTTGAATACAAATAGCATCTGCATATCCTGTCTTTAATTAATTATCTGTAAGTCTGAAAAAGGAGCCAACGGCGATGAGTTATTCCCACTTGTTTGTCCCAGTGGACTCACTTTCTGGCCATTGTATGACAACAACCCCCAAAGCTGTTTTTTCTGGCCTCATCACAGCAGTGCTTCATTAGCTCCTCTTTATCCTCAAGTGGCCACGGAGAGACTGGTGTAACCTCAGTGCTGCGGCGTCTCCCTGATACCACCTGTCCACCTCCTGCCACCCTGTTATTCCACATTAGATGTGTGATTTTTAAATGTCACGGCCACACAGGTGCTGATTGTGTCTCCGGGGGTTGGGGGTTCCAGCTTACCGCTGGAAACATGGTCAGAAATGACTTATTATATTAGAACGGCCACATCCTCTGATTATGTTCATCCTCTGCAGGATTTCTCATAGCTAGTCTTTGTTTTTCCGCATAGAGGTGAACTATGAACATTAACGTCTTCTGTGCAAGTTCATTAAAGTTGTCAGTTCTTGTATGAAAATGGCAAGGAAGTTAACAATTTGTGTGTTGTTGTGCTTTGTGTTGTTTTTTTTTTTTTAATCCCTTTTGGTTGCATGGGTTTCCTCCACAATCAAAAAACATGCAGATATGGGGATTGGACAAAATTGGACAGTCTATATGTATTTGTGGTCAAAAAAGACTATGAAGTCGATGGTATCCATAGAAACCTGCTTGAGGTTATATATAAGGAAGTCCACTGGTACCCACACATGCAATCTAAAAGAGGGCATCCCCGGTACTGTATGTACACGTGGACCACTTACTTATGAAAACTGCAGGTATGTAAGCACATGTGGTAATGCAAAGCAAGTATAACCAGGGCTTTAGTCACCATTTTTTTTACACACTGGACCTTTTAAAGGAATGGTTTGACCCTTTAAAACATGCGTGGTAAAAGATCAATGATAATCTCTTCCCTGTGATCCACTGTTTTTAAGGGGACTATTTCGCGCTTCTGTGCATTTTCCACTTTTATTCATTTTAATTCAATGTTTCTTTCCCTCTGGTCTTTGTTCGCTCAGGGTGCAGCGGGAGCAGCTGGCCACCATCTTCCAGCTGCTGAAAGAGAACAAGGAGACATTTGGGGACGTGTCAGAAGGAGACATGGAGGAGCAGCTCAGACTCTACTCCATCTGAGACTCGTCTCAGCTGCTCGACTTGACTGTGTTCTTCTGACCTGTGACCTCTGGTGCTCTCCACTGCACAAACGCCAGTTCACAGTGTTTAACACAGCTGTGCTCGGCCCCTCGTCTCCTGTTGTAATATGACATGCTATTTTTATTTTTTTTTGCTGTTGATTTAATTTGTTTGTAGTCCACATAAGAGACCAAAGAAAGAATTGTGTTGCTTTCAAATTGCACATATGGACGAAAACTATGACTTTTTATATTATAATAAAAACAAGGGATAACATTTTACTTTGATAGTTCATTTTTGACTCTATTAGGATCATGTCAACAGATAATCAGTTGAGAGTAAATGGACATACTATTAACTAACTACAAGTAGATTGTGCTTCAAGATGATCTTTAGATTCTAACCCTAACCTATACAAACATGCCTATGTAACTATTTCTCTGTAGATCGTGTCAAAGTCAATTGTTTATCTGTTGACGGAGTTCGATAATGGACTGTAAAAAAATAAGGTGACATCAAAAAGTGTAATTTATTGCTTTTAAACTTTTCTATAAACTCGGCTTTGTCTTTCATTTTATGTGTAACGGGTAGGCCCTGACACCTGTCTGTTGTGAAATAAACCACACTCTGTCGTACTGTGAACGTGGTTGTGTTTCACTGTACACGCTAAATTGTGTTATTACTGCATAATTAGAATTAGGCTGTATTTGATATTTGTGTGTGCTTGGTCAGGGTGTCTGGTCAGGAGGGGGCCGGTTAAGTGAAGAAAAGAAAAAAAGGAACAGTTCATCAATATGCCATCATAATATTGCAATAACAATATTTTGGACAATATTTCCCAAAAAGTTGTCATTTTATCTATTATTTCACAGCACCTTTGATCTGCTGTGGTTGTTTTAAAGCAGGGGTCTCAAATTCAAATGACCTGGGGGCCAATGCGCATCTATTGTGGTCAAGAGGAGGCCGGTCTACAGAACAAAAAGTGGGGGGAAAAAAACAACTGTGCACAATATTGCATGATAATATCACACGCATACTTAATAATACTATTTATGATGCAAAATGAATCTATTAAAATTCAGAAACAGACATTTATTTTAAATGACATGAATAATAGTGTGGACAATTGTAATTAAAATTCGTACCAGGAGCCGTTTAGGCTCGGGCCCTAAAAAGCATATTTATATATGTAACTGAATGTTGTATATGATACCTTTAAAAATGGGATAATTATGACTAAATGTCTTATTATTATTGTTATAAAAAACATTGTTAGCAAACATATATTAGATTCTATCACCTCGCTGGCAGCTGTGCCTCGGCTACACACTGTGTTTAAAAAAACGGTGAGGTCGGGGCCATGTTTTCATTTTAACATGATATTAAGTGGGGCCGTCAGTTTGAGACCCCTGTTTTAAAGGGTTTTACAAATAAAGTTTGATTGAAGAATTTCAAAACAAAAGTATGATGCTGAATTAATCATTCATTTAAAAAAAAAAAAAAAAAAAACATACAGAAATGAGTAATTATACCATGATATTTGTGAGGGCTAGAAATTGAGACCACTGTATTATAGGGAAGAAGAATAAATGTGCTGATTCAGCGTTTAAAAGTGTTCAAATTAGCTGGACTGCTCTCTCAGGGCAAGAAAACGACAGTTGTTTTTAAAGATTCAGTTCACATTTGGATGTTTAGAGGAGCAAAACTGTCTGATTCTATGAAAGCAGTTACACAGTGACAAACTGGTCCAGTGCAAAATCTCAGGCCTCGACATCCTTCCAAAGGCTTCCTCGTGGCGTGTCACGTTTATTTGTTAGCTGTGAACATGGACAAAAAAGGGTTTTGCTATTAAATCTTTAATTCTACATTCTCTGACCTGTGACCAGCCTCTGTGAAACTCTGACTCATGAGCGTGTGGAACATGCTAAACGAGTAGATCTCTGCCCTTTCTAAGATTCAGACAAGCTTTTGTTTATTTTTAGTCGTCTTCTGACTCCGTTAAAGGCTCAACTGCTTACTGTTAGTGTTGCAGTGGAGCTGGGGAAGTTGTGTACGGTGGGGTTTTCCTGACATGTGTCATTAAAAACAGCTGTTGGGGGGGGGGGACAAAACAATGAAGACGTGATAGGAGAAATATTGAGCAGAAACTCCCAACAGTGAGGGAGGCTGCAGATGCAGTTGATAATTGATTGCTATGAGACATCTCCCATTTTAGATGAAGAGCACATTGTAATTTGATGCATGAAAAGAAAAAGAGCCTCTTCTTCATCTTAAACCAGGCCAGATTATGTTGTTTTTCAGTAAGAAGGATTACAGAAGGAAAAAAGATGGAATAATTCTACTTTTTTTTGTCCTTTTTATTATATTTAGTTTGCACTCACTCATTAGGTCTTTGATACAATGCATTTCTTAAAAGGCAGCCACATGCACCATACAATTTGATAAAGTCCCACATTTTTAACTTCTATATCAAATCCCAGTGTAGAATTTCACTTCATTTTCAGCATTTCAACTGTTTTTAAATGCAAAAACACATATTAATGGTCATAAAACTCTTCCATATAAAGAGTAGGAGAACATTAAGTCTTTTAATCGTTATCTGTCTCCAATACAAAGGCCATAAAAGTTTATTTCCATAGCACTGTGTCTGTCATTAATGTCTTTGCAGCAGCACCATCGTCCTTATATTTGTCTGGACAATATTAAGCTATGCTTGAATAGCTTTTTTAAAAAGTATTTGGAGCATAAAGAGCGTTTTTGACTGTTGGCTTCACTCTGTCTACTCTCCTGCACTGTAATCTTTAGTGCCATGGCGCCACCTGCTGACGCATTGGAGCTGCTGTCAGTGTGTGAAACTAATAATGAAGATGAAATATCTTATCAAGGTTACATATTTGTTTTTTTAAATGTTTTTTGACTGTCTTTGTACTGTTAAAATGTTGGCCAATTATGGACTGACCTTGTCTATTTTAACTCATTGTAATATTTAGGGATGGATTGGATGATACCACTTTTTTTTGTGTCCAATATCACAAACTCGAGGATCTACCAATACTTAAATCAGTCCCACACAGTCATTTTAGACTATTTATGAACTGTGAAGCTGTTGGCAACACATTTGTCATGAGTCATTTCAAAGACATGATTCTGCGTAACAAATTGCCCTGATGCACTTTGACATTGAGGTGACTTTATAAAAAAAAAAAAAAGTATCTTGAAATACTTGAAAATTTCTATAATAATAGTCAGCATCACCCTGAACAAGTATCAATTGAAAATATTTACAAAAATCTTAAGGAATAATTTAAATAAATTTTTGAAATTGAGGAAATGATCCAAAAGCAGAACTACGCAGCCCAGACATGACTCAGCTAAAATGCTTTTGCTGGTTTTTATTGACATTTTTACAGTCTGTGTATAGTGAAGCATGTGATACATATATTGTATTGGATTTTCCATTTTTATCTGTGCGAAATTCGATCCAGGGATTTTGACCAGTATCAGACCGATGCGGATTCCCACCCCTAGTAATATTGTGGCATTTGTATTTTTAAAAACACATTCATCGAATAAAAGTTATTTAATTTAATCTGTAACAGGCAGCTGTTGCTTTTTTCATGAAAGCATATCGCTGATGCATTGTGTTATATTTAAAAAAAACCTTTTTTTTATGATTTTACAGAGGTATGTCTGCCAAAGCAGAACCTTAACTTGTACTGGTCATCAAATACTTCTTCAATGTGTTGGAATTGTATTTTAAATCACCAGTCACTATACATGTGTGTTCTGTACCTAATATAATGGCCGCTGAGTGGCTTCTTTCATCCTCTGTTACAGTGGTAAAGCATGTGCAGTACCTACTATGACCACAGTGTGTCATTAAACTTCAAAAAATACGCTTTTTACCATGAAGGCCAACATCTATTCACTCTCACATTCTGGTCAGGTAGTACCTTAAAGGGATACTTGAGTAAAAGTACAGTAGTATGTTACCAGAAAATGGCTTTAGTAGAAGTTGAAGTCAGTTTTTATAATATTACTTCAATAAAAGTCTTTCAAGTATATGACATTTACTGTACTTCAGTATCAAATGTCATTTTCTGATATAAAATCGACAGAAGTTTTAGAAGTAAAAGTATTTTTTATTTTTTATTTTTTGTAAAGTGAGGAGTTAGGATTGAGCCATGGTGGCTTAGTGGTAGGGCGAGTTGTCGTTCAATTGGAAAGTTGTGGGTTCAATTCCTGGCTCTGCTAGTCTTTGGGAGTAACGTAGTTAGAGGAAATGGAGTGGAGTAAATGTAAAAGTTGCTAGTAAAGTAAAGTACAGATACGTGAATGTTGTACTTAAGTACGGTAACCAAGTATTTATACTTTGTTACATTACAACACTGAGATCAGAGCAGGGGTGACCTGTGGGCCAATGAGGGCCAATGAGGAAGATGATGTTTATATTTATGATGGTATTTCACTGAATTTCAAAGTAAAAGCGCTTGTTTTGCATATAAAATGATAGAATAACAAACATTTTATGATGCAAAATAAATCTAAAACAGTAGAATCTAAAATTAAGTAAATAATGTGTGCAACTGTAATTAAAACACTAAACAAGCTTATAGATATATTAATACATTTAACAATGCGATAATTGCAAATGTCATATTATTACTATTGAACAAAATATTACTAGCAAATATATTTAGTATTATAGTCTATCACCTTGGTGACACATTGTGTTTACATGAAGAGGTCAAGGGCCATTTTGAGGATAAAGCAGTAGAAGATGGATGAATGGTCACAAAAGGGTTTCTAATGTTAATCATTTGTTCGTTATCGTAACAGGGTCTGTTTTCTATTAAATTTACTTTAACCTAACCACTATTTCAAATGTTAGGCCTAAACTTAACCAGTTCTGCCTTATTAGGACCAGGTTTTTGTTTGGTTTGGACCAGCGGTCCTAACAAAGAGTGTTTATGCGTTGACACACACACACACACACACACACACACACACACACACACACACACACACACACACACACACACACACACACACACACACACACACACACACAGCACCATTATGTATTAAGTATGAATCCCTGCCCTTCCTCCCTGGTTCATCCCTCAGCTACTCCCGGTTAAAACGTGACACACATCAGTTGTGTGACAGGTCACGTGACGGCCGTTGATCCGGAAGGAGGGAGGGGGAGTGAGTGGAGAAGAAGGAGGAGGAGGAGGATGGTGGTGGTGGTGGTGGTGCTAGGGCACCGGGGGGAGGCTGATGTTGCTGAGAAACTAGAGTCAGGTTAGCGGGACACAGCTGCAGTCATGCAGGAAGCTGCGCGTGTGTGCTTCAAAATAAAGCTCAGAACAGTAAAGATGATCTAATGTTGATCGACATGTATTACCAGCTGGAAACGCAGCAGTAAAATATAAATAAGAATAGTAACAAAACATACAATGAGTAACATAAAAAAAAAAAACATTTATTTATCACAACAAAATGATGTTTGCAGCTTCAAAATTAAATTGCTGCTTGGATTTATTGTTGGTCTGTTTTTCTTAATCCTGAAAATAATCAATCACTGGCTGAAACTGCAAACACAATATGTTGAATCTTAAAACAGATGATGTATCTCATATGTTTTAAGAACAGTCACTTTATTAGGTACATATTAGTGGTCAGCGTGTGTGTGAAAGTCAAATATAAAAGTGTATTCAAATTGTAGTCAATTATGGTGATGATGATGAATCATTGCTCAAATTCATAAATTCCACACACCCTCATCTGCAGCTGCTTGGTGGGGCAGAGACATGTGAATTGCAAATAAATTAGTTATTTAGTTGATATAAAAAAAAAAATTTGCAGTTGGATATTCATCATTATTATAAGGACTGCATTTTTATTAGCGCCCGAGCACGAATGCTAGGGGCCGAAACGGCACCAAATTTCACAAAACGGTAGGAACTTTTAATTTATTTATTGTTATTCATTTGAACAGGTGCAGAAAATGACGTAACAGCAGGGTTAACTTTGTTTTTTCTTTTTCTTCAATAAAGCCATGATGTTAAAAATGGCAATTGATCTAATAATCTATTAAAAAAAAACTACTAAGTGAGTGTCAAGAGATTCAAAAATATTACAAAGGCACAAATAAAGTATATATATTTTCATTTTTAGGCTCAAGCCAAACGAGTGTTTTATTTTGAAAAGTGTAACCGGAAGTATGGCGTCGGGCAAGCTAGCTCGCCTCTGCTTTGGAGAGCCGTCCAGCTCGCCTGCATTCCTCCTCTCTCCAAAGCCTGACCGATAGGGACAGAGAAAGAAAGGAGGTGGGGGAGAGGGAGAGGAAGAGAGGAGACATATTATTATTCACAACCCTGGAGGATTTCTTTTTTTTATGAACCCGTGGAGTCGACTCTTATTGAACGCAGCGACCACATCGGGCCACGCTTAAAGATCTACGTCGAGAGTCTCGTGTTTTGGATCTACTACACCGAACTATAAAAGGCTTGTTTGTTCTTTTCTAAAGACCGGACTCTGTGTTTAACATTCACGCGTAGGTCAGCTATCGAAAAAAAGAGAAGCAGCTCTGGTGGAAAGGGCCTCTCCACCGTCGGATATCTCCCTTTAAAAAAAAAAAAAAAAAAATGAAAGAAAATGAGGATTTACAAGATGGCTGATGACAGCTGGCCCTAACAAGGGCAGCAAAAAAGCGACGTCCCCTTTAAGATTAGCAGGGTGTATTTTCGTGTTTGTATCAGTCGAATATATAAATATGGCTGCTTTAAAAAATCATGACCACAGCCTTCATTAGCGTCCTTGTCCGGGGAAACGGTGCCAGCGAGCGTGCTTGTGTTTATCTGAACCTGTGCTCTGGTAGAAAATGGTGAGGTGACGTCGGAGCTAATTTACGCGATTTAATCGAGATAAGGAAGTGGAATCAGAAAATAAAAAAAAATATGCTAGCTAAAGGCTGAGGCGACAATTATTGGCGAATTAGGTGGAGTCTAAAGTGGAAAATACATAACTGTAGTTGAGTTATTAAAAAAAAAATTGTAAAAAAAAAAAAATAAGGGAGAAGAAGTGAAGATATTTGATAGATGTGTCGGAGGGGGGAAGCCAGTCAGAAGGCTCTGCAACAGCAGCCAACATTCCTGCGGATCCTAAAAGCCTTTGTTTTGTGCGCAGGAGCTGGACTCGACTATTAAAACGATTAACTATGCAGTAAACAGCCTGGAAACGGTGGCCCGGGTGTGAGTTCTCTTGTTTGTGTGAGATTATAAGGCGGTTTTTTTGTGTTGTCGAGAGAAAACCGGTGGGAAGGAAACGTCGAGGCCTTGTGTACAGATATGCGCGCTGTGTCACATCGCAGGCGTCATTATTATTATTATCATCATCGTTATTATTGTTATTCATCCATGGAGCTTTCACGTCAGTTTGGAGCGTTGTGTGTGCCTGCGTCGCTCGTCTGACCTGTGAGACAGTGTTTCCTGCCTCGTATGTATTATTAAAATTGCTCCTCGGATACTTATTTATGATTCAGTGGACAAAAGCAGTGCGCTGCGTTGATTATTCAGAGGATCCAGGCGTCCCCCGGGTCCTGATAAAACAGATTCAGGTTTGAAACAGCAGCCGTGTGTTTGTGTGTGGATAGTAATCAGGGTGTTGTTCCGTTCTCATGCTTTTGTTTGTGGCTCTAAAACTGGTCCGCACTCGGTCTTAATCCGGTAGGCAGGAGTGAAGGAAGCTCTGAAGGTAAGGAAGCAGCAGCAGCAGAGGCAAAAAGGATCAAGTGTCTTTTCATGTAGAGAGATTTGATTCACCTCCCGATCATGTTCAGTAAATGTGTCGATATTTAGTTCTCTGTGCCTTGTTTGTGTGTTATGGTTTACCTGTAAGGTTGACAGGCGCCCAGCTTCCTGTAGGCCTGTGAAACAAACACGCACACACACACAGAAGCTGTAAAGGCAGGCCCCAGTCAGTGAGTGAGTGTGATTTAGAGGAAATTCTAGCACCGTTTACTGTAATCTGTGTAACGTCAGCCCCTGCTGTGTGTGTGTTGACATCACCAAGGTGTTGTCACCCTCTCTCCTGAAGCCTTCACTTCTCAGTTTTCTGGAATTTGCCTTCATGCTGCAGCAATAAGCAATACCCATCATCTGTCAGGGAGACTCATCTAATTTGGTCACAAGGGTTGATCTATATACTGATCTTTCAGGACGACATTGCGTCTGTTTCTATCTTTTTCTCAAGACTCTTTTTGAGAGTGGCAGCAGGGTATTTTTCTTTTTTTTGGGGGGGGGAGAAGTGGAAAACAGTTAGTGTATGCCTGCTTGCACCATGATGGCCTCTGACATGGTTGAGACATGGAGGAACTGTTTTGAGGAGGAGCTCATCTGCCCCATCTGCCTGCACGTGTTCTCAGATCCCATCCAGCTGCCCTGCAAGCACAACTTCTGCCGGGGCTGCATCAGCGAGGCCTGGGCCAAAGACTCCTCGCTGGCCCGCTGCCCCGAGTGCAATCATGCTTACACGCAGAAGCCCAGTCTGGAGAAGAACCACAAACTGTCCAATATAGTTGAGAAGTACAACGCTCTGAGCGTGGAGAAGGCCACCACGCCAGCGTTGCAGTGCATCCTGTGCCGCCGAGGCCCACCGCTCCCCGCGGTGAAAGTCTGCCTACGCTGCAACGCCCCGTGCTGCCAATCCCATGTCCAGACACACCTGCAGCAGCCGTGCTCAGCCCTGGGGCACCTGTTGGTGGAGGCGGAGGCGGTGAAGGCCTGGACCTGCCCTCAGCACGACGAGTACAGACTGTACCACTGCGAGGCCGAGCAGACGGCAGTGTGTCAGTACTGCTGTTTCGCCCGCTGCCACCCCAGCCACGGCCACGCTGTCACCGATGTGGAGCTGAGACGCAACGACATAAGGGTAAGAATGTTGAATAAATAAATAAATGGGTACACAAATCAAACTTCATGCACTTGCACCTGTGACACAGTGGTCACATTATAAAAGAGGAAAGGTTCTCTGGTTCCAGCTTTTTATTATCATTTCTTTATGATAATAATAAACCGACCATATCACAGTCATTATAATCCTGCTATTGTTGGTCAAACACAATGGGATATGTGAACTCGTCTCCAGGAAACGGTTTACCCTTATTTAATGGACTAAACCATCAGTTAATCAATGGAGAACACACTTTGCAGATTTGTCTCTCGTGAAAACAACACAGCCTCTCAGAAGCCTCTTTTATATTAATGCACAGTTATTGTTGGCAAGCCAACATCACCAGAACACCATGCTTTTCCAAATTGAAGACGTGAAGATAAGATTACTGGGTACAAAGCTCCCAGGATCCATTCTTGAGTCGTTCACTTGTTTACGGAACATCTTCAGTCAACCATGAACCAAATTCCCCATTTTAGGAAAACAATTACATGTTGAGTGTTTTTTAGTGCCTGTGTTAGTCTATCTTGTGCAGTTTTCAGTTGTGATCCACTTCAGCCCCCATTCTCATCTGTTGGAATGACAAACAATGCAGTGGAGGGTGGAACAATGAGGGGCCCTCAGAGGGCCTTATCTCCCCAGCACAGGTGCATCCTAGCTCAGGGATCGCCGGTTGCGAGGGGGTTGGGAGGGGAGTCGAGAGGAAGGGGGATTAAAGTGATTTGTCACTTGATTCTGCGGTCTACTTGGGTTTTTTTTTAATCAACCTCTTCTTCCTGGGGGTTTCGGTGCCTCTGTCATCAGTTCAAGCAGAAGTTGATGTCCACATCCTCCCTTTTTATTTTAACCATGAAGGCTTCATTGAAGACTCACTCATGTACTTCACCCAACACCGTGTCAAGGTGTCACCTGGCTCATAGAAGGGCGTGTTTCCTGTTGGTAAAGCTATGACTCAACTTTATGTATAGATAATTGGACACCTGGGGCATAGGAAGGGCCTTCAGGTGGGACCTGGCCTGAATATATGTAGGAAAAAAGAAAAAAAACATTTACAGCTTTAACCTTATCCATAAACGAGAACGGCGATTAATAGAGCCAGATTAAATCTGACAGTGTCCTACCCAGATTCCGCTCTTAGTAATGATATCTTTTGAGAAATCTGATGTAATATCACATTACATCATAAATAGTGACATAACTGGCATAAACACGTAAGAATCTGTGACCATATGTGTTGAGTGACATTTTGATGGCAACTGGAGTCAGAGCATTAAATCAGCAGGGTGGATATTGCCAGTGAGAATTGCCAATATCCACCCTGCTGTATAAACTTGTCCAATGGTGTTCTGTTCTCCCACTGACGCGAGCACAGTTTAAATCCATGATGATGGCGGCAGCAGGCGTGGATTTTTTTAAAACAACAATGCCAGTCTTAAGGTTTGACAGCAATTTCTTATTTAGTTTTTGTTATAGTCTTTTGACTAAAATACCACCTAGTTTTAGTCAACGGAAATGGGTTTCTTTGTATTATTTAAATGTTTCCCCATCATCCTATTAACATGTAATTGTTAAGATTTGAAGTTACAACACAGATATAACTCATTAGTATTAGTGTGTGCGCTTTACCGAACCTTCGCATGGATTTCTGGATGATTCGCCTCCAAATGTCACGTAAGGTTCAGGGTTGTTGTTTTTTGTCCTTTAAGTTTGGCTCTGCATGGTTAACGGTTTTTGTCCTCCGCTACTTCGTACATGGAATTCAGCCTCTTCTCTTTCTTCCGTGTCTTTCTTCATGTTGACATCCGAGTAAATCAACCTATGACCGCCGTACCTCACGAAGAGATTAGTGAAACAATACAAAATCGAGTAATGCTTCAACCGTATTAATCATTGAACAGTTATTTCGAGTAAGTTATGAATCGGGTGAAATGGTGGCATCATATCGTTCTATGCTGAGCTGTGAAAAAGACAAAAATTGTGAAATTACGCACTTGTATATTTTGGACCATAACCCTCTAGGAAAAGTATTTTCAACCATATTTTGAGTTGAACTCATTGAACGTTTTTGAAGTTTTACTACACATATAGTTTTAATAAGCCGGTATCTATCGGCAGTGCAGTTGTGGTTCTCTTCCTTCTTTGTTAAGATAAAAGCCAGGTCTTTGTTAGCCTCGCGTAACTGCCCAGGGGTGTAACCAAGATGGCTGCCAAGTGACAACTTTTTTTTATTAGCTCATCCCAGATTAAGGCTACACAGAAAATATATGCACCTCTATTATGTAGTCGCAAGTCTTTTAGAAAACTAATACAAAACATTCTAAATTGAATTTGTTGTTCCTCAATTGATCACAAAAGCTCCATCACTAATCCCAAACTACAGTTCATAAAATCTACATTTGTAATTGTACATATTTTTGCTTTTTCCTTTCTGTACATTGTGATGTCTTTTGCGTTGTGATTTAAATGTGAACCCTGTATGAAGCAGCACAAACATAAACACAAAGCATGCCATTACACCGTTTAATATAAGAAGCTGAATGCTCTCAGAAATCCTCATTAATGCTGACACTGTTTCCTCATTCTACATCTTGTGTGGTTACATATCAACTTAAAATCCATCCCGGGATTTATCAATCAGAAAGGTATTTGAGGCGCTGATGTGTGGCTCATAATGTAGTGATTATCATGGTCTGACCATAACGATAACTTTTTCCCAAAATAATGCCTTTGTGCCATTTTTTTGGGTGTCCATTGCATTTAAATGTGATTATTTAAAGATATTCACAGTATGATACGTGATACATGGTCTACAATACCAATAATATCACGATACAACAATTCTGTGATAACCAATATATTGCGAGACAATCATATAGCGATACATCACGATATCTGTCTAATAGAAGAAAACAAAACGTCCGTGAGAAGTTAAAAGTGCAGGATTTCTCAATGTATTCACAACATGGAGAACAAAGTGCATATTGACCTTGGATGGAGCATCTATTAACGTAACTTTCTCCACCATTATCCCGCTGTAGACTCCTTCTTCAGCCAGGTAACTTCCACCCAAGTTTCCCTCATTCATTTGAACAGCGCCACCATAAGGAGACATCAAGTACTGACGCCCAGCAAATGAAACTGGCAGGGACGTTAACTTAAGAGCGCCTTAATTTATTAATTAAAATAGATTAATCAATTATCGTATTTCACAAGGAAAGACGACAATATATATTGCCAAATTGATATTTTGAACCACTAAGTTTGAAATTAGCTTCTTTCAGATGCCTTTGTATATGTTGGCCTATAATTACGAACAAACTGAGATAAACATGACTTAGTAGGTTGTACAGTGTTAATTTTCAAAAAAAGTAAGGTCCAATTCAAGATTGTTCATAGATGTGTATATAATAATACTGTTAATAACAAAGTAATACGATTTTCAGTCACGTCAGCTCTAATCTGTTCGCGTTTGAGGTATTCCTCCTCATGATCGTTACTGCTAATAATCCATCCTTCATGTTGAATGTAACAAAGGAATTTAGAGTGGACCCACCTCTTTCCACACACACACACCACCCTACAGCCGCTTCTGTCACCCACCACCCTCCACTACCACCTCACTCGCTCACACCAGTCACCCCAGGCAAGGACCAACCTTCCCTCTGGCTCTGCTCTCCTGCTCTGGTGACTCTGACAGAGAAGACACTGTGGTGAAATGACAGCTAAAGTGCACCCTCCCCTCTGTGTACACCCTCTCTTCCACCCTCCCTCTCTTCCCCAAAGGTATCCCACACATTCACTTACCCCACTCACCCTACCCCACACCCACTCTCTGGGAAGCTTCAGCTCCTTCGACCCTGTCCCCCCACCCCCCGGCTTCTGCTCGGCGCCTAACTCAATCAATCAGCACAACCAGGTCACAGTCCTGGATTTAACCATGCCAACTGTGTGTGTGTGAGAGAGGGAGGTAGGGAGGGAGAGAGAGAGATATCTAGGGCATTGATTCCCAAATATGTGCCACTGAGGCCCAGGAGTACGCAGGTTTTCATTCCAATCTAGCTCTAACAGCAGCTGATCACACTGGGAACTAATGATAAAATCAGCTGCTGTTCGGTTGGAATGATTGGACTGTGATGATGATGATGGTGTATGATAAAACCCTCAGTCTGTGAAAAACAAATGATTATTGACATGTGGGATTAATGGCAGCCTTTTCTTTTTTTTTAAGCTACACATCGGCTGTTGGTTATGCTCAGTTAATGATGTTGGTCTTGTATAAAATATCCCCCTGTCATGAAATGTTGCTAGATTCGTGGTGTGTTTAGCTTTCGCAATACTGGAATAAACATGATTGATTATTTCATTGATGGCACTTTTCCACTGTACAGTTCTAACTCGGCTTGGCGTGGCTCGACTCCACTCATTGTTTTTTTTGCTTTTTCATTAGCAACAGTACCTGGTGCATTTTTTAGTAAGCGCTCTGGCGAGGTTCCAAGCGAACTGAGCCGATACTAAAATGTGAGGTCAACTGACTGCTGGTCACTGATTGGCAGAGTGTCGTTACTGAGTCATGAGTGCAACGTCCGATACAAGAATCAAACCAAACATTAAAGTATATGACACGATTGAAATATGACTGTATATTCTAATGCAAGGTTTGAATTGTTTCCTGTGTTACATGTGTAATTTGCATAGCACGTAGTACCATCAATATTATTATTATTAATGTTTATTTGATATGGACATAGCAATTACATTGGACAAACCAGATGAATGTTTTAGCACAGGTGCTAATTAGCAAATTAACTGTAGTCATTGCAATTTGCTAATTACATTGTTTTTCAATTGCATTTTGGTTTTAAAAACTTAAATTATTCAGTCTTGATAGCTAATTTAATATCTTTGGGTTCACTTGAAATCAGTCTGTTGGTCAAAACAAGCATTTTAAGGATATACTCTTGGCATCTTTTGACAGTGTTGTGGCAATAAGGTGCCGGATTAAGAAATAAAATTGAACCGAAGTTCATTGTTGAAGCTTGGCAAAGAGAGAGGCAAGGTGGACAACAGCTCAGAGGCAAGTCAAGGATGACTCTGAGGAGCATGAGAAAGTTAGCCTGGTTTATAGTTGGCGTTCGCACTCTAAGTGTTATCTGTGCAGCTGGTGACCTTGGTTCCGAGGATCCGACAGGTCTGTGAATCAGTTTTGTGTGGGTATAATTCAGCTTAGATCACAGGTGTAAATGTGTGGGGGGGTGAGAAGAGCTACAAGCATGGAGGTCAAAGGTGAATGCGTGGTATGAAGCTGCAGGAATGTGTATGTTGAGATACGTAAACGAATGTAAATGTTATTTTCCATGACACACAGTAAACAACAAAGACTTAGGAGGCATGAATTGGCCCAGTAATCAATGAATTAAATTGCTTACTTTACTTAATTTGAGATATCTCAAAAGGAGATATCTTGAACTTCAATGATCAAGTGTCAAGTTATGACATTATTGAAATGTCATGATGTTGTAGATATCTGAAACTGGAATTAGGCATATCTACAATTCATTTGCAACTAAAACCCCGCACACATGATTGGCAAATGTGACGTCAAAAAAAATATGTGATATCAAAAAACAAGTTTTGACTAGTAAGAATGACGGCGCAGATATCGTGAGTGAATATCCTGTCCATCGATTAAATGTTAAACCCAGCGTTTTGCTTCTTGGTGCTTATTAGCAAATGGTAGCATGCTAAATGGTAGCTGTGTAAAATGTGGAACATGCAAAACATTACACCTGCTTAGCATAAGCGTGTTAGCATTGTCATTGATAGCATGCTAACATTAGCATCTAGCTGGAAGGAACCTCAGTGTCTGACTGCACGCTCACTGAGCTGCCCACATGACTAGACATTCTTTTATTGTATTTAATATTATCATTAATATTTGCAGACTATTTCTACATCATTTTGCTCTGTACTATGTAATCTGCAAGTCCCTCCTTCATTAAATATTGAGCTAGCATTGTTCATAGCACACATTAAATATTAATGACATGAAGGATCAGTGAAGTCTGTTTGTCATAGTCAATGTAAGGAGCAGCAAAGGGATTGTTGATTTTTCTTTGAGCTAACCTTTATTTTGACTGCCAGCTTAAGTGGACGGGCGTTGCCGTTTAGCAACCTCTGCTCTGTGAATACATGTGCACATTACAGAGATGAAGTGCAGCACAGGGGAGAGGAGGTCCACCGAGGGGAGAGACGAGAGCTGCCTCTGTGAGCCCATTTATCTGTCTTCGCTCACTGCCCCAGCTCCCCCCACATTAGTCCTCAGTCACTAAAAACACAAAATAGCTGTTGGTTGCTATGACAGCATCCCCCTCTCAACTCCCCCGCAGGGACTGTGTGTTGTGTGTATGGAGACGAAATTAGTTGACTCCCGAATCCTCATATCTCAGGCGTGGTGAGGGGGGATGCTAATGGCTAACTGAGGTCACAGACTTACAGATTTCTTTTCTCTGTCCGTTTCTCACCTCACAGCAAAGCCTGTTAAGACAGCAGGAGCGCGTCGAGGAACGAGTGCAGGAGATCGAAGAACAGCTTTGCAAGCTCGACTCTGACAAGTGTGTGGTGGAGGTATGTTTTTGCAGACTGCTCCGTGGGAGCGCACACGGCAGATAACACAAATCTTCGAACGTAATCATGTTGCAAAATGCATTGATGTTTGTTTGTCCCTGTTTGTTGCCCTGCAGGACAGGGTGTGTGAGCTGAAAGAGGATGTGCGCCTGCAGTACCAGCGGTTGCACCAACTCCTAGAGGAGGATCTCGGACGCACACTGGAGGCTCTGGACAAGGCTCAGGCTCGGTTCTGCCAGGAGAACGCTGCCCAGGTTTTGGCTCTGGGAGAACAGCGTCACGAGGCCCAGAAGCTGCTGAGCTCCATTCACACGGCCTTTAGTAAGGCCGAGGAACTGAGCTTCATGAAAAACACTAAACCTGTAAAAATCCTCACAGACAGGTGAGCAAAAACTTACTGTACCTGGATTCTTTATGTGAAAGTTTGACTTTGTTGTCTGTGGTTCATTTGATATATAGGCCATGTTTCCAAGCAGACATATTCTTATCTACAATTTGTGTCTCTTGGCATTCGCTGCAGGTCTCAGGCATGTGTGGGCAGCAGTCTCCCTCCTTACAAAGTCGGGAATCTTAACTCTAAACTATTCCTTTCTGAAATCTCAAAAAGAGAGAAGAGTCTGAAGAAAACGCTGGAAGGTAGGATCTGAATGGATTTAATAAAGGGCGTTTCATGTCATGATGGTGCTTTTATTGACCACTGATTTCCTCTTATTTCACACCTTGTCTTTCTCAGCTCCCCTCACCCCTCCCTCGACCTTCCTGCAGTCTGTTCCTGCATATCCCAGTGGCCAGAGCTCTGGTTCTGGTGCAGAGAAACGGAAACATTCCACTGCCTTTCCAGAGGGAAATGGGAGCATTGGGAAAACCAATGCTCCAGGTTTCAAGGACTCCTCCTCCTCCTCTTCCTCCTCTTCTTCCTCATTGCTAGCCAAACAGCCCTACCTGGGCTCCAGCTCCGCCTCTGGAGAAGGCCAGTCTACCAATCAGCAGCCACTCGGCCCCTGCGGCCCCTCTCACATCAGCGAGAGCGGCGGCGCGGGCAGCGGGAGTGGCTCGTTGACCAACCATCATTCGGGTTCGGTGTTCAGCTCCTCGCACTTTGCTCCCGGAGGCAGCAGCTCCTCGCACTCCTCCCAGCAGGCCGTGCTGCCGCAGTACGGCGGCCGCAAGATCCTGGTGTGTACGATGGATAACTGCTACTGCTCCGGAGTGCCCTCCGTGTCAGGCCACCGCAGCCATCCCCCGTACCCACGCTCGGGCTCCTTCCCGTGGGTTAGCGCCCAAGACTACCCCCCTCCCCCCGGCCTGGCCTCTGGAGGTCCGTCCATGCAGGGCCTGGCAGTGAGGGACTGGATAGATGCTTCACAGACACACAGACATGCAGATTTTTATGGGCTGTATGGGCAGCCTTCTACAAAGCACTATGTCACCAGCTAACAGAGTAGACACACACACGCACACACACATACATGCTTGGACACACATATATATGTGTGGACAGGCCCCAAACAGCATACCATTACCGATTTACTAACTGGACAAAAATGCAATGCAGTTATATTATCCAAACATTAAAATAAATCTTTATATCCACACACACACACACACACACACACACACTTAGAGCATGTACACACATTCGGGGGCAGGGTTGATCTCTTTGTGATTTTATTTTCTTACTTTCCTTATTTTTTTGCTCAGTGTATTATACATAAAATGCATAAACAGCCAACCTCTGCTCAACTCTGGCACAACTCGGCATTTCACAGACAGAGAAACAAGAAGACGAGAGGGGGGGCCTAAGAGGAGAGGATGATGAGACGCGTCCTGTCTTTTTAATAGAGCGGGAGATGGATCGATTAGAAAATGAACTTTAAATAAGAAATCTTTTCATACCTTCATTGCTTCTCACTGAGGCTGAAGGGAAAAGGTAATGCCGCTGAGCTTTCCAATTTAGCGTCTAATGTTTCTATGATGTAATCACCCCTCCAGTTATACAGAGGTCAGTTGCCTTATGTTATTAGCATATTTTTCTCTGCCCAGCTGACTTTGTTTGATAGATCCTTTAAAGCGGGATAGCATTCCCTCCATGTCTCTTGATTTCTGACATCATGGCATTCTTCCTTTCTTTGCTGAGTTCAGGGATGGATCATACGGCTTGAACACAAAACGCTCTTCCATGGAACACCCACAATGCACTTGTGGACGCCTTGTTATGCCTGGACTAGAGAAGGTGACCTGCAGAGGGACACTAAACCTGCGTCTGAAGGGCCACTTTGTCCCCTCAGAGTTTCTGGGATTTTAGCTCTTATTCCTAGCACTCCCTCCCTTCCTGCTGCCAGGCTTTCGACACGACAGAATCTCTTCTGACAAAGACTGTTTCCATTTAGTAATTACTATGACTTTGTGTTATTTGGTACAACTGTAGGGGTCATGCTTGTCAAGAGAGACTCTGATTTTAGAGGAAAAAGACAAGAGTGGACAGACCAAACCAATCAAAGCATCTGGAGGATCTGATGATGCTGTAATTGTACTTCCTGCAGGGCAAAGATGTCACTTCCTCTCAATAAGCACACAAGCTCTTGGCTTCCTGTTTGCAGCTGTAAGCATGCAAGGAAGAGTTTTTTTTAAAAGCACTCAAAAAAAGAACAATGGTGGAGAAAACTGTGTGTGAAAGAGAAAAGGGGTGGGAGGAATTTTTTTTTTGTTTTTTCCATGAACTTTTTCTAGAAGAACGAGACTGGACTGTGAGATGTAAGCAATGGTTTGTCATCCTTAAAGGGAGCTGTTACAACAGTCAACACGAAGAGGACAAAAAAACAACATAAAGTATCTTTTTTGTAAATATTTTGTGAAATGGAAAAATTACAGACGTGATTTGGAGAAGGGTTCCAAATAAACAAACAAATTTAAACCAGTCTCTGCTGTCAACTCTTTATGTCTGATAACTATTTTCAGCAGCGCATGATCATATGTATATATATATATATATGGCTTGTTGGCTGTTCAACTCTGGTAGATTCACAGGTCTGAGTTCAGTGCTATGTGGTCTAAAATGTGGTTTTCCACTGGACTGAAATGTCTTATGATTGTGCACTGATGCTGTACTCGGGTAAAAAGTGTTCAACAGAATAAGACTTTTCAAAAGTTCTATACAGAAACCGAACATAAATAGATGCCTCGTGCCAACACAAGTCCATTTTAATGTAAGCTTCTAACTAAATGAGTTGGGATTAAGGATTCATTCCTTTAAAAAGACGAAAAACCCCATGTACACAACATACTACATATCCGTGTGTCCAACGAAGAAGTGCAAACGGGGCTTATGGGTTTGTGTGGGTGGAGGCCTGCAGAGAGAAAACAGGATGGAGAAGACGAATCTTGAAATGAGTAGACTTTGAATGTGCGTGTGTTCTCCCCTCTGCACGATTAAACTGTTGCATTACTGCTTTTCCCCGACCCAGCACTTTGAGGTATGATTGAGCTGAGCGAGTGAACGGGGAGATGTAAAATCAGTGGACAGACTGGAGCAGTTTGTTTCAGAGAGAGCATGTGATGTGACACTTGAAAAGAAAAGTTCGACATTTGGGCAACGACATGGTCGTACTGTAAATACGAGGAATATTTCAAACCCTGCAGCTGCTGAGGCAGATCATGGGATTTTAATGAAAGGTCCAACTGCTGTTTCCAGAGTAAACAACTTTTAATCGCATGTCTTTTTATGGTGTGTGGGATGCAGTCATTCACATGTGCTATTCAGTTTCTAAATGACACCTCTCACGTCACCCGGTGGTTAAAGCACACGCAAAACACTAAACATTATATTCATTTTGCCTCTTTTTTTTTCTTTTTTTTTGCTTCACCCTCGTCTTCCTCCCACCTTTTCCCCTTCTCGTGCTGGTGGAAGCAGAGGTCTGATCTGCTGCCTCTAATTCTCACGTCAGCAAACCTCAACAGAAATGCAGGCGGGCCAAAAAACCATAGGGTCGGAGGTGCGGCATAAATTACAGGGCTGCTTTTCTATCTTTCACTCTCTGACAAACATGCACGCATTAACACTCCCCCCCCCCCCCCCATCTGTCTCTCCTGACACAAAACTTCTCACACTTGTGCACACAGCTGCTGAACAGCTGTCTGATCCATGAGAAGAGAGATCGAGGCAGTAATCTGGTTGCCTACGCATCCGATATGTATCTCAAAAACACACACAGTCTGGCTCCTTTAAATTGCCCACACACACACACACACTGAGGGAGATAAAACAACCCTAGAACTTTAAGTTCTTTCGTTTCAAGGTTTCACGCATGAACATGAAACACAACAACATTTACCAGAAAGGAAAACAGACTCTTTAACGGCCTACTCTGTAGAGCAGCACCTCTTCTGTAAAACTAAGCAGCCATTTTGACAGGTCACAGTAAAAAAAAAAAGTAGAGGTGAAAATAATCAAATGATGTGATGAGTTTTAGCTTCTTTAGTTTGATGGTGCATGTTGGTTCATATTGTCACACGGTCCTTGATCAGTAATGGCTTTTCCTGCTAAAACGTGCAATGGCCGCTGTGCAGTGGTTGCCGAGGTAATCACATGAGAGACGGAAAACAGTATCCTTCAAACTAGCCAGGGGTTTATCACTCATAAAGTTAAAGAAATATTACACGCAGAAAACTATCTGTTCAGTCCAGTTCCTCCCTCAGTCGAATGGACACACACAATTAATGACTTTTAATTACGTTGAAAAACCAAGGAGAAAAAACGCGATGATTATCGAATAAGTAATTAAATCCCCAGTTGATGTCTATAAATGAAATAAAAGGCTGCATTCTTCATTTCCCAACAACAACAAAAATGTGTTTTTTTTGACGAAATAGTTACAGCATTAAAAATAATATTCGATTATCTCCCTGCAAAAGCACGCTCACCTCCATCCATCCATCCATTATATACCACTTTATCCTCCACCAGAGGGTGGCGGGGGCTGCTGTGCCTATCTCAGCTGACATTGGGCAATAGGCGAGGTACACCCTGGACAGTTCACACTCACCTTCTCTCCATTATTATTCCTGTTCTGCTGTTTAATAAAAACAGGCCCCCTTATCTTTTATTACAATTTATTCTGTTTTTGGGTCCAAATATAATGTCTTAAACCTACACGCCTATAGGAATATTTAAAGATTTGTGTATGTGTGTGTGCGCATGCATGCGCACACACACATACACAAATCAAGGAACAAATATTATAAGCTACAATATTTGTTCCTTGATTTGTTTCCTGTATGTTTTTGGTGTCAATGTTTTATGTACATATATGTATGTTTATTACTAATAATAATATAATTAGCAGTATTTTTCTTTGATATTATTTCATAGTGTGAATGTATATATTTTTATTTAATTTTGATACTTTTTTTTGTTCCTTCTTGGAAAAAAAGGAGTATTAATGTAGAATCAAAAAAGAATGGTTTCACCCTGTGTCTACATATAATACTCTGAAAAATATTCAGTAAAATACAATTCAAAACAAATAAACAATATAACATTTCATAGGTATTTGAGCTACTTAGCCTAGCTTAGCCTAGCATAAAGACTGGGAACCAGATGAAATAACTAGCATGCAGCCATCTAAACAATGACACCACTAATCACACTGAAGTAGACTCAAAAGTTCTACATATTTTCTTTGTGCTAAGCTAAGCAAAGCTAACTATCTGCAATGGACCACTACAAAGAAAAGACACTGCTAGTTTCATATTCAGAGGGACATGTGTTCAATCTTTCTAGAAACAAAGCAAGTTATCTGGGGGTGAAAACTAAATGGCAAGCTAGTTATTTTAATTACTTGGTTCCCAGTCTTTATGCTAGGCTAACTAGCTGCTATAACTGCTAGTTTCATATTCAGAGGGACATGAGCGTAGTATCAATCTTTCTTGTAACCAAGCAAGTTATCTGGGGGTGAAAACAAAATGGGAAGCTAGTTATTCAAATTACTTGGTTGCCCGTCTTTATGCTAGGCTAAGGTAAGCTAACTAGCGGCTATAACTGTTAGTTTCTCATTCAGAGGGCCATGAGTGTAGTATCAATCTTTACAGAAACCAAGCAAATTATCTGGGGGTGAAAACAAAATGGGAAGCTAGTTATTTAAATTACTTGATTCACAGTCTTTATACTAGGCTAAGCTAGGCTAACTAGCGGCTATAACTGCTAGTTCCATATGGAGAGAGGGAAATGAGCGTAGTATCAATCTTTCTTGAAACCAAGCAAGTTATCTGGGGGTGAAAACAAAATGGGAAGCAAGTTATTTAAATGACTTAATATTTCTAAATGCGACGGCTTGTCCATAGCAATTTAGCAAATTAATAGGACGTAAAGGGCCACAAAGGAGGAACAATGTGAGTACATTCTGCCTCCGAGGAGAGCAAGACCGCACAATAAGAAGCTTTGTGTGGAAAGAAGAAGAGTCTGTTTGCAAGTCTCACACACAACGTTACACAAAGTCAGACACACAACACAGCACTGTTTCTACGGCAGCAGCTCACTCTTAGACATGTGACACCTCCAAATAATTCTTATGGGCAAATTATTTATGATAGGATGTGGTGTGGCGTCCAGTTGTAGACCACATTTTTTCATCTTTTTGTTTTTACGGCTATTTCATTCCATTTTATGATTTAATTTTTTGCATGTTTATATTTTCAATATAAGTTTGAGTACAGTACTGATGTTTACCTATGACACATGACATACACACAACCCAATCTGTGTCATAATGTAAAGTAAATGAGAAGTCTGTGGCAGTTTTCTTTTATGATTCAGTTGTAAAGTGTGTACACATTACAGCATTGTATTGTGTTATTGTGGAAACAGCGATCATCACTTTCATTGGCCAATTCATGGCTGCACCTTTGATTCAGACCTCCTGTTTGGCACCTTACAGGTTGCTAAGATACAACATGCTGATTATCAAGTCGGTCAAGCCAAGAAAACAGAGGTTATGTGAGCGGAGTTGTGCGTCTGCTTTTTCACTCACTGCTTCCCTTTGAATGCAGCAACTTCTGGACATGTTTCAGCCAAATGAAGCATTTTGTTTTTGCTCTGCCTTGAATCTCTGGTTTGGTTGAAACCTGGTGTTAGTCACTTCCTCCTGACTGGAGGAGACTCATTAAAGCACATACTGTACGTGTCCTAATTTCCAGTGGTGGGAGGAGAATGCACACCCCAAACAATAACATCTAGTGTACTGTCAATACCAATGTGGAAATATTACATTACAAGTGGAAGTTAACATACAGAGGTCATGCATTTTCATTATTGATTCATTTGCCCTTCATTTTCTTGATTACTGGATGCTATATTTCATCTACCAAATGCAGAAAATTGTGTAAAATGAGATGGCAGAGAAATGGCAGAGAAAGAAAACAAAAAATATGATATATTGTGATAATAATTCAACGTTTTAGTATTAAAGGTGCATTATGTAATAAATCTAAAGCAACTGGCCATAAAATCCTCCTAATATGTCACAGAGACTCAGGAATAATGTTCATATAACAAACCGAACTCACCAACAACAACAGTACAGACAAAATATTTGCATTAAAAAAAATATTTTGCAGACTGCAAATCATGTTTATGTTTTGAAATCATGTTTTGGCATGTGCCGCCACCTACCGCCATCTACCAATCATTGCAGTCAGTAGAGTCTTAGCTGCCGAGCAACCACGGGTTGCCAGTTACGTCAGAAAACGAAACCTAAAATGAATTGAATTTGAATGTAGTAACCGTTTTTGGCCACATTCTTACATATGGCACCTTTAAACTAACATTGGATTTTGGAGGAGGTGGACACTCCTAAGAGAGAATAATGGATTTCTTTAGAATTAAATACATATACACACACACACACACACACACACACACACACACACACACACACACACACACACACACACACACACACACATATATACATACAAATATATATGTATATATTGAGTAATCTGAGTAAGTCTAATCAGCAGCCACATAACTGAACTTTAATCTATGCATAAACTATGCATCATAATTCACCATGTAAGCTGATCATACATTATGTTTTATCAAACAAATAGTTGTCAGATTAAATTAAATTAAGAAAAAGAAAAGTTTAATTTCACCAAGAAATGTAGCAAAATAGAAAATGAAACACAACTTGAGTGACTTACACTTCAGTACAGTTTTCAGACTCCTGTGAACATCCCCCCCCCCCCCCCCCCCCCCCCCCCCACAGTTAGATTTGGTACATTCCAGATATTTGTCAGTTGGTCTGGGGGGAGAGTTTGTGTTGCTCAGCCTCAGGCCATGACGCTCTCTTTCTCTCTCACCCAGGCAGGAGGATACAGCACCACCTGCCTGAAGCTGCTGCTGCCTGGACAAACCAAATGTCATTTAAAATTCATCACAGTATTTCTCACATTGTGCTGGGTGACAGCCCAGTCACCAAGATATCACCTTTTGGTCTTTACAACACTGCTAAACTTAATTATATTAATCTGTTAAAATGTTAAATTCCAATGCATAGCGTTTGATCAGAAACAACACAAGCCTGTTCTATTTAATCATCCAATGAAGCAATACATGTTTGGTTTAACTTGGATTACACATCATGTTTGACCCTTTTATTATAAAGGGATGTTTACATGTCAGAGCTGTGAGCAATTCAAAGAGGGTTAATCCCAAATAATTTGTTGTTTCCTGTAGATGTGTACTCCTTTATTCACAACCGGGATTAGAAGAAATAGTAATAAAAATAATATATATAGTATAAGTAATAAAATGTTTATATACTGTGTAAAAGTGTAGATTTATCATTTTAATATACTATATTAGTTTTTTTGTATAGATTAACCTTGATATTCATGTGATTTCTTTAAAATGGCAGCTGCAACACTGCCACAACTGCCCTTTTAAGATCAATTATCCACCTTTGCACCCAGCCATCTAAATCCCAGATACATTTAAATCCTGAACTCGATGCTCTCTGCTGTCTCACACAGCAGCCTCTCCACAGGCTCGCCTGCTGTCGCCAACAGCTGACTCCACCTGCTACGGGTGTGTGAGCATTAGCGTCTGGTCAGAGAGACAAATAAAAAAAAAAATCCCTGTGTGATCTGAGCAAATTGATGCTCATTAGTGCAGGAAGCAATTTAATAAACATTATCTCAGAATTTTTTCGAAACATTTTTATTCACATACAGTACCTTCAATTCTGGACACGTTACATTCAAGAATATCAAAAGGAAATGCCTAAATAGCGAAATCTCTTACGACCCCAAAAGCGCACAAAGAAATGCATTGGGACATACAGTGCAAACAGTACACTCTCTGTTCAAACTCTGCCAGCACATATTAGATATGCAGACATTATAGACTACAAAATACAGCAGGGTAACATATACTCTATAATATGTGCATAACATTAACATATGAACACAGGGCCAATCTATTTACAGATGATCCCGAATGTAATTTCCTCTAAACCATTTAATTTCATCTTTTTTATACATATTAACATGTAACCTAGTCGTATTCTGTAGTGGGGAGAGTCAGACCCTATTTCCAACATCCTTAAAAATCACACACACCACACCAGTTGTTTTAAAAGCACTCTACAATCTACTTCACCATAAATAAAACAATTACAAAAATATACCTCACTTCAAAAACAGAGCCATAGCAGGAAAAAGCGCTAACAGCCATTGTGGAATGATTTAAAAAACAAACAAAAAAAAAAAAACCTAGATGTAGGAAAGAGGTGGAGCAAAATATGCTTGTGAAAGAGTTTAACGAATAAAGTGGAATTCTAATGAAAGACAGCAGTTTAATGGGAATGTTTGAGGTTGAGTCAGGCTGTGGATGGTGGCTGAGAAACGGACGGTGACGTGGGTAGACCGAGGAGAAGAGGAGGCGGTTGATTTCCTGGCATGGCGCCCCTCCTCTTTGTAGAGGCCAGAGTAGGAAGATGTGATGACATTAGTAAATTGGCGAAACAGGAATGCAGGGGGTTAAAAACTCCAAGTCCATGTTGGATTAGTAGTGTGTTTACATTCACAGGTATATTCCATCGTACTAAGGCTCAGGAGGTTGCTTTGTGTCAGTGTATGTGAGTGTATGCTGCTGCTGTTCCTCCTAAGAGTAGAAGACTAAAAGCAAACCTATTTTTTCTTGGAGTTGACGCTCTTGCAGACCCAATTCATTCCCTCCTGGAAATGTATTTAAGAGAAACAGCAACACAATGAGAAAACAGTGACTCAAGAAACAGAAAGAATGTAATTCAAGAATTTTAAGACATAGGTCGACTCACCTGAATCCCCTCACCAGTGAGGGCGGAGCAGGACTGGATCTGCCACATGCGATCCCGGATGGTGTGTAGATTGAGACCCTCTGCGATCTCAGAGGCCGGGGCAGCTGTGAGCAGATCCTGTTTGTTTGCAAAGATAAGAACAGGGACGCCGCTCAACTTCTCTTCGTCCAATAATTCAGCCAGCTCCTGAAACACACACACACACACACAGTCAGTTATACATGAAAATACACTCTTACAGACAGAGAGGAGACAATAACAAAGTTAAGACTGTGTAACTGTGAGACTTTGTGGGATGGAGGCTCTTAATTTGAAATGTAGTGTCAGTGCTGCTACAAAATAGTGTCACTAGGAGCATATTTTACTGGAACATTTGCTCAGTCGTTAAAACTGCAGGCATGGACAGCGTGATAGGATATTTTCTGATGAGAAAACCAGATATAATTTGATATCTGTGGCCTAGAGTAAGACTTTAAACTAAAATGCTGCTGAACAGATTATGAAAATAAGCCCTACAGGCATAGAGGACACTGAAATAAAACCATATCCGTACATACCTGACCCGTTTCCTCAAACCTCTTTCGGTCAGCGCTGTCAATGACATAAATCTGAAACAGACAAAATGTCCCTGTTAGCATGTTCAGTAAATTAAAACTGCAGAAAAACACCTGTAAAATTCACTCACCAACACATCAGTGTTCTCAAAGTAGTTCCTCCAGTAAGGCCTGATCTTCCTTTGGCCCCCGATGTCCCACACATTCAGTTTAAAGCCCTGAGACTGGACGCTCTTAATGTTGAATCCCTGTAAAGAGGACAAAAGTGGATTAGAGAGAGAGAGAGAGGAAGCAGATGCAATTCCTGGTTCCACAGATTCATAAATAAGCTAAGAAGCAAACCCTGCATCCTAGTTTTATAGCGTTTACAAGCAGATTAAGGTACAGAGCAAACCTTTTAGGCAACAATTTTAATGTTCAGATTAATGTATTGTATTGACTCCTATTACAAAATTATCCCCAATGATTTTGGTGATAATGCTGATGCTCACTTTGCCCTTTCTGTCTAAAGCTGAAACTGGTGGTGGTCAATCCAAATGCACTTCATGAGAAGTTTCCTGGGAAAGTCAATGATTAATTGATGCTTTATTTGAGAGCCTTTCGTTCAGACCTGTGTGGGGGTGATGTGGCTGATGTCCTCGGAGGCTAACTGTTTGAGTAGAGTGGTCTTCCCGCCGTTGTCCAGACCCAGCAGCAGTATCCTGACCTCCTGGTCCGGTGTGCTCTTCAGCTTGCGCAGGATGGACAGCAAACCCTGCCACACACCGGTTATAAGAGTTGATGAAAATATCCCCTTTCACAGAGGAATCACACAGCTGCAGAAAAGCCCCATCCAGTGCACGCTCCTCCTCGCGAACAGGCCATGTAGAAACTGTTCGCGTCTTCAAAATACATTTTAATGATGAACAGTGTGTCTGTTTCCTAACGGTGCCAATGGCAACAACAGGTCCCGTGAGCAAACACACAACACACTTATATCTGTTTCATTGTTGTTGCAGCTACGCCTGTTTTTTGTGTGTGTTTTTTTAAAGCAGCATTGGTTATTTCAGTAAATGGCACACAAATGGAAGCTAAATACAGCTAACGTGCTAAGCTAATCTCCCCTGATGAGTGAACGCAGCAACAAGGCAGCTTTAGCACTTCCACGCATTTTTCGGCCAGTTGTGGATTAAAATATCGACATTCAAGCAGAGACGGGTGCGAGTGAGCGACGTTTAATGCGAAAACAGGCATTTTTTCACAACTGTGTTTGCAGTTATCAGCTTATTATGTGAATAATTTAGACTCACCATCTTGTTGCCTTCTCTCTTGGAGACACCGCTGAGGGTTACTAAGGAGGATGACGTCAGACGCACCGTTACGTACAGACCTCGTTCTCGTGCTGCGTTCACGGGATGTTGGGGGGACAGTCTAAGCGTGGAGAGCTCACGCATTATTCTGAAGCCACCCTGTGACCTCAAAAGAAAACACATAAATAAGCCGTTCATTTCGAAATACTCAGTCTTGTTTGTAATTTTCAAGCAAAACTTGTGGGAAAAGCATACGTAGGCTTGTCAAAAGAGAAACAGTGACGTTTGTCCCTGTGTATCATTGTTAGTGAATTTTGTCATAAAAGGTGTATACTGATAGAATGTTCTTATGTGTAAAATGCAATTACTCGTAAACAAGTGGTTAAATCAGTGTTGGTATTAGTCATTTAATACATTCTTTTTCCATTAAGTGATACTGAACGTTTATTTCTGTTGTCATTTGTGACATGGAGCCGGGTGTTTCTTACGTGAACTATTTTTTCCCCCACATTTATATTCTCTTATTTACGATTTAGACCACAGGACTTGAAGTATTCGTGCACGGTTAGCTGCGTGCTAACACTTTTAAATGTAGGCCAGCTCTGCTCCACCGGCTCCACGCTTCAGCCTGTGGACAGTGAAGTTCCAGTTCAAGCTACAATAAATCTGTTCCACTGATATATTTATTTGCAGCTAACCATTTCGGCGAACTTTGAGCTCACACACGAGCCAGCATGTTAGTTAAATCACCACAAGACCCGGCCGGTGGAGAGGCTAGTCGGGATCAACCCCAGTCTGTGATTGGAGGACGTTCTGCCACGTGCACATTTTTTTTACTACAGACTCAGATTCGACTGAGCAGGGTAGTCGCTGTGTGAGTGCAGCAGCAGAACCGTCTAAACTGAGGTAAGACTGGTGGTTTTGTTACAGTTGCACAGTCTCCGTGTGTCGGTGCTTTGGTTCCTGTTTGTTCCTATCTGCTGCTTTTGGCACATGTCGTTTCGTAAACTTCACTGGTGTGTTGCATCATTCCCTGCATGCCTTCACTGCAGTTACACACTGTCCCTCCATATGTCATGTTTCATGTTACATGAAACACACCACACATTTTTTACAAAACACACTGAAACTGTTGTCCACACGGTTGCAAGTTTTCCCCACATATAGGCAGATGTTCGCGGGTGAACTCTGGCCTGCAGATCCAGTTTGTCAAGCTGCTGTAAAATATTGTTGTTTTCTGCTGTAAAGTACTGTTGTTTTCTGCTGTAAAATACTGTTGTTTTCTGATGTAAAGAACTGTTGTTTTCTGCTGTAAAGTACTGTCGTTTTCTGCTGTAAAATACTGTCGTTTTCTGCTGTCAAGTACTGCTGTTATTGTTGTTCTTGTGCTGAACATGTACTCTGTTCTCTTCTTTTTCTTCTTTCTTTTCCACCACAGCTCACAGGGAAACAAATACTGTGCTTATTAATCCAGGACACTCACCTGTCAGTTGCTTTTTCAGGTAAACTGTACACAGTAAGATGAGACAATCATGAACATTTTAATATCTGCTTATTAAAGGTCTACTACTCGATATAAAAATCCACTTACTCCCTGGATTTTTGCAAAAAATCAATTAAAAATAATAATCAGAAGTTCATTTTTCAACTCTAGTCTTTGTCATTGTAATTATTTCCTTGTTTCAATTGTTTTTGCTCACCAAGTAGTTTTGGTATGAGGGTGTGGCAGGTTGAAGTAAGTGTCCTTAGATACCACTTTACCGAGTCCCATATCGATATCTCAAACTTGCGTCTGGCGACACTGATATCAGTCTGATACTGTCATTTTTGAAACCATGCACAAAACATTTGTGCCATTTCAAGCTATGTATCGGACTTTACATTTGCATCTCTCCCGTATATGATCCATTGATTTTGACCAGTATCGGTCTTCACCATAGGACCTATGACATAGGTCATCACCACATTGGGATAAAATGATTTTAAAAAAGAATTCATGATGAACTTTTTTTTTGTCCAAGCAAAAGTATCCTGATAAACAATCTACATTTACTGCAGGTCAAGTGGCCTGTGCCTTACACATGCATGTATATAAATGTATGAATTTGGCGCTTTAACTACCAACAATACTGGAGCTAACAGTGAGTCTAAGACGATTAAAGACTTGACTGAGGGGAACTCTTTTGTCTGAGTCATCATAGTGTCATTATTTTACTTAGAAAGTACTTGGAAAGATGAAACCTTTGCCAAGGCTCTGCAGTTTCCCACTGTGTCAATACACTATCTTGCAAGGTTAACAGCTGTTTGTTGTTGTTGTTGTTGTTGTTTAAATCCTACATCCATTTTACCACAAATTTTGGTACCATAACCCACATTCCAAGGCAATTTTATCATAATAATGTTTTATCTTTTTGGGTCATGCTGCTCACAAACAGACACCAGCAAAAACAGAATTCTGTTCTTTCAACTGTTGTTGTAGCATGAATCTACAAAGTGCACAATTTAAACCAACAGTTGTTGAAGTATATAAAGTATAGAGTATATAAAACTACATTGCTGGACTTCACCCAGGCATAATGTGTAGAAACTCGTTTATTACTCACCATAAATACTTTGGATGAATGAACTATATCTTTATAGATGCAACATACCACTACTTTTGGAAAAAAAAAATACCACGATATGTCAAATTGAGAAAACACCAAGTTCTGTTAAGTCTTTATAAAATCTGTTTCTATTATCCACATTCTTTAAATATGGTTTCCACGATGTAGTTCTCAATTGAAATATAAACGTCAACCTGTTTGATTTTTTAAATTCTGTTCTTTGCTGTGTTTTAAAATGTGTTGTATTCCAGTGCTGAAATAGATCAGGAACAAATCAACAGTTTTCCAAACCCCTTGGGTCTTCAAAGAAATTTAACAAGCAAAAATATCAATACATGTTAAGGCAAATGAGCTAAACAATCAAGTTTCAAAATTGTGGGTCAACTAACTGATCATGAAGATGATCATTAGAGATGCATGTTATTCTATGCTGCATTCCCTTTGTTACCTAAGGACCCAGTTTCTTCACACGGAGCTTCACTGTGTGCACACTGTCAATTCCAGTTTTCATGTACATATACATACATATTGGAACTTGCTCTGTGTTCCATGCAGGGTCCTGCAAGGCCTTTGCCCTACTTTCTAAACAAACTGCTCCAGAAACAATCCAGTTCAAACCAGGCTGAGCCTTCGCGCGGCAGCCCTGTATTTAAAGATGATTAGATTAGATTGTCATTGTAAGAAAATGCGTTATAGTGCGACTCCATCGTACACAGACATGCACCACCCATAAAAACATCATAAGACAACATGAAACCAGTATAAAAACAGGTAGTAACACATAGAGCTGCAACTAACGATTATTTTCGTAATCAATTAATCATGGTTTATTTTCTCGATTAATCGATGAATCGGTTGGTCCATAAAATGTTAAAAATGTTGATCAATGTTTGTCAAACCTGGAAATGACAATGTTCTTGAATGTCTTGTTTTGTCCACAAACCAAAATGATTCAGTTTTAATGATTTCTTTGTTATGTGGAGCAAAGAAACAAAGAAAATATTCACATTTAAGAAGCTGAAACAGTCAGAAATCTTGTTTTAATCAAGCTTCAAACTGATTATTGATTATCAAAATAGTTGCAGATTAATTTAGTAATCGATTAATAATCGATTCATCGATTCATCGTTTCAGCTCTAGTAACACATTTGCGTATAGCAAAGAAACACAAGAAGCTTCAGGCTGGAAACGGTCTGGTTTCTCTCTCTCTCTCTCTGAGTGATTTGTATTCACACATTTACTGCAGCACATAATTATTATTAGTAAAGGAACAATGAAGGTGTTTGAGCAGTCGTCAGCAGCTTTATACTTACCCTAGTTGGATAATATGAAACAAAATGCTGCAGCTGCAAAAACACAAAATGATAACCTGTGGAACCATTTGCCAGCAGGTGGTCAATGATTTCTAGTAGAAGTTTAGTCCTTGATGGATTTTTTTTATTTTTTTTACAAGAAATTAGAGATTATATTTGTCCAGGGATATATTTGGTTTGAACCCAAGGGCACAAGTTGGCAAACAGTTTACATTAACATGGGTCTACTGCAACTGTTTGCGATCAACATCACACGATCATTTACCTCATAGTTTCTTGGCTTATACATTTTTTGTTTATGAAATGGGAAACATTAAAGGTTAAATGTTGACTGAAAGTGACAACAAGTTAAAGGCATCTGACTGAATCTGGATTTAACAGGATGGCCATGAACTTAAACTATCCTTGTAATTCATTAATTAACTGTGACTTCACTTGCAACTGGGGCAGTTGGTCTCTTGTATCATCCGTGGCATTAAACGCTTCCATTTCTTCCTGCAGGTTTTTCGGCTGTAGCTGTTCGCTAACCTGCAGAGCGAGCTGAGGCCACTGTCCTGTTTGGACTCTCTTTTTAAACAACCAAAATGGCTTTGAGCTCATTCGACATCGACGCACCACGATGGGATCAGTCTACGTTTATGGGCCGACTGAAACACTTCTTCAACCTCACCGACTGGAGAACGGCGGTCTTACCTGACTCGCGCTTAGACGAGGCCAAAGCTTTAGTGGAAAGCTGCAGGTGAGGAATGTGTTAAAAACAGAACAAACAAAAAAAACGTAAAATACACTTCCACAAATGCCTAATTTGCATTTCTGGATTTGTTTTATTTTTCTGTTGAATGGCTATGTCCCCAGGTTACGTGCAGGTTACCAGGTCACTGGTTTGGGTTAAATTGGCTACAGTTGTGGTTCCAGCTAATCAAGAATGTGATATTGATGACACCTTCTTTAAACATTTGACAATGCTAGGGCAGCTAATGGCTGATAAATGATTCTGAGTTTGGCCCATATATTTAGTCGATTGTCTTTTATTTATTATAAACTATAATGGTTAAATGACAGATGATAATAAACTTACACTAATGATATGTCTCTCCAGCTATTCTATTTCTTCACTGCAGTACATTTATATACAGTATTTTCAATGAAAATAAAGTAAATCTCTAATATGTGAAACCGGTCATCGGAAACAAACAAAAAAACGTTTGGATGTCAAGTTTCTGGGAACAAGAATATGCATTTGTAATAACTGTAAATATCAGCCCAGTCTTCCTCTCGTCAAGAGGTAAAATACAAGAGTTTTTAACATTTAACAACAGAACTCCCAAGCATTTTATATTCGTGCCATTTTAGTTTGTCTCTCCGCAGCGACAGTGCCAAAGAGTCATGGGCGTTGTTATATTTAAATTTGGCTGCCATGTCAAAATTATGGAGAAAACACTATTTAAAAAAAAAAAAAAAAAAAAATTTAAAGTACACCTAGTGACCATAACACTGACCTGTCACTATTCTGGTATAGTCCTGAGTTTCTATAATTACATTTATAAGGGAATATGTCACAGAAACGCAATTCAGGAAGTGCATGCTGCTCCCTCTTGTTTCATTACTTCCTGCCATAGTTGATAATAAAAGCCTCCCCATTTTTTTTCATGAATGATTTTATTGTGGTCATTAAAACTAAAAATCCATTTGACACACCTGCTTTTAGCGCATCAATTATACTATAAGGAAGGATCTTAGTGCAGAGTTTGTAAACTGTGTTTTATGGTGGACTTTCCCATTGTAACATTTGTCCTCATATCCTGCAGTTTCAACATGATAAATGAGCCTTTGCTGATCGCATGAAAATGTCTGCTCACGTCTTAAGGTAGTGACAGAGTTCCACTGTGTGTGTGTGTGATGCTCTCTAGGGCAGGCTCCATCCCTCCAGGCACTACAGAGGAGCAGCTCCACTACGCGAAGAAGCTGTACGACTCGGCCTTCCACCCAGACACGGGAGATCGCCAGAACCTCTTTGGTCGCATGTCCTTCCAGGTTCCTGGAGGCATGGCCATCACCGGCTTCATGCTGCAGTTCTACAGGTAGCGAAGAGTAAACAGGATGAGCTGCAGTTTACCACATATTACAGTTTCACAGAGGAAGGTGTTTTTTTTTTTTTAAACCATGTGTTTCTAGGACAGTTCCTGCTGTGGTCTTCTGGCAGTGGGTGAATCAGTCCTTCAACGCTCTGGTGAACTACACAAACCGTAACGCTGCCTCTCCAATCACTCCCAAGTAAGATCTTGTAAGACTCTGTTAACATTTAGGTCAAGTGCCCTCAATCGAGCCCACCATCTGGAGTGGAGGACTAACGCCGTCTCATGCATGTCTCAGTCTCACTAGGGCTGTCACTTATTCTGAAAATCAAGTTAAAAGAAATAGTGAGCACAAGACATTTCTTCAAAGATATTGGCTATTCCCCCTCACCCACACACAAATGCAACATTATTTAATGTTACTATTAAGGTTGCAATGTTCGCCTCTCATCCGTCCTCTGCCGTCTCACTGGAGTGGAGCTAACGGCTAAGCTTTCAGGTGAGACGGCAGATTTGTCTGTTAGCTTACCGTCTATTGTGTAGAACTGAAAATACTTTCGCACAGCGCTTTTAAAATGCATAAGTGTCATGATTCTGCACTCGGGAACGGTTTAGCTTGCTTTTTTTTCAATCTCAATTTTCACAGCAAAACAATATATATATAATATATGATATTAATATATTATATATAATGTATTCAGCATAGATTTGTATATATCTAATCATTGTTGTATGCAACTGGCTCAGTGTTTACATCAATGATGTTTCGTGTCACTGTGTCTCAGGCAGATTGGTGTCGCCTACATCACAGCAACCAGCACAGCATTGGCAACAGCCGTCGGACTCAACCTCTACACAAAGGTACCAACATTGTACTGTTTCCTCTGATATATAGATGTTTTTCAATTTACTGATAATATTCCAACGAACATTTTAAGTGACCAAATGAAACTATTTGTTACTATGTTTATTGCCTGTGTTTTTCCTACTGTAACATCAAAAGTGGTTGACCAGGGATGATGTTTAACATCATCTGTATCTGTTGGTGTTTTTTGTTTTTTCTCGTCTCCTGCAGAAAGCGCCTCCTCTTGTGGCTCGCTGGGTTCCTTTTGCTGCGGTGGCTTCAGCTAACTGTGTTAATATTCCTATGATGAGGCAACAGTGAGTTCACCAGTCGTCCGTTTTTTTTTTGTTTTTTTTAAGTTACCTTTTCATATTCAGTGTCAGTTTGTGTATGTGTGGGATGTTAGGCGCTCAAGACCTGTAAATATGACACGAGATCCATATTTGAAGCAGCACTCGGCTAGTTTTGCTCGTCAAAGTGGTGTCTGCTATTGACGTAGATGGCTGCTGTATACCAGCAGGATAATTTGAAAACAGCAGCCATCTATGACAGAAATTAGAACAGCCAATTAGTGAAAAAGCAAGGTATGTTGACCTTTATTGTAGGAATGTGTTCCTCTCCCATCAGTTTGGAGATACAGGCAGCAAGTTCAACCAAATCCTCTGACGCTTTAAGGAGCACTGTATCAATTTGTATCATGCATATGTTGCTGGTAGTTTTTAAACACTTCTTGTGGCTGAATTTTGTGAGGGTGCTTGCAGTATTCTGTGTCCTTATCTGTTGTGTCCGGTCTTGTCTTTTTTAACCACAGCTGCAAACCAAATATCCCCCTTGAGGGACAATAAAGGTCTCAACTGAACTGATAACATCAGCTGACTTAAAAAAAAAAAAAAGTAAAAGTTGAGAAAAGTGGAAAGTGACTGATTCACTTAGTTAAATGTGTACACGTCAGCCTTTTCCTCCACTCCATGCTCAAAGTCTGGCTTGATAGAGACCAGTAAACCTCTCAACGACTATTAAGTATTGATCATAAAATTTTGTTCAGATATTCATGTTCCCCTCAGGAAACTTTTGTAATGACTTTGTTGGTCCTTTAGCACCATCATGTGGTCAAAAATATAAATACATCCAGTATGTTGACTCATGTCCTTCATCATTCCTGCTTTCTTTCTGTTTTACCAGGGAAATTCTGAACGGCATCGCTGTCACGGATGAAAATGGGAACAAACTGGGCCACTCTACGGTCAGCACACTTCAAAGCCCACTGTCTGAAATAAATTAAAATTCTTAAAAATGTAGAAATGATCTTTAAACCCCTTTTTTATGTCCTCCTAAAGAAAGCGGCAGCAAAAGGCATCACGCAGGTTGTCATCTCTCGGGTCACCATGGCTGCACCGGGCATGAGTACGTTTCATTATTTTGATGTTTTCAATTCAGTCCAACTTTATTTATATTTATAAAGCACTTTTGAAAACAGCAACAGCTGCTGTACATCAGAGATAAATAATATATAGAAACATAAGACCTAATAGACCTGAAAACAAACAATAAAATGCTGTATTGTTTGCGTCATCCTGATGTTTTTTTTGTCTGTCTTCTGCCAGTTGTCCTCCCCATCATCATGCAGAGGTTGGAAAAGTACAAGTTCATGCAGGTTAGATGTCCGTCTTCACGCCCGTCCGCCTGTTAATGTTTGCAACATGAATTGTGTGCATCTGGTATCAAGTCGTCCTCTTGCCTTTTCACAGAGAATCACATTTCTCCACGGGCCAATTCAAGTGATGATGGTGGGCGTGTTGTAAGTAGAGCGAGGTCACGGTGTTCACAGGAAGTTGAATGTCCTTGGAGTATTTGATTGTTGGAAAAACAAACAACCTGACTTTTGCTCTTTTCGTTTTGTCTTTCAAGTTTAGTCTTCATGGTGCCAGCTGCCTGCTCCCTGTTCCCTCAGAGATGGTAATGATGAAACTGTTGCTTACAAACATCATTGTGCATTTGAATCACTTTGAATGTGTTGCATGTTCTCCCCGTCTGCACGTGGGGTTTTCTCTGGGTTCTCCAGTGTCCTCCCACAGTCCAAAAACATGCAGATTTGGGGATTGGACAAATTGATGTGAATGGATGTTGCCTTTCACCCCACGTCAGCTGGGATTGGCACCAGGGGCCCTGCGACCCTCATGTGGAGGATAAAGCAGTAGAAGATGGATGAATGGATGATTTTAGTCCACTTTAGTTTGAGTGGCGCACTTCAAAATCAACCAAATAACACACAAATAGCGAAAATCCTCCCGACCGAGTTTATTCATGGATTTAGATGGGTTTTATTTAGTTGAATAATCTAGAAAATTAAGCAGGGGTGTCTTTAGTTCTTAATTTCTTCTCACTGATACGGCACTTAAAAACAATATTGACCTAAAGTTAATGTAACAACCTTAAAAAGACACATTTGTTGCTGTATTGTATTGAAAATTGACCTGCTCGAAAGAAGAATGCTTTTTCCTTCTCGGATTTGTGCCCACAGTGCCATGTTTTATCATCCATTTCCCTCTAAATGGGAACATAATGAACAAATTTGATATCAAGTTATATTGAAGAAGACCCGAAACTAGTGTCTGAGACCATTAACTCCTCAGAAAAGTGTTTTAAAACATTAGAAAGGCTTATTTTCTCATTGACTACTAGCAGAGTCGCCCTCTGGTGGTTATTCCTTACATTCTTTCATCTAAACCAAGCAAGACGATTAGACTGCTTCAGCCTCTTGTTATTTACAGTCTATATTTGTTGTGAGGCTCAAACACAAAACACAGAGCAGTGACACTTGCAAAAACAGATACTGTATATCCAGGCTCACATTTCTATTTAGTGAAGCGGAGGGATATATATCTCCACTTACCTTGTGATCCTCAAAAAAAAAAAGAGAGAGAAAACTTCAGCCTTGGTGGTCTAAACATCTGTGTATTGGAGTGCCAGAGGTCGCGACTTCCCGGGTTTATATTTCATCATCTCACTGTCAGTGGCGACTAAAAACAACACCCCCACACCGAGGCTGCATTTGGTTTCTTTCAAACACAGATCATTTCTGTGGGAATGCAGTGTCTTTGGAGAGAGCTGACACATTTTAAAACACACTGGCTGCTTTGTGTTTTCAGTGTAGACACAGGGGGAAAAAAACCCCGGATGTGAGTAAGCCTGACTGTGGGCTGTATCACCTCTTAACACACTGGCCAACCTTTTCTATACGTAATTGCTGTACTACAACACATACACGACTGTTAAATCAACTTTTTGCTGCTGTTTTAACTTCTAATTATAGCAAATCCTGGTGTTTATGTTGCATTTTAGACCTGAACTGAACAGAGGTTAAACCAAAGCCCTGCTCCAGTGCTGACCAGAAAGAAGTCATGAAAGTGTAGAAAATCAGCCGATGCAATGCATTCATTTTGGGGGGGACAAAAAGTAGTTGTTCTAACCTGTCCATGTCCATCTCGGTCTTTCTTTCACAGCTCCATGGCCGTGTCAAAGCTGGAGCCGGAGCTCAGAGACTCCATCAGGTCACAATATGGAGACAGCGTACAACAAGTCTACTTCAACAAAGGCCTGTGAGGCCGAACGTGCTGATAACTGTTACCTCTTTGACACACAACACCGGTTACACGCTGTACGTTTATGTTCTAATTATTATTCGATCATTTGATGGTGATTAGCTTTGACATCGAATGTATACTTTTCTGTGGGACTTTCTTTCTCTGTATCTGATTCTGCTCTTTTTTTCTCCTATGGGGTCTTAATTTCTGTAGCCTTGTCTCCTGTTGACAAACCAAATGATCTCTTCTCAGGAACAACACATTACTGAGTCACACTCGGATCAGTTTGTCTTTCACGGCGTGACTCGTCTGTTGAGAAATGCTTCGGCCTGACGAGTCTCTTAGAGTCTGTGCCTTCCACATAATGACCATAACGCTGCTGGAACTTTCTTTCTTTTATTATTTTAAGTGATGTTGGATCTAATAATGAGCCATAGAAATCCTTCTATGCAGAGGTGAAGCGGGGTAGAAGATACTGCCCTCTTCTGCCAGAACAAAGGTAGTTGTTCAGGCTGGTGTGCATGATAGTTTTTTTTGCATAAACTTTGAATAAGTTGGAATAAATTCACATAGATATTTGGAATATAGTGCTGTGAAGTGTTTTTATTCTGCTTGTTCTATAGTGCACTACAAATTGCAGAGTTGTCCAATTAACTGTTCACAAATGTGTTTCCCATTATAAAGTAGAAGAAGGTAACCCGGACTTTGCATGTTCTCCTCGTGTGTGTGTGCATGTGGTTTTCTCCATGTTGTCCAGTTTCCTCCCACAGTCCAAAAACATGCAGATTTGGGGATTAGGTGAATTGGATACTACAGATTGACTGTAGTTCTGAGACATGGATGTGGATGGTTGTTTGTCTCTATATGTGGCTCTGTGATGGACTGACAACCTGTCCAGAGTGTAGCCTGCCTTTTGCCCTATGTCAGCTGAGATCGGCACCAGTGGATGAAAGTGCTGTGCAAATTAACATAGTCAGTACTGACACCACATTCATGTACAGAAAAACATGTCACATTTGTTTGGGCATCATGTAACGTGAAATTAAACTACAACCACTTTGCAGTTAAAACAACGTACAACAACAAGTTAAACATGAGAAATGAACTCACTTCACCACCACTAATGTTGTTTTTTATTATTATTTTAATTTCTGATTTCTAATTTTCTGTCTGACTATGAATAATGTCTTTGATTCTATGATTAACTCACACGAGTTTGAGACTTCATTTGTTTTCTGTCATTTTAGTAAACTTATTCTTAATGTGTGTAACACGCTATCAAACATTTAAATGCAAAGAGGTTACCTTTAATTATAATAAATAAATGCTTTACATTTATTTATTTATGCATTTATTTATTTATGTATTCCTGTATTTATTGATATGTCAGGTCTATATACTATTTCACAATAATGGCATATATCAACAAAACACCTGTAGTAAGTAGCTGCCTACCATTGGTAACTACTACAGCAATCAGAATGGGAAAATGTATTTTTGTTGATTGAGAAAATGTCTTTCGAAAACGAATATCCAGCGAATATCAAACCTCCTGCTGATTTATGCACGCTAGACGAGCGACACAGCGCCCTCTACAGGCTCAGGCCGTCCACAGCGGGAGGAGGGGTCAACACGGGCTGCTTTATAAAACCGCCTCGACCTCAGTGAGGAAAACACTCCAGTGAAGACGCACATCAGCTGACTCTGGCTAGAGAAGGACCAAGACTCACCGAGCTCATCCGTGTCACTGTCACCTCAGACCCGGAGCTGAGCGCGCGGACACTCCGCTGTTGTTGACGTCGCGAGGAAAAAGAAGAAGGAGAAAAAAAAAAAAGAAAGCAGGAGGGGGAGACGCTGTTACTGCTGCTGCTGGATCACACACTGCAACGCATTTTGATCTGCGCAGCGACAAAAGAGGCAGAAGACAGACATCACCACACAAAACCAGTGTTTTACCCAAAATGCCGTTTTCAGTGAACGGCGTCCTGTGCACGCTGGCGCTGCTGCTCCTGTGGAGGGCGGAGGAGCTGGCGGAGGCTTGCAGCTGCGCTCCGGTACATCCGCAACAGGCGTTCTGCAACGCCGATGTAGGTGAGTACATCACCCAGGACTGACTGACTGTTGCTGCTATTGATGATGATGATGATGATGATGACGATGTTGTTCCTGTTCCTGTTCCTGTTGTTGTTGTTGTTGTTGATGATGACTTGGCCCGTGTTGTTGCGCCAGCCAGGCTCCAGCACTGATGACTGAGCCACAGTGGTGTGTGCGCTGCAGCTGAATGGGCAGAGAGAAGCTGCTGGAAAGGCTGTTGCTCCACAAGGCCATGGCTCATACACTTTACATATATAACATTTCAGTCTACACACATTATTATTATAATCATTATTATTATTTTCACTATTATTATTGTTGTTGTTATCCATGTTAGGGAACCGTTGGGTGAAAAATGGGAAACTTTGAATGGACAAACAGAAACAAACACATGGTCATTTTGTTCATTTGTGGACATTGCTGTAACATCACATGGTGTTAATATCACACATTTATTGTTATTATCTCCTCCCTATCTCTATGTAATATCACAGTTATGGCCCTTTTTTTGAAATCCACAGTAAGGAAACTATACTGTTGCATGTCATGCCAGGGTGAAGGAACGAAGGAATGAAGGAAGGAGTCTGCCACCATCATGGTCCATAACGCTTCGGCTCTTGAGCAGAGTGTGTGTTTACTAGGCTTCACCCTCCTCAGCAGCAGCAGCAGCAGCAGCAGCAGCAGCAGCAGTGTCTCCTGACTTTTGCAGGGCAACGTGGCACAAGACAGGAAAAGAGACAAGGAGGGAAAGAGCAGAGAGGAGGACAAGGGATGGAGAGAGTGAAGAGGTTTTTTTTTACTTAGGGGAGGGGAAGGGGATTTGAATCTCGACCACAGAATATGTCACATCTAGAGCTTTCCTTCTCCCTCGCTCGCTCTCTCTCTCTTTAAAAAAAAAAAAAAAAAACCAATTTCCATTCCTGCCCTGTTTCTTCCTGTGAGGGTGGTGCTGGGAGGAATTGCAGGAATGCTGCTGGGATTTTCCCAACTTTGCTCCGGTGTAACACAGGGACACACACTTTCACAGACAACATGCACGCCCCATTGCCATGCATGGTAGACTCTCTCTCTCTCTTTTTCTCTCTTTTTCTCCCTCTCTCTCTCTCACACACACACACACAGTGACATCTGGCTGTCAGTTCAGGGCGTTTCAGGGGAGAAGCCAATAAAAGTCACGGTCAAAGTTAAAATATGCATGGTATCCCTGAGAATGAGAACGCTGAAGACCACACTTCTTCTTCTTCTCTCTGCATCTGTTCTTCCTTCTCTCATGCCTCTGTGTGTGTGTGTGTGTGTGTGTGTGTGTGTGTGTGTGTGTGTGTGTGTGTGTGTGTGTGTGTGTGTGTGTGTGTGTGTGTGTGTTTTGTGGGCAGTGTGTAATGTATTGCAAAATGACAGGTCTATTTTTCAGGTGTGACTCAACCACTCGCTGAGGTGGCAGCTCTCGCAGACACTGTGTCTCTCGCAGTGGAGGTGTATGTTTTTGAGGCCCTTATCTACATGGAAACAGACATTTCCCACAGAGGAGTGGGAGTTTTGTTTGGAGTGGCTCTGTCTGTGCTTCCACACTTGCACTTGCCAACATGACCAACAGAGGCCGCCAGAGGCTTGTTGCATGAATGGGGTGACGTCTGCCATCTCTGATTGCGTGGTTTTGTTTTGTTTTTCCGTCCTTAAGACGTTTTCCGTTAACATTGTTTCAAGAAACTTCTCGAAACGCCTTCTCAAAAGGACTCTAAACAACTGTAGTACAAGCGCCAGACCTGCGCGTGGTGCTGTAATGCTACTAAGAAAACACACCGAAAGCGGATAAAACATGTGCGCACAGTGAACAAACCTTTTCTAAAAAAAATAAATAAAGCTTTATCCAAATAAGTATACATTATAATGGTTATAATCACAAAAACAAGTTGGGGGGGGGGGGGGGGACTAAAGGAGGGGAATAAATGTTGTTTTAAAGCTAATAGACCAAACGATCTCCAAACACAATGAAAGGAAGACGACATTGGTGAAGATAGCGGCGGTTAATGCCAGCGAGGTGAGGCTATGACATCATTGTTTTGTGTTTTTGTTGTACACATGAAAACACAAGGTGTTTTGAAATTTAAGTGCCTCCAACACGCCCGCTCCAGGTGGATACAAAGCCGATACGATAAAAACAACTTTAACAGATTCTCCCAAACTTGTTTTTGTGTATAAGTTTCTTCTTCTTCCAATAAGTTGCGACAGGCTTTACAGTCAGAGGTGCAATGCTGCCCTCCACAGTCTGAAGTTCCCACTCTTATTCTGAAGTCTGTAATCACAGTTTCCACTTCTTTCTTCTTAAGCGCACACCCAAGTTGACCTTCAATTATACTTCAACACATTTCTTCACCACATTTAAAAGTTCCTCCTCTTCTTCTTCCAGTCTTCCTCTACCTCAAAGCCCCCGCCCCGACAGAGAGACCTGCAGCCTGACCTGATTTTTATTGTGAGCTCATGTTGTTTTTTTAAAGGGTGCGCGATTCCAAAAAAAAAGGCTTTGTCAGCATTTCACGCAGAGGGGAGTGGGGGAGGTAGCGATGCACATCAAAGGCCGCGCAGACCAATAAAAGGCAACAGTGGCTGATGCCATTGTCCGGCGATGATTTCAGGGCGGATCTGAGGGTGAAAACCACAGCTTTGGTGGATCTGAGAAGCCCAATCTTCTCTGAGAAACACCCACTGCAGAGGAAGAGGTGAAGGCAGGGCTGTGGAGAGGACAGGCAGGGATCAAACGAGGTTTGCAGGCTTGAAAAGAGCAGTGTTGGCTGACTGGTTGGTCAGAATGTGCGTGTGGGCAACAACAAAGTGACCCCTGTGAGTGGCTCCATGTGGCCCGACTGTTTGTTTTGGTGAAAGAGGAGCCCACTCTTCATCCACACACACATACTGTACTGTACTGTACTGTACTGTACACACAGAAACCCAGCGGCATGAGTGTGTGTGTGTGTGTCACCTTCTGTTGTTCAGCCTAAATGATGCTCCAGGTCCAGACCACAGGCCATAAAAATTGGCAAACGTCATGCACCTACCGTACACACGCATGCTCGCACATGTAGAGAGACACAAACATCCTCTTTTTCGTATAAATCTGTTGCCCACAAAGGGGAACTTCCCCGCAGCCCTGCCCACTCTGACTCTCCTGAGACTGGTTGGTGTGGAAGACCGGTGTCACCGTGCCGTCTGCAGAAAAACAGCAGAGGACATGCAACAACACATGCACACGGACTCCACATGTCGCCATTTATGGGAAAATAGACATGTTTACGTCATGCATACATCACGAGAAACACACCAAAACCTCACATATATTAGCTGGGAGGAAAAAATCAGAAAAGGTCTGTTTTGGAGGGTGTTTGAAAAGAGCTCCACTTTCTGATATCAGTGTTTGAGAATAGAATCAGCTGAATAATTTTATTCCAGCCAGAATGTATGTATAGACGCTATGTACACGAATTTAGCGTCTCACAAGTTTGTTTTTAGTTCTTGAGCATTTGCTGAAGAGTTAGTTTCCCAAATGGGAACCAAAAAAGACTTTTAGCACTTTATCCTCCACATGAGGGTCACGGGCGGTGCTGGAGCCAAACTCAGCTTGACATAGAAGTGAAAGGTGGGGTACGCCCTGGACAGTTCACCAGTCCATCACAGGGACGCATATAGACAAACAACCATTCACACCTATTGTTAATTTGGAGTGTCCAATTTGTCTAATCATATATGCCATGTTTTTGGACTGTGGGAGGAAACTGGAGAACCCGGAGAGGAGAACATTTTAAACTCGAAAGAATGTGGTTTGGCAATTTGGGCATCCCATAAATTCACCGTGTCGCCATTGTCATGTTTGCTTAGTTACTTTAGCTCACGTTGATGACGTACAACGGTGGAACTGCTGTGAACACGTGGTCGCTTATGGTCGCTTTTCCACTACACAGTTCTAGCATGGCTCGTCTCAGCGCAGTTTTCTTGCTTTTCCATTAGGGATAGCTTTTTCCTACCTGCTCTGACGAGGTTCCATGCGAGCTGAACCGCAGGTGTACTGGGTCATGCAGGAAGTACACCGGAAGGATCTGCTTTGCTCATCACTAGTTTGTGTCGGCAGCTTCATGCTACCGTGCTAGGACGACCGCACCTACGTTGAGGAGGTACTATGGAGTAATGGAAAACGACGTGTCTGGTACCTAAAACCTGTATAGAACCGGATGTGAAAGTACTACCAGTGGCTGAGAATGGACACATTCTTCTTCATCGTGGCCTTCCATCATTCCAACGTCACTGAGAAAATAAGTGTAGCCCCCAGTGTCCGTGATCATCTTGAGCTTCCTTCTTCATGCAGAGGTCATGCAGCAGAGTTTGAGGAGGCGAATCTCCTCTGTCCAAATGACGGCTTAAGCAGAAGAAAGCCCACATGCGTCTGGAGCTGAGCAAACCACACCAGGAAAGTCGGGGATGATTTGGTGGTCATTGGAGTAAGAAAAGAAAAAAGAAATGAGTAGTCATGCGGTGGACTGCGTGGGGGTGGGGGTGGGGGGGGGGTATGTAGGATGTGGTGTGTGTGTGTGTGTGTGTTCATATGGGGGTTTGCATGGAAAACATTGCGTAGTGCAGCTGATGCGCATGTATAAGTCATTAAGCGGCGTCCTGGTCGGAATGTTGGTCACTCTTTGGTTTGTGGAGGGGGCTCCTGTCCTGACTGCTGATTGTCTGCTGGTGATCGTACGACTTGAGGATCACTCTGCAGTGAAACCTGGGCTGGGCTAGTCGTCGTCCTATTTAGCACCACACACACACACACACACACACACACACACACACACACGTTGTAGTTTGCAGCCTCCGCAACAAGCTGTTAAGACTGTGCAGGGGTCAGTCACAGCCAGCCTTTATTGCAGGGGTACTGAGAAGTAAACATGTCTACAACGGCAAACGTAGACAGATAATCTGGCGTAATAGCAATGCTTTGTGAATAACGGTCATTTCCCCCTTCACTATTGTGCCCTGCTGCTGATTCTTGGCTCATTAGTTTGTGGCTCAGAATGAGGCCAGGAAATGAGAGTGGAAAAACTGAGAGGAATGCAGGAGAGAGTGCCAGCCAGGTATACTGCTGTATGTGTGTGTGTGTGTGTGTGTTTGTGTGTGTGTGTGTGTACTCTGGCTTCTGCTGTGTATTTGCATAAGCATCTGAGTGGAACCTAAAATGCAGAGGTTTGCTTGTGTTTGAGCTGACGTTGGTTTCTCTGAAGCGACTGTGAATTGCTTTCTGAAGCCATTTATCAGTGCTGATCAGCTCCATCTGAATCAGAGTGTTTCTCTCTTAATTCAACAAGCGTCTTATCTTATCTTTATCTCATTCTGTAAATATATAATCTGTCTGTTTTGTGGCTCTTAAGGTGCAGATTCCCTTTATGGAAAATGTTTGATACCTCCAGAGAAATGAAGTCTCAAAGGCCTAAACATCAGTCTGTGAAAGTTCTTGGTCATCCAGATCACAGTTTTCTGCAGTAGTCAGCTGTCGGCAATTTGATTTTAAGAACCTCAGATGTAGCCAGTGAAAATAAATCAAACTGTTTTGTAGGGTGTTTTGAAGTAAAGAGTCTGACGCATGCTCTTTACTTTTTTTTTTTCTGATGATTTCAGTGTTTAAGAATAGAAACAGCTGGATGATGTTATCTCTGCCAGAGTGGATTTAAGAGGTGTGAGTTTTTCCTGTTGTTTCATAGCTGATGTTAGCATTATACCATGTTTGCAGATAAATCCTTTCAAGTTTACCTTCTGTTTTAAAAGTAGATCTTGAGTGAGAAGATTTAAGCACAGTCTCCTCCTCTCAGATTATGACCTCTGCCCATTCCCATAATAATAATCTGGCGCTTAAATTATTTACTGCTGGGGGAAAATCTGATGAACCAAACCCCAAGTCTATGTGCACCATGAACAGGTAATCAGTTACCGACATAAAATAAAACAAATATTTACTACTATAAATATATATGTTTAGATGCACACATTGTGTATCACAATCACGTTAAGGTAAAGCGAGACTAGAGATGTTATTAACTCTGAGAACCATGAACTCCCATATTTGTGTCTGCTCCAAGCCATAAACTCAGCCCAAGGGTGTAAGAGCAACAGCAGTGGAGTGTGTGTGTGTGTGTGTGTGTGTGTGTGTATCTGCGTAACCTCTGTTCCTGCTTATTTTATGTTTTTTTTTTTTTTCTCAATTGCTCATATTTTCCATTCTGAATAAATGACATAAGCATAGCTGAAGCTTGATGTAGTCAAACACACCACACACACACTGGTTTTGCATTCTTTGTGTGGACACTCATAGACATAATCCTAACCTTAACCATCACAACTAAATGCCTAACCCTAACCCTAAAACCAGATCTTAATCCTCAAAAAAGCCTGTTGAAGTTGTGTGGACCAGCCAAAATGTGCCACACAGCCTATTATGGACATACGTCCATATGTACACACACACACACAAACAGAGGTTTGTGCAGCTATTCTTCTTAGGACACTGCATTGATCCCATTCATTCGGACTTGAACCATAACTTTAACCCTACGCCACATGAGGCTCTACCTCATTAGGATCAGGTTTTGGCTCCCGTAAGAATCATGCTCCTGTAAGTGCTGCAGCTCACCAGCTTGGTGTCAGTGCTGTGTGTTTACGCGTTTGTGTGTGCACATGCTTTGGCTACTGTCTGATGTGATGACTCGGCGGTGGATAAGAATCTGAGGCCTGGTCGATGATTCACTACACTCTTAGAAATAGAAGTGCTAAGTAGAACCATATAAGGTTCTTCGGCTTGTCCTCATAGGAGAACCCTTTTTGACTCCAGGTAGAACCTTTTTATAAAGGTTCCACCATGAACCCCTTTAAAACCCTTTATTCAGGAAAGGGGTTTTAAAGGGTTCTCTGGATCAAAATGGTTCTTACTGGAACCATTAGTGTTACCAAGAATCCTTGGGTTTTTCAGAAGCAAATGGTTCCAGGTAGAACCTCAGCCCTTGTAGAAGGACCCTTTTGGAACCCTTATTTGTAAGAGTGTAGTGGAACCACGTTATGATGGTGTCACAGTTGATTTGGGTTGATTTCTCTGTAAGCAGCATAAATCTAAAAAGTAAAGGACATTTACTTGATTTTTGGGGGGTGTACTGTACTAATCGTGTAGTTTTCTTTTCCTAGACAACATCAGTAAACTGAAAAAATGGAAATCACACCATCCACCATGATCAATAGTCATGTTTTGTACAACCAAACGTCTAAAACATCTAATACCTAACTAAAAATAAGTAAATAAATTGAATACTTAATGAACACAGTCTTTGCTTTTGCAAAATCTGAAGAGTTCTTCCTTTTCTCAGTTTTGAATGTATTGTGAATTTAATCTTTAGTCTTTGATTGTTCATCTTAATAAAAACAAGACATGCTTGGGTGTGTGTAGTAAATTCCGCAATCTGCGGGAAATAATCTGCTGACTGGTTGATATTTGAGAGTTGTTGCAGCAGAGATGTGACGCTGTTGTTGCTCTGTTTCCGTGACAGTGATTCGAGCAAAGGTGGTGGGGGAGAGAGAAGTGGACACAGGGAATGATATCTATGGAAACCCCATCAAGAGGATCCAGTATGAGGTCAAACAGATTAAGGTGCGTATGATGATGGTGTGGTCTGAAGGGTTTTATGCTCAGCTCTAGCCTCCTTCTGATCTGATCTTCTGAAACTCTTCCTTACATTGTCTTATTCCAGATGTTCAAGGGTCCAGACCAGGACATCGAGACTGTCTTCACAGCTCCTGTGTCCGCGGTCTGTGGCGTCACTCTGGATGCCACTGGCAAGAAGGAGTACCTGATCTCAGGTCTGTATAACTGTCATTGTGCACCAAATTAGCAGGTGTGACGCTTACCTGTACCTTGCCTATTTTTATGCCTGGACAAGTAAAATAACACTGAAAATCCCGATTTCTGTCTGAGTCAACATACAAAAAGAAAAGATGGACACACTGATACGAAGTCAGACAGATAATCTCGTATCCGCCCGTGTATGTAAACATCCAGGCAGACAAACGTGAAGATGGATAGACATTTTATGTGTCGCAGGAGTTACTGTTTATGTTATTACGGGTAATAACACGCTCCCGACTGAACTGCGGAGACTGGGAGTGACCTTGTCTGTCGTCTCGGGCTCTCTGTAGATGTGAATGTGCACTCTGCTTGTTCTCCCAGCTCAAGGTCAGATGCCTGTGAAATGAAACTAAAATATTTCTCTCTCGACAACAGTCTGGAATGTAAGTCTCATGCGCAGGCTGCGTCCTTATTCCTGCAAAGCCAGAAACACCAGTGTTAGACAAATAAAGAAGCTATAATCAATTAATGCAACTCTGCATAAGTTATTCATAACTATAACTTAAATGCTAATAATTGCGTTAATGAGTCATTATAGTAGTTTTAAAGGTCCAGTGTGGAAGAATTAGTGACATCTAATAATGAGACTGTAAAGCTGCGTTTCGGTACGGGACATATTTTTGAAGCGTGACCGCTCCAACCGCTCCATTTTTGGTACACTTCCCTCGGGGTACCAGAGAGTAAGGGTACGGTGCGGCTGGAGCTAGACCCATGATAGTCAGTTGATTGGGTAACAACGCCCAAAGTCTATCCTGATTCAAAGCTTGAAGTCTTGTTGAGACAAAGAACCACAAACCAAGAAGAAAGAAACAAAACGAGCTGCTGGATGTCCTCCATTGCTGTCTGTTGTGTCATGTTCACTACATATCTCACTGACACGGACATCAGGCACAGCGGCTACCAAGTAAACGTACTGTTCCAAACCGTCCCGTACTGTACTGTACCAAACCGAACTGTACCATGATGGAAACATGGCTTAACAGACGGGGAACCATTAGTGTTACCAAGAACCCTTGAAAAACCCTGTCTTCGGGAAAGGGTTTTTCAGAAGCAAATGGTTCCAGGTAGAACCTTAGCCCTTATAGAAGGACCCTTTTGGAACCCTTATTTCTAACAGTGTAGTGGATGATGGAAACATGGCTTAACAGACGGGGAACTCTAACGAGTAAGTTACGGCTGGTTTTGGTTCTGGTCTGGCTGCAGTAGGAACACGACACTGAAAGATAGTGGCCTCCGTAAAGCAAGGCCCTTGCCAAAGTATATCTAAAAGGCTTATTCGAGGGCTATGAAAACCCAAGGATAGTGATCATACACTTTAAACACACACATATTGGCGGTACTAAACCTTTTTAAAGCTAACATTCAGAATTAGATATGAAGCTACGGCTAGCTTAGCTTAGCTTGGGTATGGATCACACTCATGAGATTCAAATGAATCGCGTGCCCTTTGTTGAACTTTCCATCAGAGAGTGAATGCGTTTATGAACTATTCCTTTTGTGTGTGTGTGTGTGTGTGTGTGTGTGTTTGCATGCTAAATCTGAGCGGTGTTGTGAGTGAAGTCAGCAGCAGCAGACACACAGACATAGTGCACGAAGAAGAGGAGACACAGAGGATCATGATGTCATGTGTGCTCTGGTTTCCCCCATCGCAGACAGAGATGCTCCCGCAAACACTCACCCCTAATTACATATAGTTGTAAGGAGAGGAACTGCTGAAGCCAGCATTTCCTTTCCTCTCTCTGACTCCGTGTTTTTATTTTCCCAAGAAGTAGGACTTGAGCAGGGGGAAAGGAAAGTTAAGTTTCTGCTGACTGGGGCTTCTGTTTTACAATGATTCACCCTTCCAGTTGGCTGAGTGGCTGAGTGAACTGTGTCACTCGGTGCCGTGTGTCTGCAACGACTTCGACAAGTTGAGAGTTGCCCTCGCGGACAGATTGTGCCGAAGCGAAGAGGACGCGGCAGTCAGCAGATCTGTAAACTCAACGTGAAATGTCTTGTTGTTTTGTCTGGTGCGGCTCGTGCGCGAGACACGCACGCCAGCATTTCACAAGGACATGCGTCTGTGGCAAGCCGTTTTAACATTTAATAGCTGGACTGGATATGTATTACAGATATCTGTAATTCAATTCTTCCTATCCACAATGATATTCTTCCTATCCACAATAGTAACAATTGGATTGAAGATATCTGAAATGGGAGTTTCTCCTGGTAAGAATTCTATTGCAGATATCCAGAATGTTTATTCTAGATATCCAGAATGTAATTGTGGATATCTGAAATTGAAAGCCCAATACACATGAATGGCAAAAGTGACGTCATTTGTCCTAGGAAGAAAGTCATTGTGGATATCTGAAGTGACAATTGTGGATAGGAAGAATGTCATTGTGGATATCTGAAGTGACAATTGTGGATAGGAAGAATGTCTTTGTGGATAGGAAGAAAGTCATTGTGGATATCTGAAATGACTATTGTGGATAGGAAGAATGTCATTGTGGATATCTGAAATGACAATTGTGGATAGGAAGAAAGTCATTCAAGATATCTGAAATGACAATTGTGGATAGGAAGAATGTCATTGTGGATATCTGAAATGACTATTGTGGATAGGAAGAATGTCATTGTGGATATCTGAAATGACAATTGTGGATAGGAAGAAAGTCATTCAAGATATCTGAAATGACAATTGTGGATAGGAAGAATGTCATTGTGGATATCTGAAATGACAATTGTGGATAGGAAGAATGTCATTGTGGATATCTGAAATGACAATTGTGGATAGGAAGAATGTCATTGTGGATATCTGAAATGACAATTGTGGATAGGAAGAATTGCATCACAGATATCTGTAATACATATCCAGTCAAGCTATTAAATGTTGCCATATGTGTCCTGTGTTGATGCCTGCAGCTCTGAAAAGTAACAATCAACCAGTTTTACCCATAAATCTGATGATTTGTGTCCTTTTTGAGCAATTCCAACATTCACATTGATGCATTTTTTAGCTGGTTGCTCTTCTGCATGTGCGATCCTTGATCTGTCGTCATCTCCGTGTTGTTTCTTTACAGGCAAGGCCGAGGCCAGCGGGAGCATGCATGTGACCCTGTGTGATTATATCATGCTCTGGGACTCCTTGAGCGCGACCCAGAAGAAGAGCCTCAGCCAGCGCTACCAGATGGGCTGCGAATGCAAGGTAAGGAAGGCAGCGGGAGGCAGCGGTGGTGGCGGTGGCGGCATGTGTGAGTGGTTTGACTTCCAGAGTTGCATAAAAAAACGAGAGGGAGAAGAAGAAAAAAAAGAAAGGGCTGCAGTTATTTCCCTCCTGCCGCTTGAAACCAGACATAACAGATTAAACAAGACGAGACATGAGCCAGAACAACAAACAATCTTTTTATATACGTACACCTCGTAAAGTGTTTCTCGTTGCAGTGCAGTCAGGAAGCCACTGAACCATCCAATAAAGAAAACATTGTTTTTATACTGTTGCTTTTGTACAGATTAGACAAATAGCATATGATGTATTGTTTGAAAGATAAAGTTCTTTGTCTCTAAACACTGTTTTAGGGCAGGGTGAAAACATTGTAATGATAAAATACCTTTGAGTCGATCTTGACAGATTATTAAAGATTAAGTTTTGATATTAAAAATCTATTATATCACGATACCGTGTATTGAACCCTATGTTCAACATACAGGAAATCCAGCGTTTCTTATCCACACAAATGTCGTGACAAACGCAACCAGACATTTTGTTCGGACTTAGCTGATAAAAACAAATAACTCGAGTTTCATTGAGCTTTTAAAATGCCAATAAGAGGATTTTTGTTACTTTTAGACACGGCCAGTTTAGCTCAGTGCTAGGCTAAACTATACTTTGTTACACAAATGTGAGCGTGGCACCAATCCTCTCATCTAACCTTTGGGCAAGAATGTGAATCTACAAATGGATCAAATGACTCATAATCTTGTCAGTTATATAGTTTGCTTATGATTCATACTATAGACGGCAACAAAAATGAAAAATGTGTTTCCTATGAAGTGTCTCTTCCTGTTTTTCCTCAAAAAATTGATTTCTTGTATTCAGCACTAAAAACTTAAGTTTTGTACTGACACATACACATAGCATATGATACAGTTTAGAGCAGGGGGCTGCAACCTTTAGGATGAAAAGAGCCATTTTTGTCCCCTCTCACCCAAATAAAATGAATCTGGAGCCGCAAAACTCAAATAAAATGAAGATATAAAAATGCATAAAGGTTTTTATACAGATATATTACAGAACAGTAGTAGTTGTTGCATTTATAAAATGTAAAAACAAAGCTGTTGACATTTCATTGCTGTTTATACCCAACCTCCTATAAAGTGGTGGAAAAAATAAAACTTAATTATATACTGTAGACCTAGTCCTTCCATTGTTTGTGGCAAATGAATGAAATGAAAAGTAACCCTATTTGAAATGAATAAAGACATATTTGTATAATTTTATGTAGTTCAGGCTTGAGGAAACCTGCCTGTGGGTTAGTATGCAGATCCAAAGATATACATGACCTCTTCATGAACACATTGCTGCATTTAAAGGTGCATTATGTAATAAATCTAAAGCAACTGGCCATAAAATCCTCCTAATGTGTCACAGAGACTCAGGAATAATATTCACAGTGAACAGTACAGCTAAAATATTCTCATTAAAAAAAATCTTTTGCAGACTGCAAATCATGTTAATGTTTTGAAATCACGTTTTGGCATGTGGCGCCAACTACCGCCGTCTACCAATCCTTGCAGTCAGTAGAGAGTTGCTGCCGAGCAACCACGGGTTGCCAGTTACGTCTGAGCTACAATGGCGGAGAAAACGAAAACCTAAAAGACCCTCAGTATTTTGAATTTGAGTGTAATCACCGTTTTTGGCCACATTCTTACGTATGGTGCCTTTAAGTGTCCCAAATGGCTTCCCATATGTCACACACAGCTCTTCCAAGACTTTTAAATATTGCACTTGATGTAGACATGAACCATGTGGTTTCGCGTTACATCCCTGATGAGGTTACACACAAGAGTATGGTTAGATTGATGTGTGTGTTTCTGCAGATTGTGCGCTGTCCCTCTCTGCCCTGTGAGATCTCAGCCCCCGAGGAGTGTCTGTGGACGGACCTGATGATCGAGAAGCAGGTGCACGGACGCCAGGCCAACCACTACGCCTGCGTCAAGAGGGCGGACGGCTCCTGCTCCTGGTACCGTGGCGTCGCGCTGCCTAAGAAGGAGTTCCTGGACAACGAGGACCCTTAAGCGGGCTCGGCGCGTCCGACTGCCCACTGCACAGCCTGACGAAAATAAATGTAAACAATTCCAATGAAATGAAAATGTAACAGCATCAGGCAAAAGTGAGTTTTTTTTTTGATATCGAAGGAAAGTTAATGTGACATAAATATCTGCTGCTCTGAGAACAGCCTTTAGCCTCTCGAGGTCCAGGTTGTTCTCAGACACAGCGACTATGTTGAAACAAATTTAAGACGAAAAAAAAAGAAGCATCATGAGACATAGACTGGTCAAGTGATGATGTAACTTCCTCCTGAGGCTGGCGTCAGGAGGATATAAATTCTCGTTGAGACAGAGCACTTCCTGCCCGGCAAAGCTCTTAAACAGCTCTGCTCTCAGACTCCAAAACCAATCCCTATATCTGCGGACGATCATCCGTGACCCATTGTGTTTCTACTTTTATTACCTCATTCTCCATTTTATTCCAAAGCCAAAATTCCAAGTTGCCTTTTTTTGACACGGTTGTCTCCCTTTCTCCGAAAAAACACTTTTAAGTTACTGCTTCTCTCATCTTTTTTTCTGCCGGGAACTGTTTGACGCCCCACAGCATGTTTGATTGATCCCCCCTTTTCTTTTCTTTTCTTTTTTTTCATCACAATACATCTTGCATGGCTGATTTTTCTTGTCATGCATTTTAACAGCAGCCTTCACTGGACCAGTCTATGCTGTGTGAAGATGAACACTCCAAATTTAAACCTGCCTGTGAGGTTCAAAAACAACAAAAACAGTTCAACCAGAAAACACCCAGATTCCTCTCTCCTCCTCCTTCTTTCTTCTTCCTCTCATCTACACCTCTCTCCCTTGTTGTCTACACTATGTAGCTGTACAGTACCTATGCATATACTTTTGTTGTCACTTGATAATTATTATTATTATTATTATTTACTGCGTTAGAACTAGATTTGCACTTTTTTTTTGAGGATGAGTTCCAGTTCAAGACAAGAGCCTAAACACTCTGATGTGACAGTATTATCTTTTGCCCAGACGGACAGACAGACTGACAGATCCACCTCAGGTGCAGATTTAGCCTATTTTTTTTAAAATGCTTTCAGTGATCCATATTCAGACTCACGTGATCTTATTCAAACGCAGGTGAAACAGTACTTGCAGTGAAATAATTGAAAAAATAAACCAGAAGAGTGGTGAACGAGAGGTGCGGATGTATAAGGGAAGTTATTTCAGTGTCTTTGTATTTTCTGTCGATCGCAGTCGCCCGATTTTGCCAAATATATTCCCCACAGACATTTCATCTCACGACTAGTAACGTCTTTACCCGCTTGCTGTTCGCTTTGACTCGTCTTTTCTGCTCCTCGCAGTTATTAATGAAAGCTTTACCGCCGTCCTAGAACAAGCAAGTTACTCAATCAAAGTTTACAGTGCAGTTTTATACACCTCAAGCTACATTAACAAAAAAAATAAAAGTCTATATATAATGGAGTATTAGAGGCATAATTTAAAAGTAAACTCCTACCATTTTCCATTACTTTTGTATTTTTTCAGTGTTATTATTATCGCTGTCATCATCTTTTTGCGTGTGTTTTTTGCTGTCTGTGTCTACGATGTCTGTAGCTGTAGTGTTGGGTTGAGAAGGTCCTCTTGCGCTGGGATAACGTGAGAGTGAGAGAGAGATGAGTCCTTTTTTGGAGAGAAATGAGACATGGGTACCTTGTGTGAATAGAGGACTGTGCATGTGTTTGATGCTTTGTGTAAGTCCGGGCGGAGGACGAAAAAAAAAAAAATTCAGTATTATCAAATAAAAACCACACATTTGAAAGAACAAACGATGTCTGTGTAAGTTCATTTTGACTGCTTTTTATTTGGAGTTTGGTGAAGTAATTTGGTTTTGGTCTTTTTCCCAAGTCAACAATGTTCTATGAACCTGACAAATGACAGTTTGTTAGAAATAAAAACCATTTTGGAGGGTTCCACCAAGAACGGGGAAAGGGGTTTTAAAGGGTTCTCTGGATCAAAATGGTTCTCACTGGAACCATAGTTACTTTCCTTTCTTCGGGGAAGGGTTTTTATAAGCAAATGGTTCCAGGTAGAACCTCAGTCCTTGTAGAAGGACCCTTTTGGAACCCTTATTTCTAAGAGTCTATGAAGAAGGTCAACTTTAGCTTTTTATGTTGTCCTATGGATGAATGGTACAAACCCTGATGATCCTGGCAAAAAGTACTCAGCTTCTACTTAGGCAGTCACATTAGTATCATGACTAATACCCAGGACATGATGACTCATGGAACAAAAGAGATAAGAGAGTCCTTTATTCGTCCCGCACTGGGGAAATTTACAGCGTTACAGCAGCAAGACAGTAAAGATAATAAATAATAACCAAGCTCTAACAAGAAAAGTGAAATATAAAAAAGATATTAACACGTAGACGTTAAAAAAAGTTAAATAGAGTTACATAGAATAGGATGTATAGTGTACATAATAGACAATTTACAGAATATATACAGTATGGACTAGATATTTACATTATAGCCAGAGATTGAGCATGGGATATGTTTATATTGTACTTTGCAGTATATTGCACATGGGATGAGGAGTCTGTATGTAAAACACATTAGATGTGCTACGAAAAGGAAATAACAGAATAATAGGCCAAGGTAGTGGATTTACCTACTCCTGTATAGGATCATCTCATCAGCTACAATATTTTTTACTTGATCATTGGTTCTGCAAAATAAATATGAAGTTTCAACTTGTTTTAAACAAGCGATGGGTTTGCCTCAGTCTACCTCAACAAAAAAACATCATCAAAGTAATGCCTGTGATGTTCTTAAATTCATTTATTTTATGTTACTTAATTATTATTCATTTTTTGTATTTCTACTTTTATATTTTAAATGTATTCTCATACTTTACTTTCATTCTAGTTCTTATACCTTTTATTTCTACTTTTATATTTTGACATTTTGGATGAATAAACTATTCTGATTCCAATAGTTTATTATCCAACAGATCATTTATTTCATATCTGCTTTGAAAGAGTGAACCATTTGAATTGTTTGTACTTTAGAGCACATATGTCAAACTCAAGGCTCGGGGGCCAGATGTGGCCCGCCACGTTATTTTATGTGGCCCGCGAGTGATTAATTGGTCTTAAAACTATGTGTTAAAATAGGTCTATGCTGCTTTAAGGCGTGCATTGACCATAAACTACATTTCCCACAATGCATGGCGACTGCGGATCGCGGACCAGGTTACATCTATAATGCATCATATTTGTAACTTGAATAAGTAACAAATACAGAAAGTTATTTCACAATATGTTACGGAGTAGTTATCTTTATTTTACATTATATTTAGTTACATTTATTCTGTATGACAGTTACATCTGGCCTTTTGAGGGAAACCATTATGCTGATGTGGCCCTCAGTGAAAATGAGTTTGACACCCCTGCTTTAGAGAATTAACTGCCCCTGCCCCCCGACTCTTCACCTTTTGACCTTCGTATCACCTCTGTAATATTATGAAGCAGTCAGGTGTGGCCTTTATTTTGGCTGCTGTTAATTCCCCCTCTCCAGATATGAGAGCAGAGCACAGATTGGTCGTGAAGTCGGTCGGCAGGAGACAAAAACGCTCTTAAATAGATGTGGTTTATCGACTCGGCTAGGAAAATATTTGAGAAATGTGCAGGCTGGTCCCAGAGCAGGCGGTTTTGTCATCTCCGTTCTTTCTCGTCCTCACAGACGTCAGGAAGCAGAATCGCAGTGATGAGCCACTGTCAGAGAGGATGTCAGTTTGATTTGGGTGGACAGATGCAGGAAGTGCACCACTGTTGGGAAACTCAGGTTTAACTTCTCCTCGCTGGTTGAGAAACCACTTGGGTAAGTCTGCAGTGTGTTGTGACTTCTGCAACCTCTTTTTGAAAGTTTTGATTTCCTAAGAGTGACGGGAAGAAACACAGAACATGTCAAAAAGTATTTATTGATTTAAAAAAATACTATATAACATCTTATTATTTTGTGTTGGAAATATGTGAGAGGAGAAAGTGACACACAGAGAGAGAATTGTTATGGTTTGCAATCATATATGATCATTAAAGTACTAACAATAAAAAAATCCCCTTAAAATGAAGATACAATTCATACAGCAGAACTCCTTTTCTCTGTATGATCATGTGATTGTGTGAATCATACAATATAATGCAGCAGATCAACACACCACTGTCCTCTGTAGTTGTGATGCCACCCAGTGGCCACCAGAGGACACAACAGTCAAAAGACTTGGGTGAGCTCAGGATTCCTCAGCTCATTTAATTAATGTCTTCATAGGAAGTTATGGCTGTTATGGCACAAAATAACGAATAATAATAGTGATAAAATGAAGTAAAATACAAGAAATGACCACGCACCTTCAACCAACAGTAATAAATTCCAGTTTCTTTTCAAATGTGGGCACAGTTATGACAGATTTAATGTTATTGTTTTTGATCCACATAACCAAATAAAGAAAAACAAACATTTTTTGACCCCAGATTTCATTGACTGTGAACCAAACATGTCATTAGTTTGGCTGGTTTTTCATATTTATCTTTAAAATATATATATATTAATAATAATACATTCATATTTGTTTGATTGCTGTTTATTATTATAAGCAGAGAGAGAGGGAAAGGCGGGAGAGATGAAAACACAGAGATGAAATGTGTCAGAAAGAGTTCAAGAGGAGATGAGGTCAAGTGCAACAGAAGGAGGTCGACTCTCCAGAGAGAGAGAAGGACGTGAAAGGGAAATTTAATGAGTGACAGAAAAAGATAGAAAAGCAGCTCTGTATGTTCTCAGGAAGTGTGGCACCAAGAGAGACAATCTAAGAAAACAGATGGATGATGACACATTTGCCTTAAATCACTCATTACGGGAAACAAACTACCCATACATAAATTTGCAGAATCTCTTAAAAAATAAAAAACAATAGTTTGGAGTCCTGCAATTGTGAGGTCATTATCAACAAAAGTGCTCAGAAATCCTATAATAAAATATATTTGCTTTAAAAAAATACAAATACGTACCTATAATATTCCCCAATGGCTTTTATAATAACTTTTTCATTTTAATCCATCAGATTATAATACCAGCCTCCACCGCACAGACAATGGTGGTATAAATAACAAAAAAAGTGTGTGAATGATCCGAATTATTCTGCTGAGCTCAATGAGAGAGAATTATAAAATTTCTTATACGTATTTTCATTGTTTTTTTATTGTCTCTACTGAATATATGATTGTGACAATACAAACTATATCTGCATTTCTCTTTTGTTTATTTGCTCAGCTCTGACTAAATTAAACTGGGCTCTGTGTGTGTGTGTGTGTGTGTGTGTGTGTGTGTGCGTGTGTATGTGTGTGTGCATGTGTGTGGGTGTGAAGCAGGAGGATATGAGCTTGAGTGCATGTGTGTGCACATTTTGTCATCACTTCCAAGAATACTTTAACAACTGTTCTAAATGACACACTCATAGGTAGGTGTGTGTTTTTTTTCGGGTATTACTCATGTTGTGGGGACCGAAATCTGTTTACACAATCACGTTATGGGCACAAAAAGCAAGTCCCCTTTTACACAAATGATTACATTTTAAGGTGGAGAAATGGTTATGATGCATTAGGGTTAGGGTTAGGGTTAAGGTCAGGGTTAGGATTAGTCCAGTAGTAGTTAAGGTGAAGGTTAGAGTCAGTCTCCAGTAAATGAATGTAAGTCAATGTAATGTCCTTTGAATTGATGGAAACCAGACTGTGTGTGTGTGTGTGTACTTTTTATTCATATCTTTGTGAGGTCCACAAAATGTGAAATCCAGAACCTCACAACTTTAAAGTGTTTTTCAGGGTTAAGACCTTGTTTTAAGGTTAGAGTTATAGGGTTTAATGTTAGGGTAAGCGGGCTAGGGAATGCATAATGTCAATGATGTGTCCTCACTAAGCCATAACAACAAGTTTGTGTGTGTGTGACTTCTTTCATCTGTGTACGTATCTGCCCATAAAATCCTGCATTGTGCATCACAGAGCAACGACAGGTTGTTGTGCGTACACAAGTGGAACATGTGAGGTGTGAGAGGCTGGATCCAGGAGTGAGGTCAAGAGTATATGAACATGAGGGAGGCGGGAGGAGAGAGAGAAAGAGAGGGAGAGAGAGGGAGAGAGGGAGAGAGGGAGAGAGTAAGAGCGTGGATTGTGTTTTCTCTGAGAGTCTGTCAGAGTCTGGTGGTATAGTCAGAGGAGAAAAGGCTGAAGCTCTTATAAGTCTGACACTGACCAGAGGAACGGTGGATGAAGAGAGGATGCTGAAAGGTTACGAGCCTGGGAAGTGGTGACTCCACGCGGTGTTGTGATGGGGACCGTGAGTGAGCTGTGTGCCTCCAGTTTCCAGGCGTTTCTCTGCCCTACAGTTCGGCCTGCTGCAGCCACAGGTGAGTGCATGCTCACGTCAAAAAACGTGTGTACCAGCTTAAGGGCAAAATTAAGTCGGCTATAACCGTTTTTGAGGACTCTCAGGCATCTTTTTACTTTAAAAATGAAAGTTTGAAAGACCAATGTGTGAGTTATTACCATTTTTGAGACATTCCCAGATGCTATACTTAATTTAAAATGACTCACTTTTATTTATTTTTTTGAATTAGCACAATTATGTTTTTGCAATCTTGTGCTGTTTGAGTACATTTTTTGACTTCAAAACTTGTGGTTGGCTGACTGACCGACAATGAAAGGTGAAATTCAGAGATAAAAATGAAAAGTGGTGAAAGATTCAGAAAAAGAATCAACCTGGACTCAAGAGTTTTGTTGTTGTTGAAATCACTGTTTTATAACAGCTCTTGTTGCTTTTGTGCGACTCTCGATTGCCTATAAATGACAGACAAACACAGCGAGACATGTACAGCAAGACTGGCACAAAGCGATGCCAGTGTTCAGTTGCCGTGGTGATCTGTAGACACAGTGCTCTGTGTGTGTGTGTGTGTGTGTGTGTGTGTGTGTGTAAATTGTGCGCGCACCATGCTGTGTTTTTGACATTTCTGTGGTCATGTACACATATATGAGTCAGGCAAACTGTGCGTGTGTGTGTGTGTGTATGTTTGTGTGAGATGGTGGGCTCTATTTGAAAACATGACGCACACTCACCGTCCTCTGGTCCAGGAACCTCCTTCTCCAGTGGGAAGCTGCAGAGACGTAATCTCCATCACTGCCCACTGTTCTCCCTCTGCACAGGTTATTTCAGATAAAGTGTTCTTCATACTGTGCTCATTCAAAAGCCACTCTGACTCTCTGGAAGCAGCACTCAACACTCTCAAGACTTTTATCTCTGTTGCTGGACTTCCCCTTCTTCTTCTTTTTTTTTTACGCCATGTCATTTCCTCAGCTTTATCCTATGCTTCAAGGCCTCTGCAGCAGTGTGATGTGTTTTCACAGATGAGCCCGTTTAAGCACAGAGTATATGTTGAGACGACATACAACAGCTCCCTTTGAGAATGATTATAACAGCTTTAAATTCACCATATATCCGCCAAAGGCGTGAAGTCGCCGGTTCGTTTTTCTCGCTCTTCTTGATCTGTGCAGACATTTCAAGGGTTTCAGAGATGCAGCGTCTGCCTCCAACGTCTACACAGTGAAGCTGAATGAGAGTTGATTACAACATGATAAAGAGCTTCCACAGACTCCACCGAAGGAATCGTGTTCACAGGGTGAATATTAGAAAAAGAGAAAGTCTGGTTGAGTTTTTAAATTGCAGCAGCTCTTCCACCTCCCTGCCTGAACACATCCTGTTTTTTTGGTGTGTCCAAACTGAATAAAGCACCAATTCAAGCGCACAGCTGCAATCCTTTGGCCTCCTTTTTTTTTTTTTTCCTCCACCCTTCCTTACATCCTCTCCTCTCCCTTCCAGTATCAGACCTGCTTCCTCAGTCTTCACGCCCATGAAGAAAAACATGTCTCCCATGTTCAGCAGGTGGGTGGTGGTGGCATTAATTCCATGTCAGTTCACTTTTATGACATCTCGTTATGTTGTGTGTCCTCTTACTGCACGAATGGAGAGAAACTAATGTTATTGCAGAGATTTTCATCATTTCAACAGGGTGGAGTGCTTAAAAACCTGAGAAATGTGCACGTATGCTCAGGCCAAAACACATTAACACTGTTTTTTATGGGCAGATAAGCTCCCTACACACACACACACACACACACACACTGATTTACTATGCAAATTGTGTCTCTTTTTCTTACTATACGCTGAGTACCATTATCATCACAAGACAAAACAATGAAATAGAAGACAAAAATGAATCAAGCAGATCAACATTTCAACTTTGAACAACAAATTCTTTCAAACACATTTAGATTTTTACATTATTTGTGCAAAAGAAATCAAGGATATTAGAAATATAATCAAATTAAAATGACTCTGTTTTCAATTCAAATGCATTTATTTATGTAGCATTTTTCCATAGTGCCCGGTTAATTTGGACCATGAAATATTGCTATGGACGAAAGTGATGATGAAGTTAAAAAACGAGCTCCACCTATAGATCAGCTACTACCCACACTGGCAGTAAGCTGCCCCACCCACCCACAAATATGACACCATATTCATCATGATGTAGGAGTCATCGTCCGTTCCTCTGTCAGATCATTTTGTTCTCTGGTATTTTTAGGCTTGTTTTACATATATTTAAGATATATAACCACGGATCACCAGAGTGTGAGGGGTCACTTCAACGTCAGCTTAGAGCTCATTGAAGAAGCTCAGGGCTTCATTCATTGTCCTGTTACAAACTCCATCTTCTTTTCTCTTTCTCTTTGCAGGACATTTGCATTCTTTCATTTCCTCACTCACAGATTTCTGAATATTTCCATCTCTATTGTTAAAGGGATATTTGAGTTTGAGATATTGGCACATTATCATCTCTGACTTATTATATGATTATACACGTGGACAAAATGTTAGTCCACTTCTGTTAAAAAAAAGTAAACCCCACAATGGTCACTGTAATAACTGAATAACTGAAACTAAGAAAGGTAACTATACAGTACATAAAACACTTTTGGTTAGTTTATGTCTTAGGTGAATCCAAACAAAGGATTTCAAAGACTGAAGATAAACCATTGATGGAAGCAGCAGTGATTCAACAATTCCTCTGTGCCTTGATACAAAATTGCTTATTTTCTCTATCGACATTGGTTCAAGGATTGTCCGGTTTCCAAACTTCGGTTTCCAGTGGGGAAAAGTTTGTGTATCTGTGACAAAAGTCGACAGACACATTCTTAAGATTTCATAGACTGAGGCAGACATAGATTTAATCAGGTGAGCCTTTTTGCAAGATATGCCTGGGATCTGATTTCTTTGTGTCTCTGTTGGCGTGCACAGACATTTGGAAGGGCAGGGGCGAAAATGAAAAGAGCACCTACTGCACACAGGTGGGGCAGGCAAAAACTAGTCCACTTGAGGCTTCTCTCCATAGTAATGGCATATAGTAGTGTTTTCGGACTGGGAAGTACATAAGAGAGCTCTAAATTAGTTTTAAATCAAAATGACACCTGCACACAATCAAGAGTTTATATGAAGGACCACTATAATGAATACCACATTTCCCACCAAGTGTACAGGGACATCCTTTACAGCACTGCATCACTTTCTATCACAAAGATAGGCATTTTCTACACTGTATATGGTTTCAACTAAGGACACCACTTTGGACATGGTCATGTAGGGGCAGTAGGCAACTTAATTACGGCACCCAGTTGCAAGGGCATCTTATAGGACTTCTTCATCTCTCTCTACTAGAAAGGCACTCCTTTCGAAACAATCACATTTATATTTTGCTTTTGATGTGTCAATACCTGATCTAAGCACACTTCACAAACCTGAACTATCCCATTAACAGCTGTTTGTCTGTGTGTTCATGAAGTTTTCTGCAGCAGATGTGTGTTGTGTATTTATTTCAAACTTCAACTTCAAATCCCATTGAATCTAACAAACCATATCCATCTGTTTTTTGTTACCCGGTCCCTGATTGGCTGCGGTTGCTGAGGCCACGCCCATGCGATCCGGCTTCACCAGCACCGGCTGTCTCTGAACACTTGTCATTAAGCTCCACTGTTACAGTGAATGAAAGACGGAGCACACACACACACACACTGAAAGTTTACTTTAAGTTTTAGAATAACGCTCCGCTCTAAACAAACAGCGCGGAAATGGTTTTGAAGTCGGAAGACGGCGTCGGTAAGTTGTCGTTTGACTCGTTGTGTTTAGCGCTGCTCTTACATGTACCAGGGCTAAGTTAAGAGGCTAACCAGCTAACTTTAACGCTAGCTAACGCAAACAAACAAACACGGAGGATAATAGCAGCTACGTCGCACTAGGTTTGGATTTAATGATCTAAACAAGTCCTCATCTGACTCATTTGCTAATACTCTTCATTCATTGGCACAAGGGACCCTTTATTATTAAGCTGGGATCAGGCCAGACCTCGGGGAGACTCTGCTTACTGAACAGTGCTGCACAATTCACGTGTCTATAAATACAGTCAATGCGCCATTTATTTGATAGGAGCAGAAAGACTTACCCTCAAAAATACATTTAAAAATCAATGTACTGCTCAGCTTTCTGACCTATGTCAGGATGTTGTGGACATAAAAAAAAGTCTATTAAGCCAGCTTCCTCACAGCTGCATTGGTGTTTCCTCTAACAGTTTAAACCACTTTAACAGGATGTGATTTTACACTGTGAGGTTACATAGCTGTCAAAACAGATCACTAATAAATGGCTACCAAAAACATACAAGATGGAAAACATCAGGACTTAAACTAGTGCAGATACTCAATCTTCCTAATGTGAGTGCTATATAATTTTAAACATAATCATAATGCTTGTATGTTGTTTCTGACTTATATTGTAACCTCTTTGTCACACCATGATGTTGAACTTTTCTGTGTTGGTGCACGTACATAAAGTTCACTGGTGGATTTGTCTCTGGTGCTCAGGCCTTGAGGCTGTGTGATTGTGATCGGTCACCAGGGAGTTTACCATAACCACGGGGTTATATGACTCTGTGGAGCTTGTCATCTTGCAGACCAGGGAACATTGAAACACACAATTATAGCCTTGTGAACGCCGAAGTGGACAATTATTGCCTTGTGAAGGTTGCCAGGCACATAAAGTCGAACTCTTAATATTTCGGAAGTGCAGCTCATTTGTTTGCCACAGCCCCACAACGTTGCCTTGGTTTGTTGTTGTTGGTGTGTTTGTTCATTACAAGCAAACACATGTGGCAGGCAGAGAAGCCAACAGTTGATTTACATCTACGTCCTCTCTGTCCCATGTAAAATGATGTCCATGTGGGGGAGCCTGTGTGCGATGCTCCACTCAAAGAAGGGAGGAGTCATGATGGACAGAGAGTGGGTGGGTGGGGGGTGAAAGAGAAGAGAATTAAAGAGTTTTCTCCTTCACCCATACACCCTCATCCCCATTTAACTGGAGGCCTACTCCCCTCATCTCCTCTCTGTTGGATGAGTGCCTGAGGATTAAAAGCAGGCATGCGCAGGACTAGAGGACCACAGGGCTGGGAATGGGCTTGGAACAGATCAGGCAGTACTGGATTATTACTGTGCTGATGGAGCTTTTGGCTGTTTCACACTGGAATAAGTGACTAAAACTCGGTGCCTTGGACTCTTGAGAGCCAGAGTGAGAATCAAAGCTCGACCTCTAAAACTAATTGCGTTTTGCCGGCTGCCCTGGGAGACTGGTGGTGGAGCCATCCAGCATACCGACGCTTTCTCTGGTATGAAGCTCAGGATTGTGACATTAATGTGTAGGTGTTGAGTGCGTCATCATTACTTCTGCATCAGAGCAAATTTGCAGAAACTTCTCTGAAATGAGTGTGCGTGATGTGTCATGCCTTCCTCCAAAACATCATTAGAGCTGGAAACTAAGGCACTATAGGTATAAAGAAACTGCTGTGTGATTGTTGTGGTGAAGCTGTTGTTTTTTCCCTAATGTCGTTGCATATTTAGAGGATGTGATGGTGTTTTAACTTTAATAATACTGAAACTAGAGAGTAGGATTAAAAGTCTGTTGGTCATCCTGAACAGTTGTCACTTGCAGCACCACGATGACAAGGTGTCCCATTACCGACCAACACAAACACACACACTTGCCGACTTCAAGAGTATGCAGAGCAGCTGGTTGAGCAGCCTGTTGACACGTTTTTAGTTTGTATTCTATTTTCATGTGTGTTTTTGCTTACTTAAGATGCATCATATGACAGTTATTTCATTTATCCACTTGCTGCTATTCTTTCTCTTCATGCTACATGAAGGACATGTGTGTAAATGCTATTTTCACTGCCCAACTGCTCACAATTGTGTGTTATTCCTGTCCTCAGGTTTATTATAGTAACTAGTGTGGCCTACTTAATGCTTTCTATCTGTGTATGATGAGCAAGTGCGTCACTCTCTGTGTGTTTTGGAGTATGTTAAGTGAGTATCCAAGGCAGCCGCACCTGCCATGCCACACTGGACGTTTCTGGAATTACTTCTACTTCCTCAAGAATGAATACTGATAGAGATTTAACTTAGAAATGGGCACATACCAGTACCATAAACATATTTATTTAAACGTATCGAAGGATTTAATCTCATTTTATTGATTCATCTGCAGCATGTTTTCTTGATTTATTAATTCAACAGTTGGCCAGAACGAAGGGGACATTCCAGAGCCCACATTTGTGGCTTGAATTTAATTTAGTTTTGTCTGGAAAATGACCTCAATTCAAGAGTTATTCAGTTTCCTTTCACAGATGACAGGAACTAAAACTAGTAAAGTTTTGGTTTGGAACAATAATTGACATGATTGTTAATCCTCGAAAATAGTTTCGCCTCTCGTCGGGTAGATTTCTGTATTTGTGGTTCTGCATACATTTAATCTCCAATGTTGTGATAACCAAATACTTAATTGTGATTAAATTGTGAAATAATTTTCAGGTTGGCTTGGTCTTTGTGGCAAAGTGAAATGAGCAGTTCATCCTCAGCGTGACTCCTCTAATGAGGCTGACAAACAGCAGCAGCACAGCTTGATTTGTCCTCTCTGGCTCCTTATTACTCTGCATAAATTGTGCCCTTTCTCAACATTTGTCTCTGGTTAGAGCATTTAATACGTCTCAGAAAGACGCCACAGCAAAACACTTTATTATTAGGCGCCCAGTGGAGTGGAGCAGAAGGCACAGTGGAAATCACAGAGGTGATATGTGGAAAAATGATTAGACATTGAAGCAATGAATGGATTATAAACTTTAGCACACATTTGTCATGGCGGTTTCCATTTCTTATCATTCTTCTCCATTTTCCCTGTTTCCCGTCTTCATGTTTTCTCAAGAAAAACCACAAGTCAGTTACTAACAGATGAACATTTCCCTACTCTTGTTATCGTACCTCTGCAGATTGTAAATGTGTCCGTGTGAGGGAACACAAACGTTTGTTCTAGGGTGTGTTCCAACACTAGTCATTTGTTTAATTTGGTTACTAAAACCAGTGGAAACCAACTGTTACTAACAGATGTCATGGTTAGGCAATGCATGGATTAGTCAGTGGATTACAAATTAATCATGAACTCACTGGATAATTAATTATTGTAAAATATTTCCCACCTTTCTTTTTGACGCGATGCACTTTTGGTTTAGAAGTAATTGCCATTTTTTACATTTTGTTTTATAGATTGAGCTTTTAGGCAGGCAGCCCTACATTAAACACTGTGGCTGAAAGATATTTTAAAACATAATTGTAGAAACAGATACAACATTCTTTAGACTCTGTGTAATTTCACTAGCTATATGCATATTTTAAATTCTGTAATTTCCAGGAAACTTTCTCTCTCCAATTCTGTTTGAAGTTGGATTCGAAAAATCTGCCTCATCATGCCGCATCTTTGCAACAATCTATTTAAATAATTTCACCGCTTAAATAATGAGCTGTCTTAGTGCAAAGTAACACTCGGTTTTACTCTGACAACTTTTATTCACCCTGTTTAAAACATTTTCTCCCATTCTTCTCTGAATTTAGTCTTTCTGTGTCTTACACCTACATGTTTTCTGTCATAAATGTAAAAGAAAATGTTACTGTTTCCTTGACCACTACTGATTATGTTTCAGCTCGTGTGTGTGTGTGTCTTTCTGGACTTAAAGTAGGTTGATTTCATCCTCTCATTTGAGGTTTGGATGCCATCGGGGTTGATGGATCAAAGATTGTGTTGCCATAGTGACCTAAAGCAGTGGGACGACTTTTTCCTCTGGGCATGTTTGTGTGTGTGTTTGAGAGAATAGTTGATGTTTATATCACATGTTCTCCTCTCTTGTCTCCTCAGTGCCCGATGACCTCAGTCCAGAGGAGAGACAGGAGCTGGAGAGCATCCGCCGCCGAAAACAAGAGCTCCTGCAGGACATACAAGTAAGAACGAGCCTCTGGTGCTGCTTCTGCTCTCTAACATTACACATGCTCTTCCTGAGCCCATGATTACCATCTGTGTCAGGGCTAAGGATGGAGACTAATGGCTTTTTGTTGAATCTGAATCCAGTTTCAAAACCACATCCAGCCTTTTAATAATATAAGCAAATGTATATACAGTACTGTGAAAAAGATTCTTCTCCACCAGTTTTGTTGTTGGGTCATGTCTGTGACTGAAAGTTGGTCTTGTATAATAGCAAACATTAGTTTGTGTTCCACTCCAGTTTGAAGAGAGCCAGGGCCATGTTTGTTTAAGTGTAAGAGTAGGTCACACTAAACGCTTGACACTTTAATCTGTGAATATGATAAATTAATTTCTTAGAAATTAGTTGTACTGTATCGTCTTTATTACCAAAGCAACACATGTAATCATGGTGGCATAAGTCTTTTGTACAGTACTGTATGTGTTTAAAAACTGGTAATAAAAGATAAAAACACATGCATCTATTCAGCACATGGTGTACTGTAGATGATTACATGTGTTGTCTCTCATGTGTTTTCATTGAAGATGTTTATATGGTGATGGCTGTAGGGAAAGAAACGCTTAAACTGTCTGCTGCATGTTTTCATGGACTGCTAACATCTGCCTGAGGGCAGAAGTTCAGAGAGATGATGAGAGGGTGGGGGTTAGTTCTTCTTCTGTGATGTTTGAGGTTCTCTGCAGACAGTGAGAATGTGATAATGAAAACTGAACTTCGTCATTGATTGAATATTGACCATTCAGTGTCTTTGTGTTGAGTACATTTTATTTTATACAACAAACTTGAGCTGAATTCATCTGGATTTCAGCTTCTCGGCCTTCAGTCTATTTCTGTTTTCTGTCCTCGGTGATTACTGCTGGGACAAAATGCTTCTCCAACAGGGCAGCGGTGCCAGGGAGTTTGTTTGTTTCTGTCCCTGTTGTGAACCCTGCGGTTATCCCTGTGGACTGTTGCGAGTACAAATGAACAATACGTTCACATTTTTTATCAAAGGTTTTTCTGATGTTCATACAAAGTGTCAGGTGACTCGGCTAAACAAATCTTCCCGTTTTATAGACTTTTCAGTGTATAATGTCAATTAGTTTTCCCTGGACAGCATGTACCTGTTTCAACGGCACATATTTATGAAAGTGCGAGTCTTAAACCATTCAGTTATGTCAGATGGAGACACTGCAGCAAAAACAAATTCATACAATGAACTAATGTTTTTCCTTTTTCTTCCTCGAATTGTTCAGGTCTTTTTTTCCGTCTCTTGTCTCTGGGGATAATTGTGTTCCTGCATGTCTAGACCGGTGTTCATAGAAGGGCTTTGTGTGTATGTGTGTGTACTTTTTTCAAACCTTTTTTGGCACAAACACTGAATTTGTCAGGACAAGTAGTCCTCATGGAGACCAAAACCTGGTGCTGATGAGGTAGAAGTGATTAACTTTAGGGCTAGGATGTGATTTAAGGTAAGGGTTAGACGTTACTTGATTATAATTAAAGTAAGGGACAATGCTTTGTTTAGGCTTCAGAGTGTGTGATATGATTAGAGGAGCGTAAGGCTGGGTCATATGGGGAATATTTTTCCAAAATACTTTCACGATATAAATCAAATTAATGTTTCTGTCTAGTGTGATATTGCTTATAAATAAGATCTTGATATCTTTAGAAAAATAAAAACAGATCAGTATCACGTTATACAGCGATAGTTTGTTAGAACAACAATATGTACATTGTTCTTAGAATGTTGTGTTTTAAGTGATTTTTTTTTTTTTTTGTCAATTTCATGTATTTTTGTATTTCACTAATTTCTTCAATATAATGAATATCATGATACTCAATGCAACAGCCTTTAAAGCCAGGAAAAGTTGTCACTGATACCTTATCACGATTTCCAAAATGAGAGACGATATCTATGATATAGATATAATACCGATATATTGCCAAGCCCTAGTGCTTGCTTCAAAACCCATGTCCTCAGTCAGGAAGGTGGGTATTCAAGTATATTACTAAGGTGGACTCTAGTTCAATGTTACTCTGTGTCTCGCCCTGGGGGCAAATGGGAAATGATCTATGAATTATTTCAGTACTGGAACCAAAGGATGCATTTTGTTTATACAGGGTTGTTACCATGGGAGCACACATGGAGGAATCCATACTCGAACAACTGCAGTTATTTATTTTAGGAGCCGTGTCATATAGCATGGTTCCTACTCTCTGTAAACGATAATGAAGCTAATCTGAGACGATGTCCGTGTCTGTTTCTCTTTTATTATCTCACTTGATTATCTTTTCGGTTCAGCGTTTCTCTCCTCTGATCTTTCCTCCCCTAAAACGTCTGACTCTGAACGGCTCTGCTAAGCCAGTCAAAGTCTTTGATCCTGCGTACTCCTGTCTCCAGTGTGACACAGTCAGACAGAGCGGGCAGGGCGTCAGGGGGGGGAGAAGGCCCTGAAAATCTAGGTCAGCACAGGGGAGCTGAAAGGGGGAGAGTGGGGGAGAGGAGAGTCGGGGAAGGGTGGGTCAGCATTGACCCCAGAACAGGTGCTACAGCTCCGAGAGAGGATTTTGTGCAGAGAGCGGCCGTTCCACATAACTCCTGCTGAGAGCAAGAAAGAGTTGGACTGAGAGAGAGAGAGTGAATCATGTCTGCACTGCTGGGTTTTATTGGGTCATCTCATCTGTCTGGATATGTTGGTCAGTGAGATATAGCTGGAACAGACAAGCACGTTTGATGGTTTCTGCTGATGCTAAGATAAAAGTATCTCGAGGTAAAGGGTCAGACGTCACACAAATATCACATGTTTTTTTTGGTTACAGTTTCCATCTTTTTTATGACTCCTTTTCCCTTCTCTCTCTCTCACTCTCTCTGTCTGCTCTCAGAGACTGAAGGACGAGATAGCAGAGGTGACCAATGAGATTGAAAACCTGGGCCAGACTGAAGAGAGGTAAAGTGTCTCTCAACAACCGCATCTGTGCGCACATGTGTAGGCGGCTGCAGTCCACTCAGCCTTTGTTTTACTGGGAGTGCATTCATGATGAAAGCTGGGGAAATGACCGGAGAAATCTGCCCCAGGCTCAGAATGCCCAGAGCCAGTTTAATGCCTTGTGGGATTTAGGGCTGCAATCTAAAATTGACAGTCTGCAGTATCCATTAATCTGTAGATTATTCTAGTCTAATAGATGGAGAAAAAAAACTTGGTAAAATCTGTGTTCAAGACGCAAAGATACTTGTTCAGGAAGGTCGGAGACATTGGAGAAGAGTTTAAATATGAATACTTGCACTCAAATTTATTAGTCTTATCGTCAGTCATTTCAGTGCTTATGAAATTGTTGTAATTATAATGTTACAACGTCATGTTCATTTTAGCAGTTTTCATTTTATTTTTAGGAAAAGCATGCAGAGGAGTAAACAGATGGCCATGGGCCGAAAAAAGTTCAACATGGACCCAAAGAAGGTGAGAGTGAATCGATGTTGCTGAGCCTCGTGTTACAGGGGAAAAGTAGTGCTGAAGCTAATGAGTAATTCTATTCATGACTTTGTGTTGTGTGTTTGTTTTTTCTTCCAGGGGATCCGTTTTTTGGTGGACAGCTCTCTGCTGAAAAACACCAGAGATGACATTGCCCAGTTTCTCTACAAGGGGGAGGGGCTTAACAAGACGGCCATTGGGGACTACCTGGGGGAGAGGTGAGTGATGATCTTTCAAAGTAATGGACCTTTTAGTGCTTTTATCAAAAATTCATTTAATATACCAGCATTTTGATGATATTTTGATCATTTAAATTGCAGTGTCTTAAATGTGAATATTTTCTGGTTTCTTTGCTCCTCCATGAAAACAAAATGTCCTTACTTAAGTACAGTAAAGTCACTTCAGTGTGTGTTTAGTTATTTTTGACACATTTTAGTGAACTGGATGTCTTTGGTTTATGGAAAAAACAAGTCAACTGTTTTGATGGTTTATCAGTTTGATAAAGGCTAATTACAACAAGCATAGATTATTTGGCTTCATAAATGTGAGTATTTCCTGGTTTTTTTGCTCCATGTAACAAATAAATCATTACAACGGAATCATTTTGGTTGGGGACAACACTAGACATTTGAGAACAGATTCATCAATAAGTGACAATAATTTGCCTTACTACACTTTTAAAATTAACTGTTGCAGAACTGTAATTTGAATGTGTCAGAAGGGAAAACTATAATTTCTGTATACATGTATATGAGCATGTTGTGTATTAGCAGTTTTTAAAGCTCATCCAATAATTTTTTCCAATCCATTTTTATCTGATTCATAGATCTTATCCCTCTATTTCAGCTGCCAGCTCAGTGAGATAAACAAAGCTGTGTTCATATTTTGATCCTGTTCTTGTTCTGCTTACCCCCCCTCCCTCCCTGTGTGCATGTGGGTGTGTGGGTGTTTTTTTTTTCTTGTTTTGTGCAGAGATGACTTCAACATCGAGGTTCTGCATGCCTTCCTGGATTTGCACGAGTTCACAGACCTGAACCTGGTTCAGGCTCTCCGGCAGTTCCTGTGGAGCTTCAGGCTGCCTGGTGAAGCTCAGAAGATCGACCGCATGATGGAGGCGTTCGCCCAGAGATACTGTCACTGTAACCCTGGAGTGTTTCAGAGCACAGGTACAGGAGTGAGTGTGTGTGTCATAGTCCCGATTTACCTCATATCCTAGTCACACACAGTGTCGGAAAACAACGCCCACTGTACATTAAACTGTTGGAGTTCTTTGTATTGTTGAACCAGACAATTAAAACTAAAGCAACAATGAAATGGGGATTATGAATATAAAAGACAATGATAGAAGTGAGATATGCTGGAAGTTATATTTTTGCCCGAAATGAATTAAGTTACATCCACTGAGATCTTCTCTTCAATTTGGGTCAAAAAACTTCATATATATTTTTTTCCAGATACTTGTTACGTGTTATCGTTTGCGGTGATCATGCTGAACACCAGTCTACACAACCCCAACGTCAAGGACAAACCCTCTGTTCAGCGATTCACAGCGATGAACAGAGGTATCAACGATGGAGGAGACCTGCCCGAGGAGCTGCTCAGGGTGAGAGATCTGTGATCGCTTTACTGTGCAAAAACCAAAGGTCCCATTTTCTTCAAAAAAAATGCCTGAAAACATCCTGTCTATAATAATGTTTGTTTACCTCAATACACAGAATATTTTCTATGAACACTGTTAAATACTGTTGTGATCTTTCCCTGTAGAACCTGTACGACAGCATCAAAAACGAACCATTTAAGATCCCAGAGGACGACGGGAATGACCTCACGCACACTTTCTTCAACCCTGACAGAGAAGGATGGCTTCTGAAACTTGGTTTGTGCATCCATGTTACAATTGGACTGTAATTCATTCATTCATTCAGACAGACCGCCCCCTGCTGGATTGACAATGAAAAGTTGACTGAAACTTACTTGAAAGTAAAAAATCCACATGTTGATTTTGTTTTTGTTTGTTTGTGTTTCATGGGTTTTAAACTCCAGGAGGTATGTACTCTTTAACTCCCCAGCTTGATTGCATTGCTTGGTTTCTGAGCTGCACCCCACCCACCCCCACACCCCCTTCTGTTTTTACTTCCACTGTCTGCGCATTCTCCTTTACGTCCAAGCTTTAGTCAGATTAAACACGGATCACTCGCCGTTATTCTGATTTCACATTGTGCTCGATGTGAAAAACGTCCGTCGTTTCACATCTGCTTCTAACTCGGACTCCTTAATCTGGCCACTGACCCATGTTTTAACCTCAGCTTTCAGCTGTTTTAACTTGCTTATTAGTGTCATCAGTGTGCTTCACAGTGTTGCTGTTGTCATATGAAGTCCAGTTTGCTGCTCCAGCTCGTGCTTTCCGTCTCTACCACAGCAGTAGCTCACCTGTGATTTCCCCTCAGGTGGACGGGTTAAGAACTGGAAGAGACGCTGGTTCATTCTCACCGATAACTGTCTCTATTACTTTGAATACACCACTGTAAGTAGTTCCTGGCTTGACTGCATGTCAGTGTTAGGACATGAATACAGTATTAGATCTTTCATGAGGTAATTAACTTTCTTTACTTTGCCTTGTTTACTAGGATAAAGAACCCAGAGGAATTATTCCATTGGAAAATTTGAGCATTCGAGAAGTTGATGACTCCAAGAAACCGGTAAAGACATTCTTCTCCTTTCTCTTTATGCCACGTGTCATGTAGTTGTTGTGCTGCTTCTCCACATGAAGTAAGAATGTAATTAAAATGGTATCTTAGTTGCTTAGATAAGTAGTGATAAAAAGGTTCAAGAGACTTTGATACATTTTTTTATTATAATAGCTTTTTTATACAACACAAGTCACATAACATTTATCAGAGAATTGAAAAAAGAAAGTAAAGTACATTTCAAAGTGCCCTTATTGTTGTAATAATAATAATATAACATTTAACAGTTATTAGTCATACGACACTAAATAATTAAAAACACAACAAGCCTCTACCGTTGTAATATCATGAAGAAGCATGTCTAAAAACATGTTTTTGAAAGAGCCCTTAATGAAAAAGCATGTTATTAGTCACAACACTTAGTAAATAATAAAAAAAACACAGCAAGTGTTATAATTGATAATGTAGTAATATCATTAAAAACTTGTCTAAAAATGTGTTTTTTAAAGTACCCACATTACATGGCACATTTCGACACTTGTCAAATAGCACTTGAATCAACATTTGACACCAATAAAAAACTAACCTAACAAATGTTCTTAAAAGTGCCTATGTAATAAAAATAATAACATTTTTATAGTGTTTTTGGAGCTGTAAAATCCATAAAAACAAGTCTAAAAAAGTGAGCTTTCAAAAGTACGCATTTGTCCCTCCTCCCACTCTTTCACTTAGACCGTAAATGCATCCTCACGTACTCCAGAGCACTCCGCTGTTCTTAGGTGGACTCATTTATCTGTTCTGCAGTGACACTTTTTTTTTTAGAAACGTTGAGAAGCCTTCAGAAATTGCTCTGAAACCTCCATAAAAGCAGTGTTTCTGTAAAGGCTGCACATTGAGCAACAACCAGGTTGGAATAAGGATAACTTGATTCCATTTTGAATCCATATGTGAAACCACTACTCTTATTATTATGTAGTGTAGCATCTACATTACAAGTAAAGAGAAGGAGGCTGTAATGCAACATTATGAATGCCAACTGCTCTAAAACACCACAGAAAAACATGAAAATAGCTCTACTTGGTTTCTCCTCATTGATGTTGATGATGAAAGTTTTTCTTTTCACCACAAATCAATTCTCAATACTCTCTTTGTTTCCACCCTCTGTTGTCAGGTTGTCTCTTTATATTGATTCTCTACAACTAAAAGACGCCCAGTTTGTGTGTTTTTGTGTGTTTTTTTCACCCGTTGAACCAAACCTGACTAGTGGACTATGTGCTCCTCTCTCTCACCAGAACTGCTTTGAGCTCTTCATCCCCAACCACAAAGATCAGGTGATCAAGGCCTGTAAGACGGAGGCAGACGGCCGCGTCGTCGAAGGAAACCACACTTTTTACAGAATCTCAGCCCCGACCACGGAGGAGAAGGACGAATGGATCAGCAGCATCAAGTGGGTCACGTTTGAAATGGAGTGAAATGAGTGCGATGGTGATTGTTTCCATGGACGCCTCTTGTTTAACTCTCCTTGTTCTTGTCCCCCACAGAGCTGCCATCAGCAAAGACCCTTTCTATGAAATGCTGGCAGCTCGGAAGAAGAAGGTCTCGTCTCTGAAGGGGCTTTAGAGCAGCCGAGAATCAAACGGTGAAACAATAAGCACAGGTTTGACTTTAAAATGGAGGAAACTGGACCTGAAAGTCCTGCTGCAGAGACACTCAGACCTGCTGCAAAGGATTCAGGATTTGAAGAAACTCACTCTTTCTTTGGCACCGACGTTTCATTTGAGATGAAATGATTCAGTGACTGACATTTAAAGATATATATATATATCCTTAAACATTTCCTTTTGAAAACATAAACTCCTTCTGTACTGTGACCCCCGCTGTGACCTCTCCAAATCTGCTGTCTCATTCACAACAAAACTTCTCTTCATACAATCACTCACTCAAACACTTGACTGGAGGAAAAACATTAAGTGTGAACGATAAGTTATGGCATATTTAAAATGCTGGACACTTCCAGTCTAAAACCTTTCTAAAAGTATAAAGTAACTGCAGAACGTTTACAATCGTTTGAGGCCTTTTCTCAGCCGATGAAACCTGGTCCAGACTACACTTTACTGAAGATGTTTGGAGGAACATCTTTGTTTTTTTATATATATATATACTGTATATCTAAGTCTGTTTTCTTACTGCTGTTGCTCTTCTGTCAAAGCACTGTTCATGGAGATGAAGGCAATGCATAAATAGCAAAAAATATTTATTCATCGAGATTTCTTGTAATTTATTTTGTTTTTGTTGTATTAAATCATTGCAAACCAGTGATTTGACATTTTCTTTGTCTTTTTTTGTCCAAATCGGGGCTGAATATACACTATATATTTAGTGTCTGAGTTTAATATGAAGCTTTTTGTTAAGCTTCAAAAACTCCATGCATCTGAATTGTGATGAGTAATATTTTAAGTATTCTGTTGGTGACAATTAAATGCTACTCAAAGCTAACGACTGTGGCAGATACATATAGTGCTCACGGTTGGTAAGTGACCTGAAAATAATACCTTTTAAAACTCCTTATATGGACATCCTGGGGGCGTGTGTTTATAGTGTTGTGTTGAGTCAAAGTTATGATTCATTTTATATAGCATATAAAAAAACCAAAACAAGAGTCTTGATAATTGTGCAGGAGTCACAAAATAGACCACTTTTATTTTTTTGTTCGTAAAAATGAGCCAAGTCAACTTTGAATTGTGATGTATTTCTAAGTACTTTTTTGCTCAGGTCTGTTAACATAGTTGGTAAAAATGAAAAACGTTTTTCATCAGATCACCTATAGGTTGTGCTGAAAAAAAAAATATAACACTTTATACTGCACATTCTTATAACCTCTTTACGTTTTAACACAGTAATGGAAAGAAAATGCCCTATTAACTTAAGTCAAAACTGTTTTATAATGTAGTGGAGAAAAATGAATGAAGGCAATTAAAAAGGTGAATTATTGATGATTGGTGAAAAGAGAACGACAGGATATAAAATTGTCTTCTTTCTTTCTAAAATGCTTCTATGACGATTCAAAACAGTCCACTGCGCTAAATCAAAGAGTCGCACATTGAGTCATTTATAAACTCATGACATCATGCTTTTATTTACAATAATGATAACACACAGAGACACACTGTATAGTTATGTTTGATGAGTGCTTGTGGGCAGGGCTGTAAACACACTCCCACATGAACTCTTAAAAACTATTATTAAGGCTTGCTGAGGAAGTCTAATGCTTCACCACACCCGTCTGTTCACCCGTGTGGCGTTCAGGACACTCACAAATGAAGGCTGTTGCTTAAATTGTCACACGTGCAACACGTACGTACCTGTAGAGATGCATTTTTTGTATTTTTAACCAGAAATGCACAGTTTGATGACATGAGATGTTTGGATATAAACAATCTATGTGTGTGTGTGTGTGTGGAGGGTTCTGCTCCCCATGACCCCCACAGCGTTGGTTCTGGAGAAGACCAAACTCTATCCAGACCCTCAGGCTCGGGGCTGAGGGAACCCGACAGTGTTCGCCTCCTGCAAAACACAACACAAGACACAATGTTGTTGAATGTAGAGTTGAGTCTTTATCTGTTGACGACGAGTCTGAGCATCTCTGTGACTATCTTTAAAAACCTCAGAACGAGAGCTGCAACTAGCGATTATTTTCTCCATTAATCGTTTGGTCCATAAGATGTCAGAAAATATATAAACCGGGAAATGATGATCTTCCTCGAATGTCTTGTTTTGTCCACAAACCAAAATGTTAGTTTTAATGATTTCTTTGTTATCTGGAGCAAAGAAACTCGGAAATATGCACATTTAAGAAGTTAAAACAATCAGAAATCTAGTTTTAATCATGAAAAAAAGCTTCAAACCGATCAATTTAGTTAATTATTTCAGCTCTACTCAGGACCTTAATAACTATGTCTTGATTTAACAGTTTTATCAACGAAAAACAGCATATATAATATTCAAGCAAAAGATGTATATAAACAAAAGATATTTGGCAGATGAGACACGTCTGCTCAACTTGTTAACAATATTAAAGGACCACTTCACCCAAAAACATTGTTTTTTACTCAGTTCCTGAGATATATAGTTGACATCCAAGTGTAAAATAAAATCCCTACACGTGTTATCAGAACAAGAACCTCACTGCACTTTAACTGCAAAAAAAGTCAAATAAAACAGTTCAGATTTATTCCAGCACTTTAAAGAGTGTGAAAATAAAAAACAAATGCAGCAGCATCACCTGGATCTTTAGGTTTATTCTTCATTTGACCAAGTGGAATAAATGGGTGAAACAGCCCTTTAAGTTAATTACAAAAATGTATTAAATGGTCCCAAAGTCCCTTCTTCAGATGGTTCTAATTTCACATTAATTAAATTAATAAACTCAAACTGGAACCTCAATGTAAGTAAATAATAACTGTTGGGAGTTTACAATCCCACCACTAGAGGGCAGACAGGCCCCTCACAAACACATGAGCTCAGTTGAAGCAGGATTCCTGGTGATGATTCTTCAATGACACTAAAACAGAGTGTGAGAAGCTTCTGGCCAGACTCCACATTGTTGTCACAACTAACAATAGAAGACCGTTTGTCCTTTGAACCAGCAAAGCTATTGTTGGAGATAAGCGGTAAAAGTGCACACACATCAATGTGTGGAAGCAGACAAATACAAAACATGAGTGAGAGAGTGAACAAACCCTTGTGCAAACACTCCCGGTCAACAACAGACAGGTCAGGCAGCGTGTTTGGCAACAACTGCCAGTTCTGTGCAACATTTAAAAATGTATGCACATACTGAAGATTGAATTATACTAGTTTCTCGAAAATAACGTGATAGTTTCTCGTTGTAGCGAGAAGACATCTTATCTCGAAATAACGTGGATAGTTTCTCAAAATAACGTCATAGTTTCTTGAAATAACATGATAGTTTCTCGAAATAATGTGATAGTTTCTCGTCATAACGAGAAGACATCTTATCTCTAAATAATGCGATAGTTTCTCGAAATAACGAGAAGACATCTTATCTCGAAATAACGCGATAGTTTCTAGAAATAACGAGAAGACATCTTATCTAAAAATAACGCGTTAGTTTCTCGAAATAACGAGAAGTTTCTCGAAATAACGAGAAGTTTCTCGAAATATCGTGATAGTTGCTCTAAATAATGTGATAGTTTCTCGAAATAACGTGATAGTTTCTCGAAATAACGTGATAGTTTCTTGAAATAACATGATAGTTTATCGAAATAACGTCAGTTTCTTGCTATAACGTAATAATTTCTCGAAATAACGAGAAGACATCTTATCTCGAAGTAACACGATAGTTTCTCGAAATAACGAGAAGACATATCTCGAAATAACGTCATAGTTTCTTGTTATAACGTAATCATTTCTCGAAATAACGTCATAGTTTCTCGGAATAATGTGAATTTCTCGTTATAACGCAATAGTTTCTTGAAATAACGTAACAGTTTCTCGAAATAACGAGAGGGTATTAGCGTACCCTGGCAAACCAGTCTGACCATTCTCCTCTGACCTCTGGCCTCTCCTCTCTGTAAACATAGGAGATGTTTATCCCAGTCAATCTGCAGCTGCTTTTAAAACTTCAAATTCAAGGGGCAACTGAAGACAGACACGTAGAGCAGCAGCATTAGCATCTACACAGGACAAGCATAAGTGCAACATGAACACAAGACAGATCTTCTTGACCATTCATGCTTGAATATATAGAGATGGACACCGCTCTGCCACAAAAGTAAAACTAGGTGCCTGATTTTTTATTGTTGATTTAATGAAGAAACATGTCGTTCGGTGTGAAAAGTTTGTTTTTACAGCTTTAAACAGCGGAGCGGCCGTGGCTTTGGCTGCAAGGACGACGCACGTTAGCGGTGAACGGCTTTATCGGTGGTCTGGGACTTTAAAAATACTGAACATTTGCAGCCTCATCCTTAAAATATCTACAGTAGCAAAGCTTTATTTAGTCCTCCACCTCACTGTGGCTGGACCAAAGTTCAAAGAGGAAAACAAACAGGTTGTGTTTTAATATTCAATAAGCATTAGCGTAGCTAGCTGTTGTGACTGTCACTTATCATGCATTACCATAACTGAAACATTTTCTTCAGCTCCCACTATAGGAATACATACTTCCTACGGACACTGCACTAGTAAATACTATTGTGAATAGTTAAAGGTGCCATATGTAAGAATGTGGCCAAAAACGTTTACTACATTCAAATTCAAAATAGCTGAGACTCTACTGACTGCAATGATTGGTAAATGGCAGTAGGTGGCGCCACGTGCCAAAACATGATTTCAAAACTTAAACATGATTTGCAGTCTGCAAAAGATTTTTTTTAATGCAAATATTTTGGCTGTACTGTTGTTGTTGGTGAGTTCAGTTTGTTATATGAACATTATTCCTGAGTCTCTGTGACATATTAGGAGGATTTTATGGCCAGTTAGATTTATTACGTAATGCACCTTTAAGAGATATGTTTGAAAATGAAATCAACATTTCTTTTTATGCAGGTGCGATTTAAAAAAAAGAATCTGAAGCAAAAGGCTGGAAAAAGTATAGTAAAATCATCTCCGTGTGCCGTTTCATTTTAAGACACATTTATGTGACAAAGTTAGTGTGAGAGTGAGAGTGCACTTTCTCAGGTGTCGTATGAAGTTACGAGCTGCTCATATCAGTGTCAGTGAAACACAGAGTTTGTAACCGGAGTTCACCGACTGTGTATCATGTGACTTAACGCTCAACACCGACGGGACTTTCATCACGAGATCACACACACACACACACACACACACAGCGCATTTGCATCATTTCACAATCAACGTTCCATCCACTGATGGCATCATTGCTACGAGAGGTATTTTTACTGGTGTGTGTGTGTGTGTGTGTGTGTGTTTCTGTGCGCGTATTCTGTGACAGACAAGCCTTGAAATACGAGCTATTTATGGCCATTTCCTTTTGGCAACAGATAACTCACTTTTTCTTGACTCCAGATCCAGGTAGTGATAAGACACCACCCATTTACCGTCACTATGCAGCCTGTGACATTTCCTGTTCTCAGAAAAAAACAAACAGCTGAGTGCCCCCCCCCCCTCCCTCAGTGTGAAGCTGAATTCTCTACACATGTTTGTGACCCCAGTGACTTTGTCAAACAAGCCTCATCTCTCGTTGCTCAGGGCTCGTGAACCACAGTGAGTTCACCTCACCTGGCCTCGTGTCCTGACAGGACAAACACAGACCACACTGACGGATCATCGCCCTGTAACTCCGCCGCGCCGCGCTGACTCACCGCCCTCGATGCGAGTGAATCAGCCGACTCGCTGTCCCCCCCCCCCCCCCCCGCTCTCACCGTGGTGAGCAGGGCTGCTGGGAAGACGGGGACGGGACCCTGTGATTTGGGACTCACCACAATGACTGCAGACATTTTTAAAAAGCCACAGCCTGTTTTAGTGTGTGTGTGTGTTTTCCTGGCTGTGTTTTGTCTGCTCAGCCAAACAAAAATCTGAATAATAACAATGAAAACAAAGCAGAATTTACATGAACTCAGACTTCATCGGTGCTTATGTGCTCCATTACACATATTAACACTACGAGGACAAGGTCCTGCATCACCTGATGACTTCGTTTCACTTGTTGTTGTCAAAATACTTGAGTGACATCTTGAGCCGACCTCAGGAATCTGTCATCGTGAGTGACAAAACAAAGTGTCAAATCACTGTACTAATGTATTTTTGTGATTAATGTTTGACCTGTTGCGTTCAAAGTTCAAGCAGTCGGTCCATAACTGTAAACAGTTATTTTCAGTTTGCGTTATTACAACAGACTTTCACTCGATCGTCCAAACCTGTGGGTTTTTTCTTGTAAAGTCAGCCTCAGACTGACTGCTCATCCAATATTTGGAAAATGGTATCATGTCTGAATCACTAACAACCTGTGATGTTGTCGGGGAGGGAGTCACTGACACTGAACTTTACGTTGCTTTGTAAACTCTCACTGCCAGAGAGAAAATCTGCTATTTTACAGCACGACACACGGAAGTTGTGAAGAAATCCTCCAATTGACCAAACAAGGCTTGGTAAATTGGTTTATAAACACACAGCAAAGGTTATATAAAGGCCAGATAAAGCAGTGGCCATATTCTTTATTTGCGGAGCCTTTTCATTAATTGGCTATAATCCATTTTTCCTTGTGTATCCACCTGCTGCCGCATTATCAGTGATAATACGACATAACTCAAGCTCGATGACTCATACAACCACACTCCAAAAGCCTAAACAACCCTTCAAGAGAGAAAAATGTATGAACTTAACTTTCTATTTGCTTTATTTCTGATAAGGAGAAGCTGAGGTCAAACTGTCTCTGGAAAAGTCTGAGTATACATAGAATACAGAGTTTCCTTGAGGCCAGAGCAGTGAGAGACTTGAGGAGCTGCTGAGCTCGGCGGTATTTCCTTGTGACATTTACGCTCAACCTGTTCGTATATGAATATAAGTCGTAATGAATCTCGACGCGACACTGTCGCGGCCAGCAACAGGTGAAGAAAGAAGAGCGGCAGCCGTAGCAGTGACACGAGATCAACATGTCCACACTCCACAGCAGCTGACCCTGCGTCACGCTGCCCTTTTTATCGCGTCCGTGGGTTGACCATACTTGTAATAAATCTCGCCTGACCCACACTGTGGTACGGTGTTTGATTACAACAACAAGGATCAAATATCGTTCCAAAGTAAAATAATGAACAAGGTCGTAGCCAAATTGTCTGCCCTTCCGATAACGGACTGTTATCTCGTGTGATAACGAATACATGATTCCAGGATCTTGAGATGCAGCAGCAACCCACGGCCACTGTCATCTTCCGTACTCAGGTTCTCCAACCCTGGTGCGTCGTTCAAAATAGTAATGTTTAATGTTCACACAGTGCAAATCTACTGGACAGCCTTTCTAGTTGAACATACACAGCCTAAGAATGCAGCAGCCACTTTGAACTCATTACCAAGTTGTACAGCAGAGGGTGCTGTGAGCACAGATGTTGAAGATGTTGTTTGTTGTTTTGCTGTGACAATGGGAGACACTAACACACTAAAACATCCTCCCGAGTGGACAACCGTCGAAGCGAACAAATCTGTAGACCTAGCTTGTATGTAACTTACACTACCATTCAAAAGTTTGGGTCACTGATACAATTTTTAAATTATTTTAATGTTTTCCATTAAAAGTCACACTTAATTCAATTATTCAACAAAAGTGTTGCAAAATTGATAGAAAATACAGTCAAGACATTGACAAGATTGCACAAGGGTTTTCAAGGGTTTTCTAATCATCCAATAGCCTTCTAACGTGATTAGCAAACACAATGTACCATTAGAACACTGGAGAGATGGCTGCTGGAAATGAGCCTCTATACACCTATGTACATATTCCATTAAAAACCAGACGTTTGCAGCTAGAATAGTCGTTTACCACATTAACAATGTATAGAGTATAGTGTATAGAGTGTATTTCTGATTAATTTAAAGGTGCATTATGTAATAAATCTAAAGCAACTGGACATAAAATCCTCCAAATATGTCACAGAGACTCAGGAATAATATTCATATAACATATTGAACTCACCAACAACATCAGTGCAGCCAAAATATTTGCATTAAAAAAAATCTTTTGCAGACCGCTAATCATGTTTATGTTTTGAAATCATGTTTTGACATGTGGCGCCACCTACTGGCAATCATTGCAGTCAGTAGAGTCTCAGCTGCCGAGCAACCACGGGTTGCCAGGTACGTCTGAGAAAACTAAACCTAAAAGACCTCGGTATTTTGAATTTGAGTGTAGTAACCGTTTTTGGCCACATTCTTACATATGGCGCCTTTAATGTTATATTCAATGAGAAAAAGTGCTTTTCCTTCAAAAATAAGGAAATGTCTAAGTGACCCCAAACATTTGAACGTTAGTGTTGGTGTATAAGAAAATCTATTTTTGAAAGTAAAGTGAACAATATTTACAAATTGTTTTTATTTGTTGTTATATGTGTACCTGTGTCTCAGAAGAAGTTCTTGATGAGAGGAGTGACCAGTTTCACCCACAGTTTGACGTAACGGTCCGGCCGCTCAAACGTTGAGCTGGACACCTCAGTGGAGCGCTGGTACAACATCTCCTGCTCCTGTGTGAGAGAGAGAGAGAGAGAGAGAGAGCGTTTCAAACACAGGTGTGTGTATTCAGCAAATAGTTACTCATTCATTCGTCATCATCATTTCTCTATGTGGTTGAAAATGTGAAAAAAAAAGTGGGAAAGAACAAACCTCCTGCAGCTGGCTCTGCAGCTCCTCATTTTCTGTTACTATGGCAATTTGGGCCTCTAGGTCACGGTGAACTGAGCGGTAACCAAAATTAGGGGAGCCAATTAGAGTGAGGCAAGGCCGGTCCTGCCCCTGGAGGTAATACCACAGACCTGCAGGAGAGGAAAGCCAGTGAGGAGGAGGTAATTCTTCAGAGAGCTGCTTTCAGCAGGGTTTTCTGTCGGGGCCCAAACCACAACTAAAAGGAAGCACATGCAGAAATCCCCAGCGTCGATCCAAAACCCCAAAGAATGAGAGAGAGACTGAGTGTACATCCTTGTCCTGAGGCTCTGACAGAACGACTGCATGAGCCGTCTTCTCTCACGCTACATACCGCTGTGACCACAAGTGGAACAGCAGAGCAGGGAGAAGAACAGCAAGAGTGATGTTTTTATTGTTTTCACTCAACCAAACAGGACTCATCTGGACAGCGAGCCGTGACTTAGACATAAGTCACATTTCTCAAAACGCGTCAGGCCAAATTACTGAAAGTCAAAGTCAGTTCTCGTGCATTAAGAGTGAACTGATTTCCATGACATTTTTGTGAATTGGTGAGGCAGTGAACCAAGGGAGGACCAATTTGGAGCAGTTAAACATGGGATTTTTCTTCCCATTTCCCAGTTAGCTGCACTACCGTTCAACAGTTTGAGGTCACTTTCCTTATTTTTGAAGGAAAGGCACTTTTTTCAATGAATATAACATTAAATGAATCAGAAATACACTCTATACATTATTAATGTGGTAAAAGACTATTCTAGCTGCAAACGTCTGGTTTTTAATGGAATATGTACATAGGTGTATAGAGGCCCATTTCCAGCAACCATCTCTCCAGTGTACATTGTGTTTGCTAATCACGTTAGAAGGCTATTGGATGATTAGAAAACCCTTGAAAACCCTTGTTGCAATGATGTTAGCACAGCTGAAAACAGTTTTGCTGGTTCTTTGACGAAAGGGACAAAATTATTATTTTGAATAAAAATCATTATTTCTAATCTTGTCAATGTCTGGACTACACTCTTAGAAATAAGGGTTCCAAAAGGGTTCTTCTACAAGGGCTGCTTTCCTGAAGAAAGGGTTTTTCAAAGGTTCTTGGCAACACTAATGGTTCCTGTAAGAACCCTTTTGATCCAGAGAACCCTTTAAAACCCCTTTCCTGAATAAAGGCTTTTAAAGGGGTTCTTGTTGGAACCCTTCAAATGGGCTCCATTGTGTGACTTTGAATGGAAAACACAAAACAATTGTATAGGTGACCCCAACCTTTTGAACCGTAGTGTATTAGGAGGGGTATAAAACTTAAAACATTCTATTTACTAACTATTTTGCCCAACAATACATATATACCACACACATTACAATACTAAAAACTTGACTGGTGTGTGTGCTTTTGTTTAATCTCACCTTTAGCGTGGAAGGTCCACTGTGCTCTGTGGTACTCGTGCAGGTGGACCCGCTCCTGTTGGCCCAGCTGGCACACCTGGCTGTAAAACTGCCGGGCGATGTGAACGTACGCCGCGGGGATCGCTCCGGCGACACCTTTGGCGCCGAAGAACCCGTTGACCTCGGGGGAGGCGGTGAGGATGCGGTAGCTGGCTCCAGCGCCGAGCACCAGCCGCATATACGCCCGGGTCAGGTTGAAGTAACCCGATGTTAGGAAGACGGTGGAGTCTGGCCCCGCGTCCCTCAGCAAGCGCTGGAGGTTTTGGAGCGAGACGGGAAGTGAAGAAAGATGAGTTACAGCCATGGATCTATATCCTGATGTACTTTCTAAATAACTGTGTGGGAAACGGACGGTTAGAGCAAAGTAATACAGCCAGAAACATGCTGTTAAAGAGAAAGAGATATTATACATTTGACACAGGAGTTTGGACTGATTTCACTCAATTCTCAGTGAAATATGATGTTAAAATGATTTCATTATTACAAATGGAGCAGAAAATCTGTTTATTGCTGCGTTTATAGACTTTATTTGTGTTTTTTTTTTTAAATGCCTTAAAAAAAAAAAAAAAAAACAGCACTTATTTGTCTTTATAGACCCGTTTTATGACATGATGATTTTGGCAGGACACAGCGGGAAGAGCACAGGTGTAAATAATCAAACTAAACGACGGCTGACTCACTGCCCTGACTTGTTTGAACGGACCTCGTTAAAGTGATCACCAACACCTGCGCTTTTCCCGGCAAAAACACGTCACAAGCCGCATTTGTTATCGTTCAAAAAGCAGTTAAAGTTGGATCACTTGTACAACAATAACCCTGAATTTAAATTTATTAAGGCTTATTAACTCTAGAACACTATCGCTCAAATTCAAAACACCATCACTAACGCCGGGGGATTTTTACCCGAGATAATAAATACACCCAAATAAAAAGCACTTGTCATCAAAATATATCAAAACATAATAGACAATACTACTAATACTAATAATAGACAATACATGACACATTTGAGTAGTGTTCTTTTATTTTAAACTGTGTCATGTCTAACAAAATGAAAGAAAAGCCTCATGAGGGGACCATATAAAAATGCTCCAAAATGACTGGAAAATTAGGAATTTGGGAACAAATGATAATGAAGATAAAAACTTGGTTTTCATGAAAATCACATACTTTTATTTGCTCGTGTGAAAACCACCCAGCAATGGTGTTCTAGGGTTAACAAAAATGTAATATACTACAAATAAGGTATGAGTGTATATAATCAAGGGTTCTGCTTTACTCTACAGCAGCCTGAATGGACGAGGAAGAGGAAGTTTACGATGCACAGGAAGAAAAATTGTTTACGAAGTCCACCATAGATCACTGGTGCACTTGGAAAGACAGCAGTGAGTGGAGGAGTCCTCTATTAGTTGCAACCTCATCATTAATTGTCACTAATTATTGCATAATTACACGTTTGACAACAATATAAACAACTTGTACTTTTGAACTCCCAACACAAAAGATGAAGGGTTTCATAGTCACTTTGCCTCACCTGTGTCACCTGCTCGTCCACCTTGATGCCAACGGGTTTCATCTGAATCAGAGGAAACACCCAGGTGTCCTCCTCCTCCTCCTCGTCCCCCCCCTCGCTCACCGCCCCGTGGCTCAGCAGCTGCTGCTGCCTCATGTGAGCTGCGTTCATGACCTCCATGATCCGCTTCCTTGCCACGGCTGAAAAGTCTTCTCTGTTGCCTTGTTGTCGTGGAGATACAAAAAAACAGTACACACACACACACACATGGCCAAAGATAAGTGGGGGAGCTGTGGGAGACGGTCAAACTGATCTCTGGGTTACAACGCTCTGAACTCAGAGTGAGTGTCACTGTTGTATGTGTATTTTTGCGATGACTAAAAAACATAATTTTGGCTGCTCGTCACCACCTTACAAGGGCTTGTTGAAGGTCAAAACTTGGTGTTGGGGTTAGAATTGGGTTTAGGTTAAAGGATAGAGTTCAGCATTTAGTTGTGATGGTTAGGCTAAGAGGCAAGGGAGTTCATTAATATCTGAGCCTGCAAATGCTGTGTGTGTGCCAACTCTTTAGAGCCTTTCCTGGCATAAACACTGGCCTTGTCGGCATCAGTAGTCCCCATGGAGACCAAAACCTGGTCCTAATGAGGCAGAACCTAATTTATGAGGAAATGGTTTAAGTCTAGGGCTAAGATTTGAATTGTGGTTAGATTAAGGTTCAGGTTAGGCATCAACTGGTTATGGTTAAGGAAAGAGATAAGGCTTTGTTCAGGCTGTCCGAATGAAATGGAATGTCCTCGGAAGAATAGCTGCGCAAACCTCTGTGTGTGTGTGTGTGCACGCACTTCCCACTAAATATCATCTTCCAGCAACACTGTGACATCACAACTCTATTCCTGGTGTTTGTTACCACTGAGGTCCAGTCCTGCAGACATGATGTCATTCATCCCTCAAACTAACATCCTGGCAGTCTGCGCTCGAGTTACTGATACAGTGTATACGAGTGTGTGTGTGTGTGTTTATGAGCATGTGCAGAGAAAATCCTGACAATTTCATATCCGGCTGCATGGTTACCCAACCGCAAGAGCTCTCTGCATCTTTCTAACTGTCCACACACGCACACACACATACGCACACACACAAAACCATCATTTATTTGCCTGTCTAAGCTTTCAAGCCCCATTAGCGAAATCCATCGGCTCCTCTTGCTAAAAAACTGAGTCAGTGCCACCGTAACTGACCAAGAAGTGTCAAAACATGTTGGGGGGTAAATATCTGACAGCACACGCACACACACATTACATTTCCTACCGTTGTACGGGTGCACCATGCCCTCCAGCATGGAGACAGAGTCGTCGGGCTGAAGCTGCAGGGAAACATCTCCCACGGCCTCCACCAGGTCTGAGAAGAAGTCAGCGACTTCCCTGCAGTTCTCCAGCAGCACGTAACGATCCTGTCTGTTAGTGAAGTACGAGTCGCTCAGGTTGGCCCTGAAAGATGACAGAGCAGGACGGATTTTAACAATTGAGGCGACTGGAAAGTACTTTGGTAAAGAGAGGAAAGGGGGAAACATAGGTATGAGGTTTCAATGCACATAGAGAGTATATAGAGTTCAATGTTTTTTAAAAACTGTTTTATCTTCTGAGACCAGGTCCTTCTGAAATGAGGCGCAGTCCAAAGGAAACTCTAGGAAATAATAATGTGTGTATCTGAATATACCAACAACAAATTCAATTATTTTGACTTGGCTTTCAAGTCAAAGTAGAATTTAGCCTCGAAAAAAAAACATGTTAATGCTGAACTGGTCCAACTCACCCCAGTAATAACAGCTTCTACAAGGATCGGGTGAGTTGTTGCTAAACCAGTCAGAGAGTATTTTAATTTACAGTCAGTGAGCCATAAAAGTATTCAGTTTCCCCTGTTTAAAATGCAGATGATTTTCATCCTCTCAAAACTGTGGAGCCAATCATCTGTCATGATCTGAGACAACATCACTGACTAACAGGCTACACTGCAGTGACATTAACGACTGTTCTCCACAAAAACAGCAAATAACAGGGGTCGCCTCATCTTCTGCATAATCTGACATGGTATGCTTATCCATGTCTTTTGCTTGACACTGGTTGGTCCGTGTAGCAGGCTAGCAGCATGTGCCATTTTGTGTGCTGAGCTGAAATGGAGTGGAAACCACACTCAGCCAAACGGCACCGTGCCCATTGTGCTTGGAGCTCACCCACTGTTTCCCTATTTTCTCTGCATATGTCGAAATCTGCGCTGAGAACATTTCCGAGAAAAGACAGTTAACACCTGCGAGTTGGTTACACACAAGTACCAGCGGACCAGAATGTGATTGAAAGCAGACAGAGCTGAAGAGGAAGAGGGAGGACCTGAAGGACTTAATAAAAAGGTCACACTGACACACTGCTGAACAAGAGTCTGTACTGTATACCCGCTGATGATAACGTTGTCGTCAAATAGATACACTTTGATGTGCTGGACTCCGATTGTCTCATTGAAGCGCTGCGGGACGAGCAGCCGCAGTAGCCCCCTCAGGTCTGGAGTGTGGTAGAGAGAGACACGCATCTGAGAGGTGAATCGCTGCAACAACGGCAGCAGCATGGTCCTCGAGTTCACCTGCCCTGCACGTGTCACACAACAACAACAACAACAAGACACAGTCAGGGTAAGAATGAGCGTAGTTCTGTAATGGTAAATTCAATTTCTTTGTCTCAGAGCTACAACTCTCCATCACCCTTTTCTAACACAAGATACCAGGTCCTTTTGTGTATTCAAATTAGGATGTCTAGACCCAACTCGCAACTACCTACAACATCCGCAGGGAGTCGGCTCCCCGATACCTACAGTAGACAAAGAGGTGTGAAAACATGGCCTGGAAAGGTACATTCCTTTGTCTTTTGGAGGAATGCGATAGGGGAGTTGCTTAGGTCAAAGAGGTGTGAAAACACAGCCTGGAAAGGCAGACTCCTTTGTCTATTGGAGGTATGGGGGGTTGCTTAGTTATAAATGTTTCAGGCTCACGATGCTCTGGGTCTTTTCTCCAGCTAGGATCACTCGTGGGAGGATTGACCCTTTCTATGCAAAGAAAATAAAACCTCGTCTCTATTTCATTCTTCACCAGCAGCAGAGAATTTCCACAACAGTGCAAAGAGAGGACGGCACCAAAAGTGTCAACAACCTCGTGATCCACGGGTGTAGTCCAGCAGTATGGAGACCTTCAGGTCAGGAGAGCGACTGAGGTCCTGCGAGCGCTGGAGAGCGTCCTCCATACAGTCCACCTGAAGGAAAAACACAAAACGCGGCCTGAATGACGTCTGCGCCCATTCAGATTGGCATGAGATGTATGATGTACAGCTAAAAATGAAAAGGATCTAAATTCGATGCCGTAGAACTTGAGACACCCACAGGGGGTTTGATCCAGATAAACAGATCAACAACCTACTGCCAATGCCCGGCAGCAGCTACGACCAGGCCCAGGCTTCAGCAGCTAGTGGTGAACTGGTTTCATTTAGCTCATGTTTGACCGGTGAACCACATCGACGTCGGACTCCATCTTACACTTGTGACTCAAAGAATACTTCAAGCTTGCGTTGGAAGAGCGGACAGTTCGACTAGGCCGGGCACCGACATTGTGATGTCAGAAAGTTACTGAACTAACAGTGTGAAAGCTTTTATATCTGGGAGAACTTAAAACACTAAACTGAAGCTGCTCAGTTACATTAACTCAAGTGGGAAGACATCAACGGCTTTAATCATGTTTTTACAACTGCCTTCATTAATATTGTTCAAAACCCCCACAAACTGTGGTTTGTATAGAAAGAAAGAATGAAAGAAATGTATGTAGAAAGAAAAAAAGAGTGATCATAATTCATTATTTGACAGTAAATCCCAATTATCAAAAACCCTGGCCTTTCCTTTTCTTTTACACTTGCAGCTAAATTGTGAATCTGGTGCCCAAATGCATTCATTAAACTGCACGTCATCCCCAGAGTGCCCGTTTTCATGCCAGTAAGGCATTTCTTCTTCCCAGTAAAGAGCTCTTTGGGGATCTCAGCGCCACCAGCGCTTCCAGTCCTTGAAGTTTCCTCTGAAGCCAATCAGACAATGAGTGGGAAATCTCTCTAGCAGAGCGTTTAGTCATCAAGCTGCGTAACATCTCGTCTGAAATGTTGTGAGTGAATCGAGACAGAAAATGTTTGCTCTTGTGTGACTGAATAAGTCACGGGGAGTTGCTATCGACTGACCACAGGGCCAGATATGACTCGTAACACGATCGCTGTAAATCGGAGAAGAAAACCGGACTTATTTATTTCACATCAAACATTGGGAGAGATGCACTTAACTGTGAGATGTGAGAGATCTTTCAGTTTCACCACACTTTATATTCACTTAACTCTTAGTACTAAACAGTATACGCAATATATTGCTAAGCTATAATTTACTTAACTTAGAGGTTGAATTGTCAAGGGTACAAACTATAGCATCTATTTAACATAATGAATATATTATTATTATTATTATTATATTTTTTGGACATTTATTCAGGCCTGAAAACTCCAGCATTATTGAAGTTATTGAGCTTCTGTCGTCTGCCTTTTTAAAATTTAAAATTTGCATTGTTTACATCCACTGCTTCACAGGCTTCATCGTTCCTGCATTTCCTACATTTCCTGGCACTTGATCGTGTTTAACAACCACAGTAGTTTAGTGTGTGTTTACATTGGCGTCCTTGTGTGTGTGTGTGCACTTTCCATTGACTGGTGATCTCAAAAACTTTTTTTTAATATACATATAACTGTATTTACTTTATCTACTGCCATTACATATGGCGCACTCAAGATACACATTACATTTCACATTGAGGCATTTTCTCGTGTAACGAGTAAATACGCTGAGCAGGTGCTACTGTATTGCTACTGGTATAACTCATGTTTTTCCTTTTGTGTCTTTTGAGCCTGGGACAGTTTGCATTCTTCCATTTAAACCACACACGCCATTCTTCTCCTGCTGAATGGACCCGAGTTCATTGTGACCATTTACATGCAAACCTGGGCATGAAAGCAGCACAGTCACATGGACAAGCTGTACCTTTTTGACTCACGCTTCTCGTCATCCATCATCCTGTGAGGTTACGTGGGTTTGGCAGTTGATTCAAATGCTTTTTATCGGACTTGCCTCTGCCCTTTTTTTCCTGCAACTCACCCTCTTCCTTGCTCCTGCTGCTCTTACCAGTTAGAAAAAAAAACAAAAAAAAAAAAACATGAAAAACAGCTGAATATGAGCATCGGTCCAGACTGTGGTTTACTCTGGGTTGACATTGTTATGCTAGGCTTTCCAAGCATGAAGGACATCGGGGCTATCACATGCCAACACTGGTCTCCTTGTACCCATAAACCCTTGCATTTTGAGGTATTTCCTTGTAACTGGCCGGGAGAACACTTTCAGTCTGAACAAAACCACACAGTGGTTTTCTTGGAAGAGGCTCTGACTCACAATTTCTGGCATCTCTATCCACTTATTTGGCATGTGTGTGCGATGGCATTGTTCTCACCTGCCCAAAACTAAATTACCCGAAAATGTAAATGAATCTGCTTTTCTCTCTCTCACGCACGCACACGCACACGCACACGCACACGCACACGCACACGCACACGCACACTCACCAGCTCCTGCTCCAGTTGACCTGTTCCCAGGTACAGCGAGGCCATCACCACTCTTTTCTTTGCAGTCTGGATTCGATCCTGTGGTGGAAGTTAAAAACAATGGTTAAAAAATTAAAGTATTGAACAAGCACGTGAGGCTTTGACAACTCTTTTACTATTAGCGGACAGTAACATTGCATAATGCAGTATTTTCTGGATGTGTTCCAACAAAGTTTAACAAATCTAATGGTGCACCATTTGTTTTGCAGAAAGCAGCTCCCATCAAACGTGTTCACAGTGAAGGACTCCTTTTTTTTAGTCCGACTGATAAAATCTTTCTAAATCATTAATTATCAATTCAATATCAGTTGCCGATTAATCAATTATTCATCTTATTGCTGCAGCATTATTTTGAACGCCTCCACTGCAATGAAGTCCACACATATGGACTAAAACGATGTGCAGAGCTCGACTCGCCACAAATGCAACATTTTTTAAGATAAAACACAGATCACTAACTTAGTTTCCACGCGTATGTGCGTCATCCTTTCTATTCTTTATATCTGCAGTTCCAGCATGAATTCCATTCATTGTTTGTGCTCGAGGCACTACAAATCTTCTGCTGGAATTATGATTTACAACTCCATAACAGCCCGATGACAATTAGTAATGAAAAGTTTGCAAATCACTGCGTCAAAAGGGATCTATTAATAACACAAAGCGGGCATTCGAGCTTCCTTGAAGTCCAAGTTATGAGGAAATGTCAGGAAAACAAATGCTGTGTCTTTTTTCCAAGCACACCCATTCACACGCTCCTGTCATCACCATAGAAAAGAAATGACAATGTGTTGAAAAAACATAATCTCCAACATAATACATCAAAGTTCAACGCCGTCACTGAGAATTAACTCTCACTCTTTGTGTCAAAGTTACAAACTCCTGATTCGTTGCTTCTGGTGAGGATGCATGGAAGAAAAAAACCCCCTCAAAAAAATTTAATATAATGCAAACCTACTTTATACTCTACACTAATCATTAATGTGTTAATTCCTCCATCATGATGACTCACAGACTTCAACTCTGGTGTTTGAGGGTAAACAGTTAACATTGGCTGGGGAAAATAATACCTCCTTAATTGGCTCACGTTCAAGCCCTATATTGAACATTTGTTGTGTGTACATACAGATAACAATCAAGTATCGCCTTTAAATGCATCCAGCTACATCTCAATACTTTCTTTGCAGCACACTGTTTGCTTTGGCAGTGACCAACCTTCATGGCCTGGTAGAACTGGTCAGGTGAGGTGAGGATGTGGATGTGGGTGCCGGGCACCCGGAATGCGGGCACATGCTCCGCCATCCATCGGAAGTGAGTGCAGAGGCCATCTCCACTGCTCTGATCTCCGGCCGACCCCGAGGGCCTCACAGCTCGACGGGGGGAGGGGTCGGCTTCGGCGAGGAGCGGGGCCAGCAGCAGCACGGAGGAGCTGGAGGGTGAAACGTGGAAATTGGGTTAGACTGAGAGTGTATCAACAAAATGTATCAGACATGAATCATTTCCAGAGGATTATTCCTTCTGGCGTTGATCGCCTCTTGTCAACTGATACTGAAACATTCGCAGCTTTGTTTTTGTGGCACGACGTCAAAACTGAGAAGAAGGACACCCTCTGCCTCTGTACTGGTCCTCCATAGGTGAGTCAATTGTTTCAATTTCAATAATTCATATACAAAATTATCTGGAAATGACTGCTACTGTTAAATGTTTTGTTATGGATACTCAACTTTTTCTGCAATGTTTTTTTTTTGAGAATGAAAGGAGCATCTCGAACCGTGGGAGGAGTTGGCTCCAAAAGAAATGGCAAAAATATAAAAACATTGTTTAAATTTGGCAGCTCAGCATTCCAAATATTTGAGTCAGTTAACAGGAAAATAATAGTCAACACTCCCAACAACATTTTCTCAGCAGATTATAGTATCTGTTCGCCACCAGGACAAGGTTTGACGATTCAGGTTCCTTCAAAAATGAAGAGAATAGTGTTCAACCTGTATCTACGATGTTTTTCATACGTGAGTAACGCGCAGACAACGTGTCAACGAGCATAAAGACAGCACTGGTGCAAGAAGGTTTCCAAGTTGGACAGGGGCTTTTTCTGTAAGGAGTTTGCATGCAATCTCCCCGCGTCTGCGAGTTGTTCTTCAAGGACGACTGATTGGGCAGAGCAACTCTGATCCATAAAGAAAAGGTCGCATAGAGGCTGAGTAGCGTGTAAGAGTATCATTCTGCAGGCCCGATGCGTTTAAAGACTTTTATTTTAGCAAAATGCAACATAACATTATGACTGTCAACAAAAGGAAACATGAGAGCCTAGAGGTCTCCCTCTTTGTTCCAAAGAAATGGATGATGAAAACCACACCCCAGAGTTACCAATTACACCTTATTCATTCAGAACAAAAAAAATAAACAAAAACTTTATGTTGGCTCCCACATTGGGTTTAGAATAACAGGAGTGTGAATGGTTGTTTACTGCTGTATGTTGACACTGTGACCGGCTGGTGACCAGGCCAGGGATGCACCCCACCGCTTCTCAATGTCTGAGATTGGTGGAAAACATCGACACAGATGTGTCTTATTTCCTACTCGTTTGTGGACCGAGGTCATACAAAGTGGGTCATTTGTGCCATGTATCATCGAAAAACGATAAAAGATACCGTGTTTTTGTGCTGTTCTGCAGATGCCAGATATGCTGGAGACTCCCACAGGCACACTGAACACATCAGGTAAACCTCATTCAACACAACACACCCGTCTTTAATGAGGGCAATAGTGTTCAGTTTTTGTTCAAACTGTGTTGAAGACTAGTTGGGTAACACTTTACAATAAGTACACACTATTAGCATTAGTGAAGCAATAATACATATTGAATTAATCATTTATAACGCATGAATACTCGTTAGTATGTAGTTTATAAACACAGTTATAAATGCTTTACTCATCCCATCAGCTGAGGAACAGTGTCCAAATAGCTGCTGTACTGAAGCAGCCAATCAGCATTACACCTCCAACAAACGACATGTGGAAGTGTGTTAACCCACGACACACCGCAGTCTACACTCTTCCTTTATATTCCTTAAAACCAAAGGTCATCACGCACACATACACATGCACTCAGTGTATGTTGTTTGGGTTTGGAGTTGAACCACAAAGGCCACTTCCAATAAGTTGGAGAAAACAAAAGTCACTTTAAAAGAGAATGAGAATTCCCTCATACATCCTTATAGCGAAGATATCCCTCTTTTACAGGAGTGCAAATTACAAACGTTATCTCAAAGGATAATTACATTGATTCTTTTACAATGTTCTGGAAGTGGTAAGAGACATGAGAGTGAGACTGGAGATGAGGTACGCCCTATGACATTATGTGACAATGGCAGCATTTCAAGACAGAGATGAGATAAAAACAATCACAAGCGACAAAGAAACACTGAAGGCTTCCATTCAACAAAAAACAAGGTAGATTTGTTCATATCAACATAGTTTATCGTGATCTCTGCCACTTTTATAAAAGAGCGATTTGATGCGACTCTAACTGACATACAGTTCTCATCCTATAATATGATATATGGTTAAGTTAAGTTGATAAACCAAAGCTTCAGTGAGTAATTGTCAATGAACAGAGGAGATGTTTGTTTTGGTATGTGAGTGCATCATCACCCTCCCGATTTCGATCATGTGAAGGAAGAAGATTGTTCTCATAACTAAAAAAATCCCCGATTGAGAAACAGGATTGTTAAGTTTGTTGTTTTTCTCACAGATGGCTTGATTTGACGTAGAGGAAACACTGTTTGTACCGTCCAACAAAGACGATATGTAGATCGATGACCGATTACTTGACGGTCAAACTGAACTCAAACTGAATTTCCTTTTCAAAACAGGAACGCACTCATTTTCCTGTTTATTTTCCATATAATGTGATTATAATGTGGCGACAGACTTGCAAAGGGCCAGAATGATCTAGATCCATGGTTCTCAAACTGTGGTACGTGTACCACCGGTGGCACGTGAGCTTCCTCTGGTGGTATTTGGGAGTAAAATTAGAAATACTGTTCTACTGTGTATGCCTGGAGTGGTATGTGATCAGGAGTGGAGCTGAGGATTAAATAATAACAATTAGTCACCTCATCACTCGCTCGATCTTAATCTAATTTCGCTATCCTACTGTCTGAAGTATATGAGAATAGTACCTTTACTCGGTAGGCGGGGGGTGTGCGCTGTGCCCGCTGACAACAAACAACAATATAGAACGTGACACAACAGACAACAACCAGCAGCTTGTTTTTTTTGTGCTTGGTTTGTGGCTGTTTGTCTCAACACGATGTCAAGCCTTGTATGAGAATAGACTGTGGTCTGTGGACGTTGAAGAAATACCACCATCAGCTGATTGTGATGTTTAACTCCACATGTACCGTACCATTACTCTGGTACCACGAGGGAAGGGTAACAAAACAATGCAAAAGTTGGTGCCAGTTCTTTTGGTACTGTTGCTATTTTTAAGTTAAAATAAAACAGCAAATATATTTTTTTACCCAAAACAACATGTTGAATTTAGCAAAAATATTACCCACACCAATAATTAAGTTAATCATTTTATTGACAGGACAAAGTCTCACGTGACACATCACCTGTCAAGTTTCACTTCCTGTCACGTGACTTGGCCGCAGTATAAATGACGGGTGTCCTTCACGTGTCACGTTTCAGGGTCGAGAAAGAAAAAAAAAAAGCCACAACAACAGGGACATCCCGTGTGATGTGTGAAGGTGAGCTGCTGTGTGTGTGTGTAGGACTGACTGCTAGCTTCATTGAGCAGTTCATTACTCTCACTGACGATAACGTACTTTGAACTTTGCTGGAAACACACTAATGTCACGCAGATATGCTACGAATCACTGATACACGTAAACAAACACCAACAATTCAGAACCACGACTGTGACAGACAGAAGGCGAGTGTCCGATAACGGATGCATTAGCATGTGTAGCTCTGTTTAGTGCAGCTATGGCAGCTAAACGCGGGTCTAACACTCTCGTGTCCGTGTGTCGGTGGGTAAACCGTGCGTCTTACCCTCTTCGTCGGTCTCGTGCACGGAAGATCCGGTCTGATATTCGTGTAAAAACCCCGGCGACAGCCGGTGTGTACACGGAGTACACCAGCCTCCTCCAGGTCATGGGAGCCGCCATTGGTGCATCACTGCCGCTTTGAATTAACTTTATTGACAGCGCACACGCTGTTCACTGACAGTAGTAGCTAGTTGTACTACTATGGCAAGCGTTTTCTTTAACGTTTAATCGGTAGACCGGCTATTCACTACCAATATCGGCAACATCATTCTGTCTAGTCAAAACTACAGTTATAGTTTTAGCTAGTGTTAATGACGTAACAGATCTCCGTAATTGAGTTTTTACTAGTCAAAATGACGTCACTTTTTGCCATTCATGTGTACGGGGTTTGTAATTAAAGTTATCCTCAATTGAAGATATCTACATTGTCTGTCATATCTGGAATTAAGTTCCAGATAGTTGAATAAATATCTACAATTGTAGATATCCATAACTGAATTATATATATATATATATATATATATATATATATATATATATACACAATGACAAACCCCATACACATGAATGATTACAGTGGTGTCATTTTGACTAGTAAAAACTGAATTATTTTGACAACTAAGAATGAAGTCGCAGTTATCTACAACTACATTTCATACCTACTAGTCAGTTAAATTCTGACTAGTCAAAATTATGTCACAGATATCTGTAATAATTCCAGATTTACCATGCACTGCATACCATACAGTTGCAGTCTATTTCTATTATGCTATCATACTATTTTCCTTTCCGTACATTTATTTGACAGTGAAAGTCGCCATTTACTATATACTATATACTACTACTACTATATACTATAGACTATAATTATAGCTTTTCAAATGTGCTGCTTTGTCTTTGAATTATAGCTTCAGCATTATTATGCTGCTTTATCAACACCTGTTTATACAATGCATTTGCAGGAGTTTACGTAATAGACAATTTGTGTGGTGTCTTGTACTAAACTAACTTAATTTTAACAACAACATGTCAACACATCAGGAAATGAATATACAATAGTTCCCTGTGTGTTTCTGTGATCATCCTATTTAAATTTACCTACCTACAATAACACAAAGCAAGTGTCACCTCTGCCAGTTGTTAACCTTTAAATAATCATAGCTTCCTGGAAACACTTGCTTGGCCCTCATCAGTCATGTCACCTGGTGTGACCTCAGGTTTTCAGTCAGGCTGCACAAAGCATGCTGTGTTTACATTTGATTGTATTTTTTTTTTTTTTTTTTTACAATTAGACTCTCCTTCCCCTGCAGAACCTGCAACACCAGATGATCCACTTTATTATACTGTAATTACACTACTGCTTGACTGGTAATGGTGTTTAGTGGCATGGAATCAGTATTAATTAGTGCCACCCATGTTATGATCACAGTTCTGATGTTGTAGTTTTTGACAATCATCATGACTCAACTGACAAGGAAAACTATAATTATTATGAGGGCAGCATCATTATAATATTGTAAAGGAATATTTTGTTTGAAATGTTTTTTGTATAACTCCTTTGGTGTGAAGTAATTTGATAGCTTGCATTTTCTGCCACTTTATAATAACTTCCCTCTAGTAATTACATAAATACCTCTAACAATGGCTTCACTGAGCTGATAAAACATTTAAGTGCTGTCCATACATGAGTGGATTATGATAATAATCAGCAATATGCTCACACGCAGAATAACACAGGATAGAGAGAAGGGTTGGGTATTTAAGTGTTAAAGCAGCGACTGAGTATTTCATGTCAGGCAGCCTGGCAGGTTGTTGCTCAAGAGCACTACCAGTAAGTCAGAGACTTCCCGATGCAGCATGAGAGCCTGAGGGACTTTATCACTAAACACTAGCCAGGTCATAGTGGGTCAGATGTTAATAATTTCTAATGTTGTCAAAAAAGGGTAGTGAACAGACAATGAGAGTTTTCTCTCTTTTTTAAAAAATTATCTCACAATAATTTAAAGTTTGTGGGCAGCATAAATTAAAAAATAAAGCACAGACTTTGATGACAATTTCTGGGGATGTAAGGAACAAATTATTTGTTCTGTCAAAATGTCATTGTTTTTATATTGTTTTTTTACAACTCATGTAGCTCCTATAGAGAGAGTTGGTCTATTTTCCTGTGCAGTTTGGTGGAAATGCTGATCTTGATCTGTACTGACATTGTGGGGAAACTGAGCCGTCTTGGCAGAGGTTTGCGCCGTTCGAGTCTAGTGTCTAGTTCTTTCGTTTGACTCTTTCAAGGAATATTCATGGAGAAATTAATATGTTACAGCAGCACAGGACAAGATGTTGCTTTAATAACAAATAATCTAATATTTGTGGTAGAACTTAGTCACTTACTGAGGTACTTTTATTTCTTTTTATGTTACTTGTATGCTGGCCCTGAGGTGCAAAACGCAAACACAAATCAAAAAAACACCAACCAGCAGAGCAAATACCGTTTGAGGTAATGTTTTTTCTGCTTTTGCGTTTGTTTTTTGTTTTGAGTTTGTGATTTACGTTTGTGTTTTGTGATTTGCGTTTGTATTTTTTGATTTGTGTTTTTGCATTTGTAATTTTTGATTTGCATTTGTGTTATGTGCTTTGCATTTGTGTTTTGTGATTTGCGTTTGTGTTTTGTGATTTGCGTTTGTGTTTTTGCATTTGTGTTTTTTGATTTGCATTTGTGTTATGTGATTTGCATTTGTTTTTTGTTTTGCGTTTGTGGGTTTTTTTGTGTGTGTGTGTGTCCGCATTTGTGCTCTTTGTTTTGCGTTTATATTTTGTGATTTGCGTTGTGGCCACTGTACTTAAGGCTTCTGCTTCACCATATATCGATAAAATTTAAGCGTATATATATATATATATTATATTATTCAACATTTATTAAACCCCTAAGGAAGGTACCCAGTCCCCATTGCTTATCGTTCATTGTAAATTGGCCTTCATGTATCAAAAAGTATGTTGCTCTTCTTTGTGAGTGGTAAGCTTTTAATGCATGCTTTTGCTGGGTTGTCCATTTGGACAACAGGTGGTTGTGAGAATATTGATTTTGGTGACATATCGTTGTCTGTCCTCGTGCAATACGATCGTTAAATAATCCTGGGGCGATTATTTTAATTATCAAATGAATGTGCTCTAAAGTAAACAGTACCTGCCAGTTTCACTCACCAGGTATCGCTACTTGATGTCTCCTTGCGGTGGTGCTGCTCAAATGAATGAAGGAAATGCTCCATCCATGTTCAATACATAGACTCCATGTTGTGAATAAAGTAATCCTGCACTTTTAACTGTTCACGGATGTTTTGTTTTCTTCAGTTAGACAGATATCGTGATGCATTGCTACGTGATTGTCTTGCGCTGTATTGATTATCGCAGAATCGTATAGTGATATTATCGGTATCGTCGACCATGTATCACATAATCGTATTGTGTGGTACCCTGTGATTTCCACCCATGGTTGTGAGCGTTGGCGGCCTCTACATAAAAATGGCGTATTCTTATGAAAACGAATAAATGGCACAAAATTGTGAAATTTTCAGAGAGAAATTTCAACACATCCTTACCATTCACGCCAGGTATGGGGCAATTCAACGGATAAATTGTAAGGGCCAGAGGGAAAATTGCTTCACATGGAAGAAAACGGTGGAGTCGACAGCAAGTGATGATGACATGGTGGTCGGGACAGACTTTTAAGATGTGTCAGACAGTATGAAGATTTGAGTAGAGTCACATTTGTTCGTAAACGGTCCGAGCTGTGCGCATGTGCTCACATGCTTATAACAACCAGCCGAGAGTTAAAAAGAAAATGACTTCAGTCTTAAAAAACGGAAACTTTCATATTGCTCTGTTTAATTCCATCGCTGATGTGAAAGCTCACTTTTACTGGATGTTCAAATTATATTATTATGCTATTATTCATCATTTGCAAATAAGTTGTCCAGAAAAGCACGTCTGGTGTGCGAATGGCTTCAGGTTACGAAAACCAAATATTTTTTATTTCAAATCTATAATTCAAAACTTTTGTGATTTTTTTTTTTTTTGTTTTTTTTTTGTTATTGTTGATGATGTCATTATTAGAAAAGCTGCGTACTGTCTACAACCTGTCTGCAGCCATGTACGCTTTATGAGTGCAATGTTGCAGTTGCCTCCAATTTTCCTGTGTGCAAAGCAGGAATGTCGCTGGACATCGCTGGAGATATAAGCGCCTCTATATTGAGGCCTTGTCCACAAGATCTTTGCACGCTTTCATTCTTACGTTTATCCTAAACTTGTTTCAAGAAATGTCTTCATTCACACAAACCAACTCTAAAACGCTGTATGTGGCACTGTAGATAAGTGGAGCATAGACTTAAAGCCTGTGCGTTGTGTACAAACTCCAAACGGAAGAAGAATGACGTCTAGCGGGGTCAAAGGTTAGAGAGATGCATGGGGCTATGAGTTGCACAATGGTTGTATACATGAAAATGGGCGGGTGGCATTTTGAAGTTGTTGTTTTTTTCACTCTGGGACCCATTTTTCACAAAACACAGATTTTTTTTGTCTGAACTTATTCCACAATGGTTTTTGAATGAAATAGACATTTGTTAAAAAGTACTGCAATTATACATGAATACACACATGGCCATGGAAAGTATATTCAGTTTCTGTCAATAGTCACTTCTACACAGTGGAACTTTAATTGGCCAGACAATCATGGGTGTCTTCCGATTTTTGGGCTGATTTGAACAGATTATCTGGCTAAATTACCCTGGGTAATTCACAGATGTGATTTTGACGTCATCGGACGCATCAGAGTCTTCCTGATTTCAAATATTAAATATTAAAACGTGTTTAACTTTTGTTTAGAACTGTAACTTGTGCGAGCCGAGTTGATTCAGTCTTCACAGCCTTGTTTTTTTGTGTTTCTCAGCATGAAACATCGCACCAAACACAACAACTGTTAACTGACAGTCCGCCTCCATGTCTGTTTATATTCTGAAGTCACGTTAAATCACGCGGGTTTCCGTGAGATCCCAAATCCCTGGAATCTCCTCCCTGAATTTGTCTGATGTGGTGGTCCTTGCGTCTTGATTGTGTCTTCTAGTCTGCGCTTCCTCAGGATTAAAACACTGAAAATCGGATATGAAGTTCGAAGTGTGTCTGTGGTCTGCCATGTTTATGTTTTTAAAATCAAGTCAGATTTGAGAATCCTTGGGTGTGGAGCAGGCTTTTATATGAACAGCAATGCTTTTATGAGGAGGAGACTATATAGTTTAATCTTGGATAAGTAGCTGCTATTGACCATTACCAATCTATGTATGGGTTATATATGGTCCGTGTGCAACAAAGGAAAACAACTCCCACCCATAAACACTCACCATATTATTTATATTATTGAATATTGCCCTATATTGTTCCACATCACATGCTGCTTTTAACTTTTTCACCTTGTCGAGAAGGGAACCCGCCAGTACCAGGAAACAGTCCCGGCAAAGATCACGCTGATTATTTATTGGCAGTCTGCCGAGAAGAGAGGCGCGCGCGCGCACGTGTTCTTGTTCTTCGTGCGCGCATGCGAGCGCGTGCGCGGGTGTTCTTACTGGAAGAGCGGAGGAGGCGGAGCCTTACGGCTTTACTCACTGGAACAACCTCCAGTAACCTTCCTCCACTCACACACACACACACACTCTTACACACACACACACACACTCACACTCACGGAGGGACTGGAGAGGCACCGCCGTCACATTCCTCCGCTCAGGAAAGAGACACACACTCACACACACTTTTTTGGGATATTTCTCTTTGCATTTTAATGCCTGAGTTAATACTACATCTAGCACTACTCTCGGGTAGTTTGCATATCTTCTCCTTTGGCGACGCGCGGCTGCGGTACGCGGCTCAACAGATCCGCAAGGTAAGTTGAGGGGAGAAAAAAAAAAAGAGCGGACAACGCGGTTTTGTTGTCCGTGGTTGAAGTGGCAGAGCACGGCAGAGGGAGACTGGTTGGTGCCGTTGTGATGTACAGTGTGTGTGTGTGTGTGTGTGTCCGTGTGCTGCTGCACTGCGGCTGGAAGCGAACATTTTTGTGGCGCTTTTTTTTTTTTTTTTTTTACGCCACTCTCAACACTGGACTCACTTCATCAGTAACGGTCCCGTAACGTTATGGCGCCTCCGGCAGGCTGCAGCCGACACTCATTCCTGACCGTGTCCCGCACCGAAGCCGGCTTCAGTTCCCCCCCCCCCCCCCACACACCCCCAGTCCCCAGACGGGACACCGCTTTAAAAGCCACAGTGAAACCGGAGAATGTGGCCCTCTGTGGCAGTGCCGAGCAGCGGAAAATGAGGCGTTATTATTGGTGACAGAGGGGGGGGAGAGAAAGCGCGCCGGACTCTTTCACTGTGACCCCGTTTCTGATAGCCCTTGTTGCGGTGCGACATATCGAATAGAATTGAAACCAATGGATCCAGTTGTTGTCTGGCTGCTACAGAGCGAGCAAGCGACGACTCATTTAAATTAAATACAAACTGGTAGGGATGTTAAAAAAATCAAACAAAAAGCGATATAATAATATAGCGGTACGATATGTATTGCGTAACTGTGGCATGCATGATATAATATTTCCAGCAATATTGTGATTGTATTCATTGTATATTTATTTTTCATATTGTCATAGTGTGCACAGTATGGAAGCTAATGCAATATTATCATTGTGTCCACATCATGGATTTTGCTGCAGGTATTAGGAAAACGTCATATGCAATGATTGAGCAGATAAAAGGACGTGCAATTAATGAACAATTATGTACAGTGTTGCTGCCTCTCAGCTTTATGTTAGCTGCATTCACCTGCTGGACAGTGCATAGCCTGTATATGCACTGATTAATTGTAATGCATTATTTCCATTCCAACAATGTGGTTTTGTTAAAAAAGAAAAAAGTAAGCTGAGCATTTTGCATACTTTTTTTTAAACCTTCCTTACTTCATTTATTGTTGAAATATATGAATGGAGTTGTGCAGTTGTAAACCATTTACATCCAAGTTATTAAGCCAATTCTCTTTTCTCTGCTCACTAAGTAGTTGATTATTGGGTTGGAGTGCTGTACTGCTATGAAAATAATAAATATAACGGTCTACCTTTATGATAATTTAAGAACAGTCTACAAATCTATTGCAGCACTAATTCACACTATTGTGAAGGTAATTAAGCTGTAAATTGTGCCTGTCAGTGGCGAGTGAGATGCTTTCTGATTGAAGCTCTGTATAACTTCCTTGTAGAGAGCTGCTAATAGTATTTGGCTGAAGTTGGTTCAGTGACTTCTGCTCCAGTGTAACCTCCTGAAACTCTGAATGTGTTGCCTCAGTCTGTTATGTCGAGGGGAAACCTCTCACCTGTGCTTCATCCTCTCCCTCCAGCTGTGTTTAGGTGCTCTATCCCAGCCCCTCTCTGGATGCATCAGACTCCTCTGCCCCGGGGCCCTGGACCCGGTGTGTGACCCAGCGCCCCTCGCCCCACTCGCCCCCTCTTTCCTCCCCGTCTGCCCCAAGCTCCCATCCACCTGTGAGCCTCTGCTCTCCAGCACTGGGCCCCCTGCCTCTCGACCAGCAGGCAGAGGCAGGGGGCCATGGACGCAACCCCCTCGCGATGAGCGGCGTTCCCCCAACGCAGGGCAGAGTTCAGGGGTCCAACTTTACCCCACATCACTACAAGCCCTTCAGTTCACATGCACACTATCAACAGGTCAGTCACACCTGTGTTTTTAGAGGAGCATTCATGTGTGTGTCAGGTGTTGGAAAGAATAACATAAAACATGACGCAATAATGACGCCCTTTCGCTCTTTCAGGTGATGCGTGCACTGCATAAGCTCCAGGAGAGTGGGTTTTACTGGGGAGCCGTTGGAGGAAGAGAAGCAAGCTCCCTGCTGTGCTCTGAACCACCTGGCACGTTCCTGATCCGGGACTCCTCGGACCACCACCACTTCTTCACCCTGTCTGTGCAGACGCCTCGAGGAACCAAGAACCTGCGAATACACAGCGAGGAAGGCGGATTCTTCTTGCAGCCCGATCCCCAAAGCACCCAGGTGTCCCCGCAGTTTGATTGCGTGCTGAAACTCATAGCGCACTACATGGGCAAAGGGCTGGATGCTGGAAGAAGTAGAGAAGGGGCATGTGGGGGCAATTCAGGGCAGCCAGAAATGAAAGGGCGCAGTGTTTATCTGATACACACCGGTGGGGAGAGGATTCCCCTGGAGTTGCGGAGGCCCCACACAACTTCTCTTTCATCCTTGCAGCACATGTGCAGGAGGACCTTGAACAATCAAGGCCGGCTGGAGTCGGAGCGAGCAGAGCAGCTCCCACACACGCTGCGGGACTTCCTGGAGGAGTATGATGCTCCTATATGACTGACTGGAAGTGCACAGTTCTCACTACATGGACCAGCAGCTTAGAGGATGGCGTAGGTTAGGTCTCTTGTGCCGATGTGAATATGTGCGCCATCAGAAACTGACCAGATTTAGACTTAGATGCTAATGTGAGGTTAGATTCTCTTAGTAGCCAGAATCGGCTTATCCCGGACCTGATGGTCAACACTGACGAAAAACCTCCAACCTGGAGTCTGGGATGAGGAGGAGTGCAATTTGGGTAACCAGTGATTACCTCGCCCATCCTGCCTCGCAAAAAAAAAAACTAACCACTAATGTGAGTGGCAGAGGTCAAGGGTCAGTGTTTCTTATGACTGCCTCAGACGCAGAGCAGAGCCTCGTAGTAGATTAACTCAGATTGGTCAATATTAACGATGACAGTGACGGCATGATCGATTATACCACCGGTGATTCCTGTGGGTTTTTACAGAAACCTCTCGGCTCGCTCCCCGTCCGCCTGACATTTGCAACAGTTTGGATCACAGCACAGAGAGAAAGGAGGCACAGAGCAGAGGAGCTTAGAGGGGGAGAAGGCGAGTTACACAGAAAAGGCAAAGTTCAAACGACAGCCTCAAATCGGAGAATTTACTGCATTTGTTTGTCCCTGTGTGTGTGTGTGTGTGTTGTAGTGGTGCACACACGTTTCCATCGCAGCTTCCCGCAAATGTTGCCTCATTGATGGGAATTGAGCGGTCATGCATGCCAGCTACACACTCACACACACAGGTACTGGCCCACATGTAGGATTTGTTAGTGTAGGGGAGTTTGAAAAACCATTGCAATGCATCTTCTCCTGTTTCTTTCATGTTTCTCCTTCATCTCCCATTCTCTGCTGAGCCCACTACTCCCCCCCCCCCCCTCCTTTCTGTTTCAACATTGCTTGTGCGCTTTTGACAGTGACAGAAAACAGACTTCTGTTGCTCAGACAAAAGCTTGTTACTGAGACAAAAGCTTTGGCACAGTACCAAACAAAACATCAGAACTTATTTTTGTCTCGGCTGGCTGAAAATATGTCAGCGACACTGTACGAAGCTCCTCAGGGAATGACGACAAAGACGAGCCGAGAGATTGGGGGAGGGTGCGGAGAGGGATTGAGCGAAGGAGAGACCGAGAGTGGGAAAAGGGATTATGAAAAGGAAATTGAAGAGGACAGAGAAATGAGCAGGGGGGCTAGGGTGGCTGAGAAGGGGGAGGAGACATACTGGTATACAGCTAAACAAAAACAGTGACTGGATTGATTGAAATGATAGCAGCTCAACGGGACACTGCTCCTGTTAATTTGTATCCAGGTTTGCCAAGAAGCCCAGTGTCAAAAAAAAAGAAAGAAAAAAGAAAGTTTTGGCTGAGTCATAATTCTGTTATGTAGACGGTTATTGTAATCTCTTCTTAACATTATCACCTGGATCTTATTTTTTCGTGAAAATGTGTCCGTGTGTGTCTGTCTGTTCGCTCCCTCCTGGAACTCTTAACTGGCCACTCACGAAGATGCCATAAGAGGAAATTAACTGTTGTTTTTTTTGTTTTTTGTTTTTTTAATCCCTTTAATCTGTTCCGATCATTACCTCTGCAGCAAGAGCGGAAAGTTGGGTTTGTCTGTCTGAATGTCAAGGGAACACGAGACTAAAACAAAAAAAAAGAAAAGAAAGCCTTTTGTAAAATGGACGATAAGACTCGGATTTGATCAAAATTGTTGTTTTTTTCCTGTGTTTGACCAGTGCTCATACTTACCTGTGATCCATATTGGAGTGGTAGCCTGTTCACTGTGGCCACTTAAGACAAGAGCACTAAAGAATTCACCGTAGTGATGTACAATTCTGGTCAGATCTGTGTCTTGTTTTCTCCCATCAACTTTGCTCATGTATTGTGCCGCCGCCGGCGCACGCGTGTATGTGAATTATTTGTCTTTTATAAAGACTCTCGTTTAAAAGGCTGGCCACTAGTCTGGCAGAATACAAGCTGTACTATCTGAAATGACAAAGCATTACAAAAAAAAAAAAGAAATAAATGAAAAGGAACATTGCACATATTTATATTTCTAAAATATTTCAATAATTTATATTAAAGAGCACTATTTTTACAAAAGTCAATGCATTTGCCCTGTGAGTTGCTTCTCTCTTTTTTTCTTGGCCTCCTACTCCTACACTCTCCCCCCCCCCTTACTTCACTGAGTCAATATTGACTGGATAAACTCTTAACTTACTGTAATGTATTGTGAGAGAGTATGTATTCCAGCAATGCCTGGCCTCAACGAGGGTTCTTTATTGACAAGCGTGAAGACAAAGCCATGTTTTATTCGGTCAGCCGGCCTTTAAAGATCCCTTCAGACCTTCAGAGGCACGCAAGGAGGGATGCGCAGTCGTCCCCGGGGGATTAAAACAACTGCAAACCCTTCTTGTTTTCTCTGCTGGAGTGCATTCCATTGGCTTCACAGAACATATAGTAATAAATGGGTGGTGGGGTATTTGGTCAGATGCACACAGTCAGCTGAGTTAAGTCCACCGCGCACACATTTTGACACAGCAGTAACTGTGAAGAAAGCTCGACTTTGAGCTGGATTTGACGGGAAAGGAATGCAAGCGGGGCTTTATACATCCTGCCTGAGGATGGTGAGTTTGTGTGTGTGTGTGTGTGTGGACATACATATATATGTGTGTGTGAGGTCACATGGGTGAAATGGTCCATGTGGAAAACATTAATGACAGTGTGGTTTAAGTGCGCAGTCAATGCCACGGTACGTGTGTGTGTGTGTGTGTGTGTGTGTGTGTGTGTGTGTGTGTGTGTGTAAGAGCTCGGTCAAGCTTGACTGCTTTTGGTAAAAGTGAGCAAGAGGTGACTTTCATCATATTCCTCTTCTCTTTCTCTCTCTCTTACACACTCATGCACACACACACACACACACACACACACACACACAGTTCCCCTTCCCTGCATACCTAGTGTTCTGTCTGAGGCTGGCTTCCAGGAAAGAGGCACTTTAATTGGGTTGAGTTTTTACGGCTTGCCTCGTGTTAGTGTGTGTTTGAGAAACAGTGAATGAGGTGTCTCTGTGTGTGTGTGTGTGTGTGGGGGGGGGGGTAGTCCATCTGAAGAAAAACATTTTTTTCTTTCTTTTTTTTTAAAAAGAAAGCATCAAGAAGAAAGAAGCTGAATTATTTCCACACCCAATAAAAAAAGGTGTCTGACATGATAACACATAGAACAATTTGTCAGAACCCACACCCCCCACCCACACACACACACACACACACACACACACACACACACACACACACACACACAGACAGGCAAACCTGCTGTAGGTTCAGGTAATTACAACGTTTCAAAAAAACTCAGCCCCCACAGTTTTTTAGTTTTTTACGATGACACTCGCAGGAAAAAATGTGTGCTCAAAGTTGCCGTTTGCGTGTGTGTTTGTGCGTATATGTGAACGCGGGGCACTTGCTGCACAGACAAAAATGACGTACTTCGAGAGACAAACATAAACAAGTGAGTCTTCTTCCCAAAATCCAACCAGAATAATCCGGTTTTACACACACACACACATTGTCTAAATAAGCCAGCTCGGCTTGCGCTGTGACTCATTCTGTGTTCCCCTTAGTTGCCTGGGCTGGAATATTTTTGCTGTATCCTTCTCTCCTCTCGTCAATCTCACACGCTCACAGAAAGTCTTTCCAGCATGATTAATTTTTCGGGGGGGGGGGTAATGACTTGCTGTGTCCCGCTCAACAGTTGTTAACAGTGTCCCCGAGCCAAGCACAACAATATGCAGCTCTCTAACAACTGAGAATGAGCTGGAGGGGAGATTTTTTTTTTTTCACCCAACAATCAAAACATTCACACCATAGTTTGGGTGCCTCCCCTGATAACTTTGCAGCACAAGGAGAAATGAAGCGAGTAGAGTGGGTGGAGCTGGTTTATGATTATGTTTTCTGTTGTACGCTTGGAATCAAAGCATCATTAAGAGTTGTTTCACTTCACATTTGACCTGATGCCAGTGTCAGCCCTGTCAAGCGCACTGTAGACGGTGGTAGAATAATAAAAGGTTAGAATATAACAATCCTCAGTGGTCTTCCAGGAAGGGCCTCCGGTTTGCTGATTATTCTTTCCAGGAAGGCTTTTTGTTGGCTCATCGGCAGTCAGAGGAAAGACATTTGGTTGGCCCATCAGCTCAAGTATTGTCACAGCCGCTTCTGATAAAGCAAGACCAGCTTCCAGGAAACCAAAGATTTACCCTCAAGCATTCCATCATTCCTTCACCATCAAGGCACATACACACATACACACACACAGAGAGAGAGAGAGGGGGGGGGGGGTGCATAACGGGTATAACCGGGACATGGATCAATAAAAACCATATGGGAAGCATACAGATAGTCAGATGCACTCAAAAACATGTGCATGTATTATGTGTGCACAAGCCTGTAAGAAAAAAAAACAGCACAGCCTTGACCTGCACTCATTGACCAGCTCACTGACACACACACACACACACACACTGGTGCAGCATTCTTAGTGAGGACACTCCTCACAGAGAGGCCTTAAATTAGCCTTAACCGTCCCAACTTAATCTCTAAGTCTTAACCCCCCCCCCCCAAAAAAAACAAGTCTTAACCCTCAAAAGGAGCTTTACATTTGTGAGGATCCTCCAAAATGTCCTCATAAATATAGACTCAAATTTGTCCTCACAGCCCCCGACACATACATACACACACACACACACACACACACACACACACACACACACACACACACACACACACACACACACACACACACAAACCGCAATATTTTGCTAGAGTGACTATTCACCCACTCCGCTCCCCTCTTTCGCTCTCACTGTGTCTGACTCTTTTTTTTTTTTTCATTTAAATCATCACTACAGTGATTTTTCCCGTAACACCTGGAAAGGCCTGACGGATGGCTGCGCCTGTGCTGATACTGGCTGGAAGAACAAGGGAAAAAACCACCTGAGATGATCCTGAAATACACAAAACAGGTTATTAAGAGGCACTCGATTGTGGGCGAATCCTCACACAGTTGCACTGTTTTTTTTTTCATTTTTTCATGTGTTTTTTTTTGCTCTTGCCATTCACAGCTGCAGCAGTGTGTGTAAGCAGCAGAGAGGCTCAGATGCCAAACGGCTTACAGTAACCGTATGGACTCGGACCAAACCCTCCGACACTCTCAGGTGTCACTGTGTCCCTTCAGCCAGTAAACAAGGCTGCGTGATATGTGAACTTGAGACTGCAGCAGACATACACGGGTGCAAGCGCACACACACACACACACACATACACATACATATGTGGTGAGTAAGGGGTTTTAGGTCATGAATGACTGACGACGCCCATGATTTATACCTACAGTGGGGGAAAATACTCCTGTAAGAAAAAATGAACAGTTTGTCCACTCCACTGTGAGACAAAAATAAAAAAAATCTTATGCTCACCAAAACCACACAACATTTGTGGAAATGGTGCTTTATTATGAAAACGAAAAGTAGTACTCACTCAAAGAAGGAGAGACAGCACAAGGGAGGACATAAGGAAAGAGAGTACAATGCAATAATCAAGAAAATAAGGATTGAAAGGTTTTTCCTTGAACATCTCTAGTCTAAAAAGCTGCTGAATACACCTTTAAAGGCACAGCAACATTAGGCTTACACACAGGTTATGTAAATCAATTTGGGATGGACGTTTACCCAATACTTCCTCTAGAGGGCAGTGCTGAACATCAAGTTGCAGGCATCCACATAGCGACAATTAAAAGGGCGTAGTCCCTTCACCTCACGGAGTAGGAGTGAAGTATTGTTTTTGGCAGCTCTGTCTGTTTGTTTGTTTGTTTTTCCATTTGTTTGAGTTTCCGCACTTGCACTTGCCGTTGTGACCAGCAGAGGGAGCCAGAGGGCTTGTTGCTTGAATGGGGCTGAAGTCTGCCGTCTCTGATCGCCTTGTTTTTATTGTACTTGACTGAAACGCAAACGGATTTTGTGGCAGTCGACTAGATGTCGAGTAGTTGATGTAAGTCGTACGACTGGTAAGTCGAGATTGACGACAAGCGGCGTTTTAATAAAGACTTTTGACAGCTTAGGTTAGGTTAAGTGAGTGAAGCCCAATGCCTAACAGTCGCTCTCAGTTCTCTGGCTGCACAGGATTTACAGTTGTTTCAGCCCAGTTGTTTCCACCTCCATTTCATCTGTCATCGTAAGCTCCCCTGCTTGTCACACAATGACAGACGGACTGACAAATACGGACAAATACAGCAAGCTACAGCAGTGTTACTGAACGGACCCCTCTCAAAAATGTCTTGACCAGAAGAGAAGAAGAATAAACGAGGGACTGCGTTGGAAATGCGTGTGAAAAATGTCGAAGGCTGAAAGCAGAGAGAATTTTGCAAATGTGTCCAGTTTAATAAAAAAAAAAAATTCTATGTTTTTACAGTCTGTTATTGTTCCTTTTCTCACTTATCTCTCGTCACGTGGTAATTGTCCACGGATGTGTCTCCGCGGACACACTTTTCCGTTCAATCTCCGACTGCTGCTGAACCCAACAGCGCCATTGGCTATAAAAAGATGGATTGGCAGTTATGCAAATGTCGGCTCCTTGTTTGGTGTCAAAATGCCAACGTAGATTGTAGTCTTTGACGACCGACACGGCCTCATAACACTAAAGACATACCGGTTTTTTCTCCTTGAAGCACAAACATGTATTCGCCTTCCCGTCTTTCTTAAAACTGCCTTTCATCTGCATCAATCTCTTCCTGGACATTTTGGGATCATTTGTGGATATTTCAATCTCAATTTCATTCGTCGCATGATGCGTATACAATGATACACTGCAAACTAGTGGCGGGATGCCGTCACTTCACGGGCAACACAATCGCCATGCATTGTGGGAAATGCAGTTTATGGTCAACACATCCCTTAAAGTAGCATAGACCTCGCGGGCCACATAAAATGAGGTGGTAGGGTATATGCTGTGTTCAGAGCTCTTTTTCTGTATTTGCGAACACTCCTGTGACAAGAAACTGATGCTTGTCATTGACAAACTTCTGTCATGAAGGACACATAGGACTAACTGACACAGAGGATTTGCCAGCACGTGAAGTCGTTATGTAACAATCGCACACAGAGTGTATGAATTTACAGTAGCAGGGAAAGTGTGAAGGAGGATGTCAGCCCCTGGCCATCAGTTACATAACAAGTGTGTTCTTAATGTCCTAAACACTCCCTCTATCTTTATCAATACTACATCCCCAGCTGGAACATCAGTGTGTCTTGTTCTTGTGAGTTGTAAACAACTCTATGGACTTTGCCTCAAATTACACTGAAGCTTCAATCCACACTAGACATTGTGAATAGGGATGTGAATCTTTGGGTGGCTCACGATTTGATTCCATTCTGATTCTCAGGTACACGATTCGATTCAACCGATTCGATTCATACGATTCTCGATTCAAACGATTCTCGATTCAAAAATTGGTACAATGCATAGTGTGTTCAGGCAAATGATGGCATGAAAACAATACAGTTTGTATAAGATAATGTGATCACACAAAGACAAACTTAAGACAAAAGTTAACATTTATTCATTCAAAACAAATAAAAACTTACTTACTATACAAACAAATTACTTGCATAAATAAAAGCTTAGGCGAGCTGCCTTTTTCTTCCAGAAGTTACACAAATAAACTGTTCACAAATAACACAAACTGGTATTTTGTGGGGTTTTTTTTGTTTTTTTTCAAAAAAAAATAGATTTTTCAAGTTTATGAATCGATTCAGAATCGTACTGATTAAGTCTAGTCTGGTTCTCCATATAGATCTCTTCCCCCGGCGACATTCTTGTCCTGCACACTGGAAGTGATTTGTTTTAAACCAAGATAGATAGACCATCTTGTATTTCATGGTGTGCACAATGTGAGGCTCGACGTCTCTCCAGTTTTGGCCATCTAGTGTTTATTTACCTGACTATCCTGCTCGTTTTCACTTTCCGGTCGGGATGAGCTAAACCCTAACCCTTCTGTACTCGTTCTCTGCTAAATGACAATAAAGTTGAATCTTATCTAATCTAGAGGCCACAGCAACATTGTGCTATAAAGTGAGACCGCTGCAAACATGTTGCCACGCGACGTCATGGAAGTTAAAGCGGAACTAGACCGGAAGTTCCTATTATCGCTGTTTCTTTTGGTGTGTATCTGCATCATTACCTTGTTTATGAAGCCTGACGGTTCGAAACAAACAGTTCAGCCATTGCTGAGAACGTTGTGTTTTATTGTAATCTCGGGGCTCAACGAGATCACTGAAAATCCCGTAATAGTTTCGTAAGCAGCGGTTCTCCTGAACAACCGATCGTCCTCCTCCGGGCGGTAGTCCGGGCACATCCGGTTACGTACATTGAACCGCAGAAGAAGAATAACGTCCGTTGTGGAGGTGTTTCACGAGCGACAGTGTCTTCTGACTCTGGATCTGACTCCGGTTTAAAGTCATAAAAGGGACTGTGGCGGGGAGTCGTGACGAAGCTATTTTTAAACACTGTTAAAACAATGTTTTGATAATGAGGAGCAGTGCATCCGCCGTTCCAGAGGGGGGCGCTGCGCTTCTGTGAACGGATGTGCTGGATAGTACTGGCCAATCACAAGACTCTGTCTCCTGGGGGTGAAAGTTCACTCTGAAACATTGCGGCTGAAAAACACTGTCAGAAAAGAGGATTTCTATCGGCTATTTTACAGAAACTAGGAGGTTTTTGACCATAAAAACAAGTTAATATATGTAAGTAGACCTCCATAACTAACATTTATGTGCAACAGGACCACTCTATGTGACCTTTAATTGTATTGCTCAAAAAACAAATGTGCTCAGCAGTTTGTCCCTCAGGTGATTCAACGTACAAGCAACGATTTGTTGCTTTTCCACTACATGGTCCCGCCTCAGGCACGACTCAACTCTATACGGGGGAGGACATGGGCGGAGTCGCCATGGCTGCAGGAAGCTGCTGTAACTTCGTTTTATACGCCAAACACACAAACTCGTGACTAGTGACTTGTAAAGCAGTCGTTTTTTTCGATCTATTGAATCATTAGAATCAGTTCATTAAAAATATTTGTTCCTGAATACACCAGACTCCTCTGTTAAATACTATTGACTATTCCAGTGACGACCCTCTGACTAGTCAGTGGTGATTCACGCGTAGTATCGGCTCAGCTTGCTTGGAATCTCACCAGAGCAGGTTCTAAGGAACCAGGTACACTCTTAGAAATAAGAAAAACCCTGTCTTTGGGAAAGGGTTTTTCAAGGGTTCTTGGTAACACTAATGGTTCCAGTAAGAACCATTTGGATCTAGAGAACCCCTTAAAACCCCTTTCCTGAAGAAATGGTTTTAAAAGGGTTCTTGGTGGAACCCTCCAAAAGGGTTCCAGGTGGAATCTTTTTAAAAAAGGTTCTACCTGGAGCTAAAAAGGGTTCTCCTATGAGGACAAGCCGAAGAACCTTATATGTTTCCACTTCGCACTTTTATTTCTAAGAGTGTACTGTTGCAAATGGAAAAAAAACAATAAAACGTGTCTTCCAAAAAACATGGGCCCGGGGGCCAGAACCGGCCCTTCAAGCAATTCGGACCGATCCACGGCCCAATAACCCATAAACAATGAATGTATAATAAAAAAGCCAATAAAACCATAGCTTCGCCTATTTCTGGCATTTTGTGACACTTTGCCTTCCTTTTTGGCAAATGCTAGTACAGCTGTAATTGTAGGCAGCCTATGTATGTACCAGAATATTTTGCACTATGAGCCAAATGTAGCAGTACCTGTGGCTTGTTGGTACTGTAACTTTGTTTTGTTTTTTTCAACTAAGAGCCAACTGTAGCAGTTGTACCTGAATATTATTGGTACTGTTACTTATATTTCTGCAAAAATAGCATTTTGTGGCCATTGCACCTTAACGTTGTCTATATTGTTACCTCTAATTTTGTAGGTAAGCATTATACGCATGTCTGAATGTTGATGGTTTTGTAACTTACCTTTTTTTGCACAAAGCCATTTCAATAAACAAGTGCTAAATAACTTAGAACATTTTGGATCTATTTGTATCCGTTTACTGTACATGCAACATGACATAGTAGTACAGGGGTTGACCGGCCCACTGGCTGGACAGCCTTCAGAAAAGCTGGCCCTCTGGAAATGTTAGCCGAATAGCCCTGAGTAGTGGAAAAGCGGCAGTAGCTTGTTTCTGTTTACAAAACACCAACGAGAGGCCGAGTTATATCGTCACCAAAAGTTGCACACTGCAGCTTTAACAGCAGACTTTTTGTGAGCATATTCAAGGGACTTTACCTCAGAGAACATCCTACCAATGTCAACTCTTAAACACTACTTCATTTCAATACTCTTGCGGCCCACACACACACACACACACACACTTGAACCTCTTCTCTGTGCTTTTTTTTATAATGTGAAGGAATATATTTGTTCCTGAAAGAAGAAAACAGGGGGTCCACTGTGTGTGTGTGTGTGTGTGTGTGTGTGTGTGTGTGTGTGTGTGTGTGTGTGCGCGTGTGCAGTGAACAGAATCCGAATGCAAGAGCCAATCAGAGAGCTGCGCAGACACTGAACCCCCCAAGTGCTGCTGGTTTATAGGGCCCAGCTTCAGAGAAGTCACATGACTTCCCAGAGAGAGAGGAGAAAGAGAGAGAGAGGGGGGGAGAGGGGGTAAATGTGGGAAAGGAGGATGAAGAGGAGGAGGAGAAGGAGTGAAAAGAGGGTCAAGAGGTGACAGGATCACCAGGGATCTGTGAGGAGTGAATTGAAGGTTTGATAAATTAAGGGAACAGAGGGAGTTTAAAAAAAAAAAAAAAAAAAAAAAGAAGAAGAGAGAGAGTGTGGGGGGAAAAAGGTGCCAGTGTTCTCGGAAGTGAATTTACACAGGCTGGTCACGCTATATAATTACAGCAGAATGAACAGAATGAGAAATGAGAAGTCAGTGAGTGGATGAATGAAGAATGAGATGAATGAGCACACACGGGCGATAGCGGTTGCAGTTAATTACAACAGTGGGCAAGTCTTGATGGTCTGGTTAACTGCATCACCGTGATGCTCAAAGCGACAGCTCGCCCATATTGAAAGAGTTAGCCGTCTATTTATGCACCACTATCAATTCATGCAGACAATTTATGTGCAGGCGATCAACAATATAAATGAATACAATTTTCTCTGCGCACTCAGAGCATTTTAAACTCCTTTGTGTCTTCCCAGAAGCAATTTTCCGCTTAGGCTTCTATAATTCACAGACTTTGCTGTCAAGAGTTTTTCTTCTGGACTATTTATTTAGTAGAAATTCCAAAGAAAACTGTTCACGGCGAGTTCTGTGAGAAAAAAAAAAAAAAAGAAGAAGCGATGCAGTCTGGGTTTTTCATTTGTTTGGAGGAACCTTGCAAATACAATCAAAACAAACCTGTGTAACCCAAAGTATAGAGACGTCTCTTTTCACCTGCTTTAGCTCTGAGTTTGGGTTCAGCTCCCTCCAAGAGTGACAGCGATTTCTATATCAACACCAGAATGTCCACATTTCCAAATGGAGAGTTGAAACAATGACTTGATGTATTGATCTAAGGAAAGCTATTTTGATAATTAATGAATCTGTCCAGTCATTTTCCAAGAAAAGGTACAGTGAAATTATGACAAATGTTTGCTGACTCCCATTTATGTACTTAAATGTCTCAGATAATATTGTAAATTAAAGATTTAAAAAAAGAAGTTAAACACACAATTGTGGATTATGTGATGGAAAACACAGGGCAGATTATCCTGCAAATGAGATCATCAGTTTTATGCCAAGCCCATTAAGACATGGAATTGCAAATTTGGACAGGAAGAACTTGACCTGACTGACCACATGGTGACCCAACACCACTGACATGACCTGGAACAGTAAATGTGACTCCTTTGCTACCAGGTTCCGGGTTCCAAATCCTTCTGAAACTGATGTAATGTCTGCTTTAGTGTACATTACAGTACATTAGCATGGTTGGATACCATGTTGGAGATGTTGTTATGGTTTTTAAGTATCACTTGAATGAAATGACATGGCCTTGTGAGGACCAAAAGTTGTATAAACTAAACAAAGTGAGGACATTTTGGCAGGTCCTCACTTCTTTAGACCTGGTTTTAGGGTTAGGGTTTGAATTGGGTTTAGGTTAGGGGTTAGGGAATGCATTATGTCTATGAGGGTCCTCATATGCACTATGAAATGCACATGTATGTGTGTTTGTATGGGTTCTTTGTGAGGACCAAAAGGACATATATACTAAGGAAGGGAGGACATTTTGGGAAAGTGAGGACATTTTGCCTGGTCATCAAATTCTGACACCCCTACAGATGCCTTTCTCAGGGTTAAGACCTGGTTTTAGAGTAAGGGTTTGAATTGGATTTGGGTTAGGGGCTAGGGAATGCATTATGTCTATGAGGGTCCTCACTATGAACTATGAAAAGCAAATGTGTGTGTGTTTGTATGGGTTCTTTGTGAGGACCAAAAAAAACTGTATACCTAAGGAATTGAGGACATTTTGTGAAAGTGAGGATATTTTGCCTGGTCATCACATTCTGACACCCCTACAGATGGCTTTCTCAGGAGTAGGACCTGGTGTTAGGGTTAGGGTTTGAATTGGGTTTAGATGAGGGTTAGGGGAAAGGATGGGGTTAGGCACTTAGTTGTGAATGTTAAGGTTAGGGTATCCATTATGTCATTTTGTGTGTGTGTGTGTGTGTGTGTGTGTGTGTGCGTGCATGCGTGCGTGTGTGTGTGTGTGTGTATGCACATGGTCAATTACATATAGAGGGGTATGGGTGTGGGTATGGGGGTGTAGGGGGAAATGTGAAACAGATGTTTCTCAGGCACTGATGTCAACACCTTAACACTGCAAGTGTGTGTGTGTGTGTGTGTGTGTGTGTGTGTGTGTGTGTGTGTGTGTGTGTGTGTGTGTGTGTGTGTCTTTGTGTGTATGAAAAACCTCATTTGAGGGAAGGTTTCCCATAAACACCTGTTTTTGTTCCGGTTAATATCTCTCGTCATAGTGAAGAAATGATGGCCTCAGTGAAAGAGGAGAGAGAGAGGGAGAGGGAGCGAGAGAGGAGAGGGAGGCGGGGTCACCTCCATTCCCCTCCGTCTGTGAAAGAGAAGAGCTCATGTGGGATGAACACATTCGTTTATTCATTCGGCCCCATCTATTTTCAGCCCAGAGGGTTTATGGTTATTGGAAAGGCGTTGCCGTCTCGCTCCTTCCCAGAAGGAGTCAATATTTCTCCCTCTCCTTCATTTCTCCCTCTCTGCCTCTTTTTTCTCTAATTCAATATTTTCTCCAAAACACCACTCTCACCATCCATGCACACCAGCAAGGAATGCTGGAAGCGAAGTACACAGAGCACGTACTCAGCGCACACACACACACGCAGTGTGAGGTTACAGATTGCAGTGCTAACAGTGATCCCGGAAAATCTCCTGCTCGGTACGAGCTTCTTTGTTTACAGATGCATCTTTATCTCTCAGTTCACAGCTCTTATTGGCTCTCTTGTCCAGCTACTTGTTATGGCTCATTAAAAACCTCTGTTGCCTCTGTAACTGCAGTCGTGGTTACACAGGCCGGGACCTTCATGAAGTGAATAAAATCAGCCGAGACACCAGTATCCGTGCGACTGAAATTTGTAGGTCAGAGGAAAGAAAGTGTGTGTGTGTGTGTGTGTGTGTGTGTGGGGGGGGGGGTTGTAATGAGTACACCTCCCTTGCATAACCTGAGTCCACAGATATATTCCATCAAGCCGTTACCTCCAAATATTGACTGAGACTCTATAGCAGGGTGAATCAAGTTAAAGTAGAGTAATAGAAAGGTCCAAAAGGTAAGTAACTTATAGAAAACGGTGACAAATATGCAATTTGCATTAGTGTTATATAGGTTGTAATGGGTATTTATGTGTATGTTTGTTTGTTTGTTTGTGTTATTACCATGATCCTATGTCATCCTGTGTCTTTTTACTTTTGATTTTGTATTCCATTTTCTCATAATATCAGTGTTGCAGATTTGCTATGTTGTCCAAAAACAAAGAGGAAAAAAGTGGCAACATGGTTGTGATGTCACCCACTGAAATTCCTGTTTTGGTTATTTAGTATATTCTTGCTTTGCTGTGAAGGTTCTCAGTCATCCAGGTCAAAGTCATCTTCTCTTGTTGGACAAGCGGCCACCGTTACATCAAAATCTCCTTAATGGGGCCCCTTTATGAGTAGTATCCTGCAGCAGCACTTCTGGGGCCCTGGGAAAAAAAACATAAATAACAAGTGGACCCCAGAGAGCCTCTCCATGAAGCACCTAAAAACTCCAATACGCTCCTCTAATACACAGCTCACCACTGCTACATTAAAACCCCCTTTATGCGGCCTCTTCTGGCTGGTGGGAGGATCGTTGAGAGCAGGTTTCACCTCTCAAAGCACACTGACCAACATGAGCCATGTCCTAGACTGACCTGCGAGTGGCAGTAATGAGAACCTTCTTACCTGAGTTCCACCTTGAGCCTGGAAAGACTGGCTCAATTGAACCGGAGGTCAGGAGATCTTTGGACAGGTTTTTTTATGGCAGCTTTTGCTGCAAAAAAGCACAGTTAGAACCACTGTTTCTAGTCAGTGATAGTGTCAACATAGCGTCTCATCTTTGCAGATCGACTCGACTTATCTTTCCATAAAGTCAAAGTCGAGTCGACAAGTCATTGTTCCACCTTTTAGGGCAGGGGTTCTCAAAGTTTTGACACCTGAGGGCCAATGTAGGAACCCAACATTGGCCTGAGGGCCACCAAAGGAAAAAAAAAAAGGGAAAAAAACCCAGCAAGAAATCCCATTTGTAATAATTTAAATCCTGGATTAAAACTATCAACTGTAATTCATTGCGGGCCGCCAGAAAGGTTTCTTGCTTTAGGGCGTTGTCACCGTAAATGGCTTGGGCTATGCAGGTGATTCGGTTGGGGAGGGATGGTGAACATCTGCTCTGCCTGGGGCCCTCCAGAGTTTAGGAATGCCTCTGGGTGTAGACATCTGTAAACGTTTCACCCATAAACTTCTTCATTCCTCACTCACTGGTAGGGAAACCTGGTCTTGCCGCTGAAGCTGAAACCTGCCTAGCGAGTCAGAATAGTTTCCGTCTTGTCGATATTGCCAGAAGCCCGAGGCACCTGTGGGAGGAGCAGGTACATGTTTAAACCCTATGACCCCAGGGGTTAGTGGGAGTGTCACTTCTGAGGTCATATGTGGTCGGTGTCAGGATGGCCTTCCAATGTCTTCCAATGAGTTGTTGAGGGTATTGTATGGAGCAGTAATAGTCATAGCACTTTTAAGTACAACACTAAATATTGAGGACGTATCTCTGGGCGGATAATAATTAGCTGTAAGAAGATTCTAACGTTCAAGAAATGAATCGTTTGCGAATTGCTCTCAGGTAAGAACAGCATCTTTGCACTCTTACTCACATTTAACTACTGGTGATGAGTTATCAATCGGTTATCAGTGTGTTGTATTCTCTTTTCATTGTCATGATAATGAAAAGAGAATACAACAATCATGATATTTGATTGCATAGTGTAATGTATTTGTAGTTCATAATGTGGTTGTAAATTCTTGTTTTATCCTTGTGTTTTAACTGTGTACATTTGTAACTGTTGAGTGTTTCGTATTTGCTGCTGCCCGTCTTGGCCAGGACTCCCTTAAAAAAAGAGGTTCCTAATCTCAACGGGATTTTCCTTGTTAAATAAAGTTTAAATAAATTTTTAAAAAAGCTAAACAACATGATGCTTATTCATATTGGCTTACTTTAACTAATATTAGCTTAAAAGCTGGGGTGGAGGGTAAAACAAAGACTGGTAAAACGGGTAAGTCTGCAACTCAGTTTACAAATGTGTTAGTCGGAAGAATTCACAGAGCATCTATAGAAAGGGGCGCTTATTGTGTTTTAACAAGTGTGTAACAATACCTTCATCCTTATTGACCGAGTTCCACGGACAAGGAAATAGTTTGTTGCCCCTTTAAATTGCTGTTATATTTTGTCATTTAATACAGACATTCACTCTACAGTTCAATTCAGCTTCAGAAAATATATTATTATTATTACCATTGTTTCCCTATATTCATATTGATTGACCAACTTGTTGTGGAGAGCAATACATCAGAGCACATTATATCTATAGTGTCCTCTGACAAGTTGACCCACAACTAATTGCCAAAATGAATGTTTTTTTTAATTTGATCAAATGAACTTTTTAAGGGAATTGCGTTTAAGTTGTTAAACGGGGAACTCTCTGTTAGGAAACTAGATGCAGCGACAGCAGCTGTGCAGGCACGGAGCTCCATGCGGCGCTACTACAACAGTCCCCCTGGGCCGGCACAGGCGTCACGTGTTCGGGTGGTGGACCTCCGCACCGATGTGGTGTCCAAGCCTGGGGTCGCGATGTGCCAGGCCATGATGGAGGCCTGGGACAAAGATTTCTTGGTGAATGACGACCCCAGTGTCAGGTTGCCGCTTGGATCCGGTACAGACGAAAATGGTAAGAGCTGAAGCGTGATAGTCCATCCATCCATCTTCTAGCGCTTTATCCTCCACGTGAGGAGGGGGTGCTGTGCCAATCATAGGGCGATAGGCTCTCAAGGTACACTCTGGACAGATCGCCAGTCCATCGCAGGGATTGTCCAATTTACCTAATTCTTATATTGTATTTTTGTTTTTGGACTCTACACTAACGGACGGGCCCCAGGTGTATCATTTGAAAAGTTTCAGACACAAAGTTGAAATTGCTTTGTCAATATTGAAATTCTCTTGAGGACATTTTATTGTATGGGCTCGCCGTTACTATGCAAAGCAGCTAGAGCTAATACACACAGGATGTAGTGACAAATAAATATTGATATTGGTCCACAGCGTACACTGCAGTGTGGGAAAAAAGGTCAAGCAGATTCATTTTGCGCTTCCTGACAATTACAAGTTTGCAAGTGACATAAAGTCAGTGTTGTTTTGAGACACAAACAGTGTCATTCAATAGTTGAACAGAAACAGTGGAGAACATGATGTTTTGAGACACACATTCTTTTTTCACTCTCCGTTCACACACACACACACACATATAAGCAGACACAGTGAAAGGTTCCGATCAGTTGTTTTTTCAAAGTACAGCAAAAAACAATATTTCACTGAATGGCCAGTTTCATCAGTGCAGGTTAAAGGGCTAGCATGCAAGTGTGTGTGTGTGTGGATGCATGACTTGTCTCAGGTGTGTCTACTGTCACGTCCTCCACCGGGCGTCCCTCTCCGCCTTTGGGGCAGGGTTTTTTTTTGTACAAATGATCAAATGAATACATCAAATGTGTCTTTTTTTTTCTGCAGAGCTACAGCAAATTGCAGCTGATATGTTTGGGATGGAGGCGGCGCTGTTTCTCCCATCGGGATCCATGGGTAACCTGATTGCAGGTGAGCTGAGCTTTCACTAAATGCATCGCCGTGTCCTCAGAATGGTCCTCATTAAATGATGTGCCCGCTCTTCTCGCAGTGATGGTGCACTGCCCGGAGCGGGGCGACGAGATGATTGTGGGCGATTTGTCCCATACGCACATCTATGAACAAGGAGCAAGTGCACAGGTGAGTGTATCACAGCAGTAAACACCTGTGCCCTTTCTACTGTGATCAGTCACGTGTAAGAGCTCAGGGTGTATGTATGTTTGTGTTGTCTCAGCTGGCCGGTGTCCACAACACCACGGTGTCCACCCTCGCTGATGGGACATTTGACTTGGAGGAGGTGGAATCAAGGATCCGTGGTTACGGTGGTCTCAGCTTCTGCCGGTCTCGCGTCATCTGTCTGGAGAACACGCACAACATACGTGGAGGAAGTGTGCTGCCTCTGACCTTCCTGCAGGAGGTGTGTGTGTGTGTGTGTGTGTGGTTTGATGTTTTTCCTCCCTGTGTGAACCTTCTACATGGAGTTTGTGTTCTATTTTGAAAAGACTGTCCTTGTGTGATCACTTCGTTATGCTGAAAAACTCCTATGGAATTTATTAATGGAAAACAATCACAAAAAAGAAGTTGGAGATTAAAAGTGCGAGTGTGTTCGCTTTAGAGCGGCAGCGGAGAATTATCACATGATGAGAGAATGAGCAGCAAGGTGACAGTTAACGGGCTTTAACAGCATTGTGTACATTAAATCCACACAAGCCGGTCCTTGACTGCCTTTCCACTTTCAGCTATGTATATTTTAACTATACATAGCTGTTATTTCTTCCTCTCTCGCCTAGCCATTTTTGAGAGAGGTACTGAGGCTTTCCAAGGTCACATCCACACGGAAACGACGCATAACGAAAACACTCTTTTTATTTGCCATGTTAAAAAAAAAGTATTCGCGAGGCCGGCGATTTTGAGATTTTCCCACTCTGGGAGTTGTTTTTCCAAAGAAAATACCGTTTAAGGTGTGGAGGAATTACATTATGACCAAACCAAAACATAATCAAAGACAGAGAAACACAGTTTACAGCTAAAAATATTACAATTGTTACAAAACTGATTGTTTTTATCAGCAGTATTTCATTTTACACACATTTCCTTAATCTCTGACGATATATCCTGGTCATTCCTGTGACTTTACATATAGCCATTTTAAAACAGAGATGGGTATTCAGCAACTCTTACAGGTTTAATCATCTTTGGATGGTCTTCCTCTGTCTCCAAGGTCCGTGCTTTAGCGGATAAATACGGCATGTCTGTTTACATGGATGGAGCCAGGCTGTTGAACGCTGCTGTGGCCCAGGGGGTGCCTCCATCCACCATACTGCAGTACACAGACTCTGTCACTTTGTGCCTCTCCAAGGTGGGAACTAAAAACAAAAAGACACACTATACTAAGTAACTCGTTTAGAGAATGATCGACACACACACAATTGATGAAGATCTTGAAGATTTATGATGGTTTTATGATGGTTTCTTTTTAACAGGGTCTGGGAGCCCCTGTGGGTGCCATACTAGCAGGATCCCGAGACTTCATAGCCAAGGCAAAACGGTGCCAAAGAGCTCTGGGTGGAGCAATGTGGAAGACTCGTATGCTACAAGCAGCTGCAAGAGTGGCTTTAGTGGATAATGTAGGAAAACTAGAGCAGGATCATCGCAATGCAAAAACCTTTGCTCAAGGTGAGCAGCTTGTCATTTTCTTTGTACAATTCTAATCATTAACTGGTTCTTGCGTGTAACTTTTGACAATTTCCTTTCAACCAGCTATGGTCGACTGTTACCCTGATCTATTCTCTGTGGAGTCCAGGGGGACAAACATTGTGCGTTTTAGTATAAAGGAGAATATCTGGAGTCCGCAGGAGTTCTGTGATCTCTTGCGTGATGTTTGTGAGGGAGAGGAGGCTGCGCTTGGACAAGGAATTAAAGTTCTCACGTCACCCTATTTTGGAAACTCGGTGAGAGCTGTGTGGCACCTGGATGTATCACCTGAAGACACCCAGCTTGCCATCCAGAAGATACAATTTGTTGTTTCCCAGCACTTGCAGAAAAAACTCAGGGTCACAAAATAAAGATGAACGCATATGCATTACAATTTATTTGGGAAGTTGCACTGGTGCCTGCACTGTGCATGCACAGCACCAATCTGTATAATATACAACATTAATCATAAATACACATAAATAAGTCGTACCAAAGGCGACAGTCAGGCCACATACCTGGCTGCTTCACGAGACTAGCACACCTGAAAAACAACATCCGACAAATTGCAGAAATGGTTTTTTGCGGAGGAGTGTGAGGTGTTTTTATTGGTAGTCAGTTAAGGAAGTAAATCAGACTAACATATTGTGTAGTGTTGAGTAATGTAGTTTCACTGGTTAATGATGATCTATTTGTGCTTAGTGTTTTAATTTATTAGTGTTTTAAGACTTTTGCGAGTGAGAAGGGAGTGGGCAACAACATATGGTGGGTTGTGTTTTGTTAGTTTGTTTTGTTTGTCTTTTCATATTTTTATTTGCTCGCTTTCCCCTTCATTATAGACCCAACATGAACATATGAGGTTTGTATGCATTTTTTGCCACATTTAGTTTCAAGCAATGTTAAAATCCACATTCACACCAATATCTGTTAACTTGTGCATATATTCAATGATTCAATCTGGATATTAAATGTATGATGTTTTGTGCTGAGAAATACAAGTTATGATTCTATAGATAGATAGTTTTTTATTTTACATTAATGAAAACACTTTTACATGCAGAAGTGCTGTTCTTCATCCTTATATTTATTTAAAAGTAGTATTTTATATATTCTTCTAACGATTGGTTTTTACTCTGCTTTAATTCAGCTGTTAGTTAGACTGTTCCATAATGTAACCCCCCGAGATTGAAATACGCATACTTTTTAAAGTTGTCCCGGCAACACTGCATTTTTAAACTTAAAACTTAACCAATGTTGTTCTGCTCCACCACTGACTTACTGGTCGAATACCTTGTTCTTGGGGTGTAAATAAAGTATGTTAACCTGCAGTGGAGTCAATCTTAAACACCCAGATGATGTGTGTAAAGAAATCAATGTGATAAACTGACTTTTCTAAAATGTCCTTTTCCTCTGGGCATTGGGAGCCTGGCCAAAAACAACCTTTTGAGAAAATTGAAGATATGATATGGGCCTATTAAGACATCAGTACTTAGGTTTGTTTTATAGCTGCAATTCTGACTGATTCTGGAAAACATCCTGCCTCAAAAGACGTGTTTATGATATTTCTTTTTCTTTTTACAAAAACATTATTGGGACAGGGAACAAGACATCACGTGAAGACTTTATTTAAAAAAGCTAATTCATGATCAACTTAGTGATAACTTTGCACAAAGTGTGAAGAACATTATAATTATATGTGTAAGTTGTTGAACAGGTATCAGTCCAGCACATGTACACCTGAGCTGCAAAAGAGGAGAAATGTGTTCACACTTTTTAGAATTTAGGAGTGCTCGATACGTTTCATTTGAGAAATTCAAAAGTCTTCAACAAAGGGCAGGCCAGTAAGATGATGGCAAATCAATAATATCATGTTCTATACATTGAATTATATGAAGCACAGAACTAGCAGAAAAAGTTACTCACTGCCTTTTGATTACCTTAAACAATAGATAGTAGATAGAATTTCTCTTCATTTCAAGCACTGACTGTATTTTAAAATGAGGTCCTGTCTGAAGACAAAGCAGGACACGAAAGTCCATTGAAACCTCACTGGTCGCATAAAGAACTCCATATAAATAGAAAGCCGTGGGAAAATAAGCCTACATCCTCGAGGAGTTAATGGTCTCGATCCACTGGTTTTGTGTCTTCTTAAATAGTCAAATTTGGAAGAGTCTCCTCATGGGTGTATTTACACAACTGTCCATAGGTTTTCACAAAAATAAAAGGGGCAGATTGTGTGCAGCTGATGACGTTAACATTAGTTAGTGACTAGGGATGTGAATCTTTGTGTGGCTCACGAATCGATTCCGATTCTTAGGGTCACGATTCGATTCAAAATCGATTCTCGATTCATCCGATTCGATTCATACGATTCTCAATTCAAACAATTCTCGATTCAAAAATTGATACAATGCATAGTGTGTTAAGGCAAATTACTTTAAAACAATACAGTTTGTATACGATAATGTGATAATGTGATCACACAAAGGCAAACGTAAGTCAAGAGTTAACATTTATTCATTCAAAACAAATGAACTTACTGTACAAAAAATCTTGAAGCTGCCCTTTTCTCCCAGAAGTTACAAAAAAAATAAAAATAACGGGTGATTTTTTTTTTTTTTCAAAAATCGATTTTTGAAGTTTATGAATCGATTCAGAATCGTGGATGATTAGAATCGCGATTCATATGTGAATCGATTTGTCCCCCCATCCCTATTAGTGACATTATTAGCCAACTACACTCTTAGAAATAAAAGTGCCAAGTAGAACCATATAAGGTTCTTCGGCTTGTTCTCATAGGAGAACCCTTTTGGAGGGTTCCACCAATAAAAACTCTTTATTCAGGAAAGGGGTGTTAAAGGGTTCTCTGGATCAAAATGGTTCCTGGAAGCATTATTGTTACAAAGAACCCTTGAAAAAGTGGTGAGGCGTTTTTCGGAAAGCAAATGGTTCCAGGTAGAACCTCAGCCCTTGTAGAAAGACCCTTTTGGAACCCTTATTTCTAAGAGTGTCGTCAAGTTTTAGTAGGTTTACTCATGGCCTGCTATGAACGGCTCTAGAGTTGATTACTTCATGTTGCTGCTGCTGTTGTTATAATTGTTGTTTCCAAAGGTGGGAAGTAATGAATTACAGTAGAGTAGATTTTTTGTGTACAAAAAAGTTCACTACATTTGAAATCACATCCTTGAGTATCACACGTTGCTTTGGCAGTGAATGAGGACAGGTGAATTTGGAGCTTATTAAGGAGATTTGTGTGAAGCAGCATTTGTGACCTTTGACCCATTCTGACTGATACATTATGTGTTTACATATTTCATTTTGTCAGCACTTTAAATTGTAAGGTTAATTAAAAACAACTCATGTTCAAGATGTGTGTCCCCTTACCCCAACCTTGTTATTTAAGTAACTAAGTAACTTTTAAACAAGCTACTTTTTTTTTTTTTTTTTTTTACTTTAAATTTAGTAAATTTTTAGACCAGTACTTTTACTTGTACTTAAGAAAAAATGTTGTCAAAAATAATGGTACTTTTACTTGAGTAGAACATTTCAGTACAGTGCAGTGAAGTATGGTACTTACCAAAAAAAAAAAATACTTTCATAAAAGTAAAATTACAAAGTACACAGTGAACAAAACACCCACTCAATGACAGCGACACGAGTAAATGTAATTCATTACTGGAGTAGAATTGAATTGATCCTGCAGTTTTCACACGCTGTTGTTCGTGACGTTTATTGATATAGCAGCGCCCCCTTGAGGTCCACAGTGTTATGCGCACACGCTGATAGGTAATCCATTAACTGTCCTGGCGGCTGAAAAACTGGGATCCAAGGTTCAAGGCAAAAAAACTACACCAGCAATGAAGGCGATAAACACACGAGAGTAACATCATGTCTGTAAAAGCCATCTCCTCCAGAGTTGTGTCTTCGTTGTTAAACACTGCGAATAAAACTCGTATCGTCGCTTCCTGTGAACCTCGGCGTCATGCAGCTGCGGGCGGACGGAGCTCCGCGCGGGGCTACTACAACACCGCGAAGCCCCGGTGTCCCGAGCCGACAGAGGCGTCACATGTCCGGTTGGTGGACCTCCGCAGTGACACGGTGACCAAGCCCGGGCTTACGATGCGCCGGGCCATGATGGAGGCCGAGGTCGGTGACGACGTAATGGGAGAAGACCCTACCGTTAACGGTAAGTGATAAACAATGATTTATTTTTTTATTTTTTACATATGCCTTTGATTTATGCAGGACTATGACTCATTTTACATGCTTTCATCAGACTGAACCAAAACACACTTTGATTCCTTTGAAGGTTTGAACACTTAATTCATGCAAATGTTAATTTTCTTTTTCTTTAGATATTGTTTTGTGTCCATTTTACACAAAGAAACAACATAGTTTGCAGTTTATTTAGCAGTGGACTAACATAAGGACATAAGGAAGTTGTACTGTGGCACAATTGTGCTTTTGCAACTGTTGAAGCAAAATTCTCATTGTAATTATCCAGATAGAGAAGTCAGTTTTATTTATTTAACTTAAAGGTGCCATATGTAAGAACGTGGCCAAAAATACTGACGTCTTTAATGTTTCGTTTCCTGACGTAACTGGCAACCCGTGGTTGCTCGGTAGCTGAGACTCTTCTGACTGCAATGATTGGTAGATGGCGGTAGGTGGAGCCACATGCCAAACATGAATACAAAACATAAACATGGTTTGCAAAATATTTTTTTGAATTCAAGTATTTTGTCTGTACTGTTGTTGTTGGTTAGTACAATATGTTATATGAACATTATTCCTGAGTCTCTGTGACATATTAGGAGGATTTTATGGCCAGTTGCTTTGGATTTATTACATAATGCACCTTTAAAATGTAAAAATTGACCTCTGACCTCTTCACACCCTGTCAGCTTTACAAAACAGCAGAGAATAAATTGATGCAACTAGTACACAAAGTGCATGCACAGCTGCTTCTCTACTGGTGAAATTTGACAGTGTTTTAGGTATTTTACGCTGAGATACAGAGGATGGCATATAATAATAATAATAATAATAATACCTCACACACTCAGATTCCCAATATAAGATTCACTACACTATCTCTCAACAGAAAAAACCCTGAATGGAGATCTGTACATGGATAACCACCTAAATCTAATCATTTCTGCAACTGCACAAAACATCAATCTGCAGACATTGTGGACAAAAACACAACTTCCTTGGTGAAAAAATTAACAAACAACAGAAAATAGACAGAAAGATCACACTGTATTTGCCTTTTCCCCCTGCAGATCTACAAAAAATTGCAGCTGATATGTTTGGGATGGAGGCGGCGCTGTTTGTCCCCACAGGAACCATGAGCAACCTGATTGCAGGTGAGCTGAGCTTTCACTGAACGTATCGTCGTGTCCTCAGAATGGTCCTCATTGAATGATGTGCTCGCTCTCCGCGCAGTGATGGTGCACTGCCGGGAGCGCGGCGACGAGATGATTGTGGGCGATGTGTCCCACTTGCACATCTATGAACAAGGAGGAAGCGCACAGGTGAGTGCTGTGTCACAGCAGTCAAAAACACATGTGCAGCTCAGTTCCTTATTAGGGTGTATGTGTTTTTGTGTTGTCTCAGCTGGCTGGTGTCCACGCCACCACGGTGACCACCCGCCCTGATGGAACATTTGACTTGGAGCAGCTGGAATCAAAGATTCGTCACGGTTACCCTGATGCTCACTACCCACGCTCTCGCCTTATCTGTGTGGAGAACACACAGAACATACAGGGAGGACGTGTGCTGCCTCTGACCTTCCTGCAGGAGGTGTGTTTGTGTGTATTACTCATGTTGTGGGGACCTAAATCTGTTTACACAGTCACATTATGAGGATTTGTCTTTCTTATGGGGACCAAAGCAAGTCCCCATAATGTGTATTATTATATTTTAAGTGTTGTATGGTTAGGATGAGGTCAGGGTTAGGGTTAGGTCAGTAGTAGTTATGGTTATTAGAGTAAGTCTCCAGGAAATGAATGTAAGTCAATGTAATGTCCTCCAGGGGAAACCAGATTCCATGTGTGTGTGTGGACATGTATTTGTCACTGATTAGGACATTTTCTGGCAAAATGTGTGTCAGAATATAATTTTACATTCATTATTCTATTGATCTATACATATCTTACTCTACAGACTGAAGAGAACCTGTTTGTTTCTTACAGATCTGCACAAATATCAGACAATAATCCGTTTAAATGTGTTTTTGGTGCTGAGAACCAGGAAGCCAAGTGGGAGGTGTAGAACTTTCTAGCAGTTGTTCAGCGTGTGCAGTGCAAAATCAAAGTGCGATTGTCATCAAAGCCGTCGTCATCAAAGCTTTGATGACCAAAGTGCTTCTTGTATATACAGTAGCTAATCCTTTATTTGTTTGTCGTCATCTGTAAATGAACATCAGAACCCGTATGCTTTGTCGGTATACAACCTTTTAAGTAGTGTATTAAGTTGTGTGTAGAATAAAACCTCTAAAAGACACTCGAGGTGTCGGCCATACTTGTTCTGGTTGCTGTTTCCAGAGGGTAGTTTATTGAGCTGTAAGAAGCAGCCGTTAAAAAAGAATGGCGAAGGGACAGTTTTCCACCCCCCGGCCTCTCTTGCTATGCCCGCCAGACGCTGGACAACTTTGGCAGGTTCTCCCTTTTGCGTCTAGTACTACGCCTTTCGCATCGGGACATACTTCTATGACTCGACCCAGCCTGAACTGGCCCACTCAATGCGTTTTGGTCAGCCAACCACACCAAGTCTCCAGCTGCAATATTTCTAGTAAGTGTGTGCCACTTCCGCCGGACGAAAAGGCTCGGGCCCGCCAGCTGGCTCCACCGTTTCTCGAACTTATTGACTTCTTGATCTGACCAGAGCTTTCTTGGGCGGCCTCTGAGAGCCGTGAAGCGCTGGTACGCTTCCAAGAGTCCTTCTGTTGACAGATCTCCTACAACGTCAGCGTGCTCTGCTCTCGAGGCCATACAGCTGAACACCACACTCCAGACTATCATCTTTGTTCTCCGTTTCACAGTGTCTCTGACGACATAGGACCTGAAGAGGTCCAGCGCTATTGACTCAAACGGCACGGCTGGCTCAGCTCGTTCAAAAGGTAGGTCACTCAACATGAGTAGTCGGTTGTAATGTCCAATATGTAGGTATGTAGGTAGCTACATACTGTGGGGGGCTGTTCTTCAACGACGGGGGTTCTCCGCTCGGCACCGTGTCCTTCGACAACGATTCCAACAACGGTTTACAACTGTCCAGATTTTTACCGGCTACTTCTTACAGCTCAATAAACTACCCTCTGGAAAGGGTGACCAGAACAAGTATGGCGGACAACTCGAGTGTCTTTAAGGGGTTTTATTCTAAACACAACTTAATACACTGCTTAATAGGTTGTAAACTGGCAAAGCATACGGGTTCTGATGATCATTTACAGATGATGACAAACAAATAAAGGATTAGCTACAAGAAGCACTTTGGTCAGCAAAGCTTTGATGACAATTGCACTTTGAATTCGCACTGCACACGCTGAACAACTGCTAGAAGGTTCTACAGTATGTAAGATAAGGTAAGACGTACCTTATCAGATTGGATGATCTGTCTCCGTCTCCAAGGTGCGTGCTTTAGCAGATAGATACGGTCTGTCCGTTCACATGGATGGAGCCAGGGTGATGAACGCTGCTGTGGCCCAGGGGGTGCCTCCATCCACCATACTGCAGCACACACACTCTGTCAGTGTGTGCCTCTCTAAGGTGGGAACGAAAAAACAAAAGACAAAAGACCCACGAGAGTAGACTAAGAGGTTAAAGACGGATTAAAAGATGATTTCACATTCTGGTGTGCAACAGGGTCTGGGAGCCCCTGTCGGCACTGTATTAGCCGGACCCCGGGACTTCATAGCCAGAGCGCTGCGGTGTCGTAAAGCCCTGGGTGGGGGGATGCGGCAGGCTGGTGTACTCGCAGCAGCCGGAAAAGTGGCTTTACTGGATAACGTGGGACGACTGGAGGAGGATCATCGCAACGCGAAAACCTTTGCTGAAGGTGAAGAAGCTCGTAATTTTGTCTGTGAAAATGTAATCATTAACCGGCTGCTGCTATAGAACATATATAAAATGTGGACTTCTGGTTTACCAGTCAACCTGAAGGTAAGAATATATTAAATATTCACAGAGGGTGCACAGTATGTTCAAATGGAAGCTCTAACTTGTGATATTAAAAAGATGCCTGTTTGCAGGTTCACATTCTTGGGGCTGCTGCTGATAGCTTCTCGATTTCTTCTCCCCAGCTCTGCTCGACTGTGACCCTGATCTATTTGCTGTAGACAAATCTGCTGTGGAGACAAACATCCTGCGATTCTATCTAAAGGAGCACGCTTGGAGTCCCCCCGAGTTCTGTGCCCTCATGGGACAGGTGTGCGAGGGAGAGGAGGCCGCACTGGGACAGGGGATTAAAGTGCTCATGTATCCTCATTTTGCAAATTCAGTGAGGGCCGTGTGGCATCTTGGGATATCACCTGAAGACACCCAGCTGGCCATACAGAAAATGCAATTTGTTGCTTCTCAGCACTTGAAAGCAAAACCCAGGGAAGCCTGATGTTTGTTTAGGTGTGAAGGATAATTATGAGAACTGATCATAGAACTTTATCACAGATTAACACGACACACACACTGTATAAATCACTTTGTATCATGAGGAGCAATACTATATCTCTATTTATATGTGTTTCTAATTCCTTTGCATTAAATTTGATGAATCACTGTCTCTTGTCACAGTTGTTTTATTATGGTGTCATCTAGTTTGAAATAATCATGGCTGTGGTTACAGTTGACAACCGTGTTCACTTTCAAATTCTTGCTTTGCCTGTTCAGCCACACGATGGCGTAGTTGTTTTAGGAGGTAGAAGGCGGATGTCCTTTGTTGTTTGGTGTGTAATTTAAAAGCTTTGACATATTTGTACTCATTTTGAATTCGAAATACTGAACGTGTTTTACAAAATATCGAAACGGGGAAAGGAAAAAAAACAATTCTGGCAGCGGTGGGATTCGAACCCACGCCATCGAAATGACTGGAGCCTAAATCCAGCGCCTTAGACCACTCGGCCACGCTACCGCATAGAGTACATCAGAACGAGGTAGAAAACATATAGTCACTATGACAGTTATCTGAAGCTAACAAAGACCACTAATACATGCCGAGCAATGGAGGGTCAACGTCAAGTATGTATACCTAAAACAGACCAGACATATAAGACGTGGCCCTAAAATCCGAGCAAAATGCCAACAGTTGCACAAAAACACGGACATACAGTTTTGCTGCTGCTTGTTTGCTCTAAAGTTTCACTATCTACCAATGACTATCGAACCCATTTTAGTGAACCTACTTCACACAATTATAATAAATATATGACGCATTATACCTGTACGGAAGAGGATTAGGGCCACGGAGAAAAAAAGTCAGAATTCTGACTTTAATCTCAAAATTCTGACTTTATTCCCAGCATTCTGACTTTAATCTCAGAATTCTGACTTTAAACTCAGAATTCTGACTTTAATATCAAAATTCTGACTTTCTTCTCAGAATTCTGACTTTAATCTCAGAATTCTGACTTTAATCTCAGAATTCTGACTTTAAAGTCAGACTTTAATCTCAGAATTCTGACTTTATTCTCAGAATTTCTGACTTTATTCTCAGAATTCTGACTTTATTCTCAGAATTTCTGACTTTATTCTCACCTGACATGTAACGAGTATTTATGTTCAGAATTCTGATACTTTGGGCGTAGAGGTGTTGGGTATTTCGCCTGTGCTGCTTTCACGATACCTCCGTAATTTCACGGATGTTTTATTTTTCTTTGTTTTTTTTATAACGAAATTGTGTTTGGATAATTTTATTGGGTTTTTGTCTCGACCATTTAAGCCAGTGTTTGTATGAGAACAGTCGACTGTTTCCAGACCACTTGAGAGAGCTTAAAAGGTAGTACGTGTAGTAGAGTTACACACAAATGACACGTCGTATTTCCGACGGTATCGAATGCAGCAAGGAGGCGAGGGGCGTGGCTGTAAGAGTACATGATGGAACGTGCTACGTGCAGCGAGCTACAGTCGCTGTGGTGGACTGTCTCGAAAACTGCATTCGGTTGCCAGTCACGTCCTCGGACCTGCGGGATACGTTGGAGAACCAGGACCGACCTTCTGGTGTGTTTTGGTGTTGTTGACCCGGGAGGAGGAGCCTTAAAACACACTGAATGCAACACTAACACAAATATATTTACTGAAACTAAGACACGGAACAATACCCTGTGTGACTGCGCACATTCTTTCCAAGCTGAAGTGTTAAAAGGTGAGTCCCTGCCAGGAGAGGCTACAAGGGCTTGCTAATACTTTATGGGAAGTCGTTTTGCAGCATGCTAATGCTGCACTAGGAGTAAATACATACTTTTGCCACACTCACGACTGCCCCTCGTATTTTCTACCTGAGCACATTGTGGAAGCAGGAGCCCAGAAACGAAATGTATTTTGGTTGGTGTTTCAATTCCTCTGCTCCACTCGAGACAAAAGTGTACAAACACAAGCTAAACTGTAGCTAAACTGACCGATGATCCTTCAGATGCAGAATAACAATAACTGCAGGTGCAACGCTGTACTTGGCTTTAACATGGTGATGCTAAAATCAATACCATTGCTACTTTAACTGATCGTGTGTAGTATGTGATGCAGCTTCCAAGATTGCATGTTTTCCCTTACGTTTTTGCAGATGCACACACACAGTTTTGTGCAACTGTTGTGCAACCATGCTGCATGCTTGTTGTGTTCCTGTCCTATCATGGCTGCCATTCCCTAATAACTCCACAATTGTCTCCTCAGGAAAACAGCAGCCATCATGGACGACGATATGATGTTCAGTATGGAGGAGGTGGGCAACAGTGCCAAGAGACCCCCTGTCCAACGCCATACCCCAAGCCAGCGGTCGTCCTCCATGAGCGATGCCAACGCCAGTGACGATGAGGACGATGATGACCACATCATCTGCCCCATACTGGACGACTCTGTCAAAGAAATCTGTCACTACTTGAGGAAGCAGGTGTACACAAAGCAGCTGTCAAACTCTCTTCCCAAGAGCCATTTCCAATATCAGGTGAGTTGTTACACAGTGAGGCGAAGGTGGGTGATTGTTTACTGACACTCGGTAGAAAGTATTCATTCAAATGTGTTTACTGTGTTGTAGCCAGTTCTGCAATTGTGAGTACACCTCTTCGCCTTATAAGGAAGTGTGTGCCTGCTCACTCAAACCAACATGCTGTGGCTTGTGTGTATGGGAACGTGTGTTTACTACAGTGGAAATCTGGTCAGCGACACTCTCTGACAGGACTGTTCTCACGTCTTCATGTGAGCATGTTGTATTTGAACAGCGGGGAGTGTCTGTATCAGAGCCACTGTGTACCAGCCGTCAGCAAGAATGAATGCCCTTTTCATTTTTCTCTTTGCTGTTGTTGTTGTGTAAAGCATCTAAAGCTGTTTTCCTCACTCCTCTACATAGAACGAAACAGAGGCAGTGGCAGAGCCTCGCTCGTACAAGGTTTTATCTGAAAGTGCACGGGTACGTTACAGATTAAATTTTATCTTTCTACTCTCCCTCTTCACCAGTGACCATCTACACCTCCCTTCTCGCCGCTGCACTCTAAAACTTACTTTCCTTTTTCCATTACTGAACTGGAATGTCTTTTTATTTTTTGCATCGTAATCTTCCCTTTCCCTCCCTTCCCATTACTGCTGTTGACATCCTTATTGATGCATCCTCCTTTCTTTCAGAGTGTGTTTCTTTTCTGACCAGTCACAATGTTGTTGTACAAAACTCAGAAGGAAGTGTATTTCACTACCATACCGAGCTTCACTATTTAATCCAGGCCATAAGGTTTCTCATGACACTTTTAGACTTTGTAATTTAAGGTGAGGTCTGACGTAAGATGCATCGCCAGCTCCGTCCCACAACTGGACATTAGATCCTATTTGTTAAAAAACATGACCCTTCATATTTCTTCTCATGTGAATCCTGGTCTCTAAAAATAATCATGTGTGCCTGCTGCTTAGGGATCAGGACACGAGGGAGACGTGCAGCACTGTACATTGTAGGGTGTGTCGCGTTACTGGAGCAGATTGAGTAGTAAGACTTGATTCATGGGTTTTATTGAGAATACAGCATAAGTGCTGATGGACAGTAAAGTAATGCCATGGTGATCATATGAATATACTCACGTGTTTACCAGCCTGTTGGTGCTGCCTGTAATCCATTGCCATGTTGGTCAATCTCCTTTTTACTTTGCACTGATTCCTTTTCCTTCTCTTTCTTTTCTTCCTGATCTGCAAGTGTCATCCTCGCATTTGCATCAGCTTTGATGCAGCTAAAGAATGAGGGGAAGCTGTTCAATGTGGAAACAGTGGGATTATAATTTGCTCTGTCAGCGAGCACAGTATCTGCAATTCGAGGATGAAAATGACTGTGTTGTGCACAGAACTATAGTAGGGATGCACGATATTGGACCTTTTGCTGATATCCGATATGCTGACATTCGGAGTGCTTGCCTTGGGCCGAAAACTCTTCTTACTCATGACACAGTAGATTTAGATTTACTGACAAGTAGTTTTATTTGTTGACAAAAATCAATAAACGTAAAACATATTAGTTGCAGAGGGTGCTCGTATAGAAGTCAAGGAAGTAGCAGCTTATTTGGCCGACTGTTGTCATTATTCTTATCAGCAGATCCTGGTATTTTGATGATGATAACGTGCCGATAATATCGTGCATCCCTAAAATAGAGTTTTCACAGATTCCCGTTTGGACAGCTTCTCCTCTTGATCTTCGTTTATTCTGGCAAACCAGTTTGGAAATCCAGTTTTTCTGTGCATTTATGCATAAGAACACATTCTGCCACTATTACTGTTTATACATGTTTCCTTACCTTAACAGGATGCGTGGAAACATGCAGTTGCAAAGGCTAAAGCCATGCCTGACCCCTGGGCACAGTTTCACCTGGAGGAAATCCTGACCGAGCCTTGCGTTCGTTACAGGTAGGAATCACTTTGTGTGGCTGTGGATATCAAGATATCTAAGACCCCAAAGAAGGATTTTTTTTTTGCATTTGTGTCAAGTCTTCACTCCTTTTGTTATAATGTTTTAGACAATTGTGTATATTGGTTTCTAATGATATTAATATGACCAACATGGAAAACATTAATCCACTCACTCAGCTGAGTCGGAGCTAGTTTAGCTTTTATGACCACATTTTTGGCTATCAAATGTGAGTCCTGTGTTCACTCTCCTTTTTAGCCTTGTTTAGAGAGAGAAATAAATGGCCCTTCACTGTGTGTGAAGTTACACTTTATCACGTTGGCATGTTTTTAATATGGAGATATTGTCCTACACTAGCTTCACAGCTGGCCCATATCTCCAACACACGTCACTTTGACTCTGAATTATGACAGTGACACACAACGGGATGGTTTTGGTTAACAAAACAAAACAGGAGGGAAAAAAAATCCTTTTCTTTTGTGTGTGTGGGTTTTGAGCCTGTTACATAACACACGGTGTTGGGACTGCAGAGAAAGGAAGGATTGTCAGGAGATGTTGTTTTTTTCCCATGCGCTAATTTTACCCCCATGAAACCCCACTCCTCTTTCCTTCTCTAATGCCCCCTGTAGTATGTACCCGTACTGTATTGAATGACAGTCGTAGTACCCCATGTTCTCAGACTTAAATCACTGTTGGCAGAAAACGGTGAAGACGTAGGCGCAGAAGAGCATTTAAAGGTGTAAACAAAGAACTGTGTATGTAGATCTGCTTCTAGTTTAATGGCACTTTGGCTTCAGCTCTGAAGACTTTAACAGCTGCAGCTACAGTTAAGGCATGAATCATTAACCCAGGAGACGCACTCTACCGACACACTGACCCAGTACACACCCACAACAAGTAGATTTTATCACCACTAGTTCTTTCCTGACAGCATATTTAAAGGTGCCATATGTATGAATGTGGCCAAAAACTGTTACTACATACAAATTCAAAATACAGAGGTCTTTTAGGTTTTGTTTTCTGACGTAACTGGCAACCCGTGGTTGCTCAGCAGCTGAGACTATACTGACTGCAATGATTGGTAGACAGCAGTAGGTGGCAAATGCCAAAACATGATTTCAAAACATACACATGATTTGCAGTCTGCAAAATATTTTTTTTGATGCAAATATTTTGCCTGTATTGTTGTTGGTGAGTTCAGTTTGTTATATGAACATCATTCCTGAATCTCTGTGACATATTAGGAGGATTTTATGGCCAGTTGCTTTAACCTTTTTCTTTGGCACATGCCTAAAAAAATTTTTTTATCACAAGAACTGATAACTGACAATAGAACAAAATATTATACTACACTGTGCAAACCCATTAGGCTCAACGCAATTTTTTTTTCGTTTCAATTAGCATTTGCGTAGCTAGCTGTATCGAAAATTTTATAAATTGAGTCCTGCCATATGAGGTTGAACAGTGTTAGTATTATAATGTTCTACACTAATGCTAATCATAGCCTCGCTAGCTTACCTTTGGATACAGGTTTCGCCAAGTTAGACGCAAAGTAGTAGCATGCTAATGCAAAATAAATATGACAGACAGACACACAGACACAACTTGCTTAATAGATAGATTGATAGTAATTTAGTAAGTAGGTGGCGGTCAAGTGAAGAAAAAGTCCAACTGTGTGGGGAACAACACCTGTTCAGCCAGGGTGGGCGTATTAAAAATTAAAATGATATCGCAAAAACTAACATTTAAGTATCGGGCCACATACAATTGATCCAGCGGCCAAGAGTTTGAGACCACTGACTTGAATTTGAATGCACAGGTACAATGCCATCACAGGCGAGTGGGCTCAAGACCAGGTCCACATCAAGATGGCTTCTCAGGTATTACTTCCTGCTTACCAATATTTAAAACACACATGAATAAAAGAGTGCCTTGCCCGTCTAATTTGTCTCCTCTGCTTTCTCACAGCCGTTTGGGAAAGGAGCGATGAGGGAGTGCTTCAGAACGTAAGTGTAAACACTTCTCCTGTGCTCATCAGTTATCATTCAGTGGTCATTGCCCTGATTGTGTTCTGGTGACAGTGGACATCGTGTTCTCATTGTAAACAAAGAGTAGAGGAATATGTGGCTCTTTCATTCTGGCCTGTAAGCCAGAGATAACATTGAGAACATCACACTGAGCCAGCTCTGTAAATGCTTTATTGTTTTAATATTTTTTATTCACAGTAATGACTTCCTGGATGTGTATTGTTTAGTAAAACCACATGTTGTGCAAAGTGGTTCACTCCACTCATTCAGTGTTTTGGTTTCTGCATAGCATTGCAGCATTGAGAACAGGAATAATAGTGTTATTGTTGATGTTTAGTCCTCAGTTATGTGGGAACTGTTCAAGAGGGGCATCTGTCAACAGCCCCGACAAGCTCAAACACGTCAGGCCCTTGACATGATGAAATGTCTGCATCTGAAATGTGCTTTTTCCAGCAGGATGAACGTGACAAATGTCACTCCCTCCTGATAACATGAAATGTATTAACGTTAAAGTAACTACTTTTATTTTTTCTCCAGGAAGAAATTGTCTAATTTCTCACACAGCAGCAACTGGAAATCAGCATCCAACTATGTTGCAAAGCAATACATGGACTCAGTGAGCAGAGATGTTTACTTTGAAGACGTTAGGCTGCAGATGGAGGCCAAACTCTGGGGAGAGGAATACAACCGACACCGGCCACCAAAACAGGTACAAGACAAACACATTGATTGTGTTAGTATTCTGACTATTTAGTTTAAAAGTGCAGGATTTCTCTATTTATTCACAACATAGAGAACAAAGTGCATAAAATCTATGTATTGCACGTGGATGGGGCATCTCTTAACGTAGCTTTCTTCACCATTATCCTGCTGTAAACTTCCATAATTCACTTGAGCAGTGCTTCCGCTAGGAGACGATGGCTGGGGAGTGAAACTGGCAGGGACTGTTTACTTCAGAGCGCCTTAATCTGTTAATTAAAATATTGATATTTGCCTCGGTACAATAACCTCAAAAAAAGAGAAAAACCAGCCTCAGTGTTTTTTTCACCCAGGGAACCAGTGTTAAGTATATAGTTCATAGTATAGTACACAACATACCCCTCATGAAGGAAAGGGTTGTGTATTTTAGATTTATTTACAACGTAGATTTTTTTTGTCACTGCTGTAACTGTTATTCCTGCATGTCTAGTCAAAGTCATAAAAAGTAACATAAAACTGTGCTAAACACAAAGTGAGAGTCTGTTCTTTATCTCTCCGTAAACCTCAGGTGGACATCATGCAGATGTGTGTGGTGGAGATGACGGACAGACCCGGTAAACCTCTCTTCCACCTGGAACATTACATCGAGGGCAAGTACATCAAATACAACTCCAACTCTGGCTTCGTTAGGGACGACAACATCAGACTTACCCCGCAGGTGAGTGGTGTCTCACTTCTTATCTTGAAACGCGTTCATCTGCACTTAAAAATCTTAATACATGCATTTCATGTTGTGCTCACCAGGCTTTCAGTCATTTCACCTTTGAGCGGTCAGGGCACCAGCTCATCGTGGTGGACATCCAGGGTGTGGGAGATCTCTACACTGACCCTCAGATTCACACAGAGAAGGGGACTGACTTTGGCGATGGAAATCTAGGTTTGTTTCGATCCGTCACATTTGTCAAGAATGATTCAAATACATGTAAACATAATTTGACAAGACATTTGACATATTTAGTAGAAGTAAATTAATTAGTTAATAACATCATGCTCACACTGTATCCGTGTTCCAGGTGTGCGAGGCATGGCACTGTTCTTCCACTCACACCTGTGTAACAAGATCTGTAAGAGTATGGGCCTGATGCCCTTTGACATCTCACCTGCAGAGACATCAGAGCTGGACTGCACCAACAAACTGCTTGTAAATTTTGTTTTTTTTGTTATATCGAATTAAGCATCAACCAGTTTGCGTTGAATAAGCATAATTATATTTATCAGTAAATATTACTTTTTACTTTTCAGTTTGTGATATGGTTCATTTTGTGGTTATTAGGGAAAACACCCTTTCTTCATGGTTCAAAAAACAAAAACATATATCTGTATGTATATTGGCTAAGACCATGTGAACTGATGGCAGCACAAGCAATAACATGTTATTACTATAACAAGATTATTAAAACGATAATGCTTATATGTATATTCTTTTTTGTCCCGCTGTAGACCGTTTCCTCAAAAAAGCTTCCTGCTTTTTGATTTCAGAGGTCAGCCGAGACGGTGCTGAGGGGTTGTGAGGAGCCTTGTGGTTCTCCCCGTGTCCGCACGTTGTCGACGAGCAGAGCGCCTCCGCTGTTAACTCGCCTCTCTGAGACTTCATCTGCGGACGAGAGCATGAGCGACGTGGACTCCGTCCCCTGCTCGCCACTGTACCTCGCTTCCCCGTTCGCCGCACCTGGATCTGTGGGCAGGTCCCAAATCGGTGCGGGTGGCGAACTCATTACCACAGAACTGCTCATGAATAATAGCGGGGTTTTGTGGTTCTCAATAGTCTTGTCTCTCTGTTTTAACAGGTTTGTCTTTTACTGGGATGAATGAGAATGAAAGACTCAACGGCAACAACTTTGGTGAACACAGGGTAAGTTGCAGCTCACTGGATATAAATTCAAACTGACACTGCTTTAGACTTTTGACAAATCTTCTCCTTTAACCAAAATATGTGCAGTTTTCAAGTCCCAATTCTTTTGTAATCCTCATATGGTGATGGTTTAAAAATAAAGTATGTACAATTCATGTAAGAGAAGCTGAAAAGGATCTGTTGACACCTTAATTATCAATTTTTAACATATTTTAACATGCATACATACATACTTTATGGCCCATTTTGTATGCAGTTGGACTGGACCGCTCTCCAGTTGCTGCACTCATTTTATTTTTTTTCTGTCTGTAGGAATCTGAGAGCGGCGGTGACAGTGGATACCCCAGTGAGAGGAGGAGTGAAGGCGATCCAAATGACCACGTAGATGGGGTAAACATCCTTGTTTGACTCTTTAGACAGTTTATTATGAATAAACACAGTTCATACACCCCAAACATCAGTTAAAATAATGATCAACAAATAGTTTTCTCTACAGAATAGGCCATAATATACAGTATGTAGGTGATTTAAATTATGTTTTTTTGTAGAGATGTTTGACGTACTTTTAACACTGATATACAAGTATTTTCTTGCTGTATAATTTACACTCACATTTTGTCCTTCAGTCTTTTGAGGGGGCTGTTAAGTCTGTTAACAATTTCTCTTTCTTGCTTTTCTGACCGTAGCTTTTGTAATGCATGTTGTATCATTCCATAGGCCCATCATCGACACCACAGACATTATTCCGAGTCAGACGACGACAGTGTGAGACGGGTAAATGAACATCGTTATCGTCTAAAACATAGTCTCTTATGGCAAGCCGTTTTTAACATGTAATAGCTTGACTAGATGTATTACAGATATGTGTAATTCAATTCTTCCTATCCACAATGACATTCTTCCTATCCACAATGAAATTCTTCCTATCCACAATGACATTCTTCCTATCCACAATGTCATTCTTCCTCGGACAAATGACGTCACCTCAGCGCGGTTTCATTACAATTACCGTAAAGTTATTATGACTAGTAACAATTGGATTGAAGATATCTGAAATGGGAGTTTCTCCTAGTAAGAATTCTATTGCAGATATCCAGAATGTAATTGTGGATATCTGAAATGTTCTTTTTGACTAGGAAGAATTGCATTACAGATATCTGTAATACATGTTCATAGCTGTTAAATGTTAAAACGGCTTGCCATAGTCTCTTAACTTTTCTCATCCTTCCTTTTTTCTAACCTCATCACACTTTCCTCTAAACATCCTCCTCCTGCTTTGTTTCTTCCCTCACTAGGGGAGGGTGGTTGCTCCTCCAAGAGTCTCTGCAAACCTATATTCAAACACTCCTGACAATGAATTGGTGATTACTTGCATGGAGGCTTGTAGTAAACCTATTGCTCTCAAGCACCTTCTCTGCTCAAAACCTATGAAGCATGAGTTTAATGTTTAGATTTAGATTCTTTATGTGGTTTTCTGAACAAAATGCAAAAAGGAAAATACATAGAAATAAAAGCTGACATTTGGAACCGGAACACCATCTACCTCTGTTTCATCATCTTTGCCATTTTGTGAATAACCTCACGTGTGTGTGTGTGTGTTCCTGTGTGTATGTGTTATCATAATTCTGCATTCACTGACTGACTGACAAGTCAACAGTGGTATACTCTGATCTGCAGCTTATGTGGATGGCTTCATCTCTGAGGCTGGAGAGTGATATTTCAACTTGCACTTGATTTCCCATCGTCATATAATGCATTTTCTGAACAAAGAAAAGGAGCAAACAATTGCATTCTCTACGTGTCTGCTTCTTCAGCTGACAGAAGAGAAGTGGAGCTTCTACCACTCGTCTCGCGCTCACGTCCACCGACCATCATGTGTGGCCACCGAGGTCGAGCGGATCAGTTCTATGCTGCAGAAGAAGATCGGCCAGTCGATTCTTGGGAAGGTAAGATAATGTTGCTCAAAAGTGAAAGCTTTGCGGCAGCGTGGTTGCCAGATTTCCTGAAAATACAGGAATAAGATGTAGCATTTCTACCCAGAGTTATGCAGTGTTCAAGCACAGACACAAAAAAGAACCCTAAAAAACCATTGTCAACAAAACAAGCTTCAATCCTGGCTATGAAGGCTAGTAAAGAATATGCAAATAATAGATTTGGATACAATTGTTAATGCAGAGACAAAGGTTAATTTTTTATGTGTTAGTTGAATTGGTTTTATAATATTAGACATGCATTTGTTACATAATGATAATCTCAATAATCCCTCCTAAAGAGAACACAATTGCCAGGTTGCATTTTAAGACTCTTAACTCATCCTGTGAAACTCCACCTCCAGCTGCATCAGCACACTGTTTCACGTGTTAAACACAGTATTGGTCTCTCCTTCCTCCTGTGCAGGTTCACCTGGCCATGGTGCGCTACCACGAGGGGGGTCGTTTCTGTGAGAAGGACGAACAGTGGGACCAGGACTCGGCCATGTTCCACCTGGAGAGAGCTGCCCAGTGTGGAGAGCTGGAGGCTATTATTGCCTTAGGACTGTGCTGCATGCAGCTGCCTCATCACATATTGTCAGACATGGACCTGGAGGTACTGTGCATGATGTCCTGAGAAATGTATTCTTCATCTGATTTGAATGTGGTTTTGTATTGAATAATTGTTTTTTTGTTGTTGGCAGGATAATTCGGGGAACAAAATGAAAGGATTCAAGTATCTCCTGCAGGCTGCTGAGGCTGGTGACAGATCTTCTATGATTATTGTGGCCAAATCCTATGATACAGGGGTTAATCTGCCTCCTGACAGGTCAGTAAATGTCACTGAAGTTTATGCTGCCCCCTGGGATGAGGGGGGGGATGATTTTTGTAATATCATATTATTTAATTTGTATGTCTGATTTTTACCTTTAAACAGAAAGCAGAATTGGGAGGAAGCGATTCACTGGTATGATAGTGCAGTGACAATGACGGACTATGATGAGGGTGGAGAGTTTGATGGGACACAGGATGAGCCCGGTTACCTGCTGCTGGCCAGACGGGCAGAGATGTACCAAGAGGGAGGCTTCGACCTCAAAGCAGATCCACAGAGAGCAGGTGTGACACCACACTGGCTTCATGGTCACTCTCGGAGTGTAATGGCAAATTCAAGTTCTTTGTCTCACAGCTAGAGCGTTTCCCTAACACAGATTACCAGGTTTTTGTATATTGTGTAATTAGGGTGTTGAGCCTGAACTTCGTACAACATCCGCATGGAGTCAGCTCCCCGATACCTACAGTAGACAAAGAGATGTGAAAACACAGCCTGGAAAGGCAGACTCTTTATCTATTGGAGGAATGTGGAGGGCCCACTATGCTCTGGGTCTTTCTGCAGCTGGGATCACTCCTGTGAAGATTGACCTTTTCCTAGCAAAGAAAATAAAACCTTGTCAGCCAGCAGAAGTTCTCTATTTCATTCTTCAACTGCAGCAGAGAATTTCCACTACAGATGTCCCCTGCTATTAATCTGTTTATTTTTTGCAAAACGACAGTATTTATGCTTGAAATAAGGACATATAGATGCAGGGGATTCTATTTTCAACCCTTGATTGACGGCATCAATCCGAACCCTTGAATAAGCCATGTTTCAGCCTTTGTTTTATATTATGTTCAGAGTTTTTCCAACTTATCTAAATACTGTATGCTCCTGTGCAGCTTCTCTGTTTACTGTAGATACTTTCTGTGGACTTTGATATGCAGTGGGACATGACATGAAACTGAGCTGGCTACAGTTACACTTTCAATGATTGATGGTTTATCATACTGTGCTTTTTCTGACATCCTCCCTCCCTCCCTGCAGGTGATTTGTTTACTGAAGCAGCAGAAGCTGCCATGGCAGCCATGAAGGGCAGGTTGGCTAACCAGTACTACATGAAAGCTGAAGAAGCCTGGGCGCTGATGGAGGAGGAGTGATTCCGCATATGCATTTACATCATATGAAAGTGCTAGATGAGTTCATGTGTGACTAATAGCCACGTTCATATTCAGGATACAACCAGGATAAGTTACAGTTTACATACTTTTCAATTATAAAATCTTAAAGATTTTCTTTTCCTATTAGTAATCTAAGATGTGTTTGCGGGTGTGTGTGTGTGCGCGTGTGTCCAGGCTTATAAATCTGTCCCACTTCTCTCTGAAGCCAGTCATTCAGATGCCTGTTTTCATTTTTTTTAAATGTCTGTCTGGTTAAGTGAATGTTGTGTCAAAAAAAAAAAGGCTGAACAGACACAATTTTTTACTTTGCTCCAAACATTTACACACTTAAACCGGATTAATATTATGTCAATATGTTTGGAGTCTAAAACTGTAAAATAAAGTTTGAATGGCTTTTTATTGGAAAACATTGTCATGCATTCTTCCTGAGACAAAAACTCAATTGGTGAATTGTTTGAGCCTTTTACTTGAGAATGTGTATCAATAACCCAAAATGAACATGTTTTAAATTTTCAAACATTTCTTGGAAATGTATCGTATTAAAAAGTATAAAAAACTGGTACCACTTAAATGGCCCAAAAACTAGTCAGTAACCTCATGATATTCACATATTGTGAAATTGTGATTTTTGTCAACATGAAAAGTTTAAAAACACTGCTCTTCTTTCTTTTTTTGCTCTTGAAACTAAAGCAAACAAATAATAAATGTTGCCAGAAAATGCAGTTGGGGATGTTGAGTACTCCTGCCGAGTGTGTCTATTTCTCTATGTCTCTATCTTCTGTCCTCTGAGAAGAGATGAAAGAACAGCATCGCAAGTGGAAGATAAGTGGTGTCATAGAACTTCTTTGTTGAGAGGTGGTTTCTCAGTTTTGACATAGATGGCTTCCCTTACTGCTCTTTCAGACCATCTGTCAAATTTAGCTGCATGTGACCAGATGATTGTAACACTAAAATGACCATCTACCACACATTGAAGCAGTTTTAGAGTGGTGTTCATTTTGCATATATAATCTACATAGACGAATAGCCAACTCAGCATTGAAAAACCCTGAAAGTAAATGATGGGTTAAACTGGAATTATCAGTAAATGTAGTCAATTGATATATGTAATTTGAGTTTTTTGGTTAGGGTTTTGTAACTATCGGTGCAAAACGTTGTATTTTTTAAAGGATTGTCCTTTGTATTTTTAATTACAAAGGATTATCCTTTGTATCCTTTGTATCCTTTGTATTTCAAAATATCCTTTGTAGTACATAATGACGTCACGAACGTTACAGCACTCAGGTAGCGTGGCCGAGCGGTCTAAGGCGCTGGATTAAGGCTCCAGTCTCTTCGGGGGCGTGGGTTCGAATCCCACCGCTGCCAAAAAGCTTTTGTGTCAGTATTCAATATCCGCAGTATCGTAACAGCATTTCTCAATAAACATTTAGTGCACGCGTAATTTTAACTGACTTTTGAATCTGCGTAAATAAACAAAGAAGAGATAAACGTACACAGTCGAGGCGCTGTGCATCTTGGTCCCACATTGCTGAATGTTGGACTGCGAGGGCCAATCAGAAGCGCCGCTCCAACATTCGACCAATCAGGGCGGAGAAATGTTGGACAGCCGAGTGACGCCGGACACGAAACAACACGGAGAGTATTTAGACGCTAACTACACGACTGTACATAATAAAAAGTTTACAAAGAGAAGTAATTTCAGCCGTTGTGTTCAATGATGTGACTGTCATGGTGTTGTTTGGCGTTTGCTCACGTTAATGTTGTCAATGTAGGGGCCACTCTGACATTTTTGTGTGCTAAACCAAGTTAACAGTTAGTTTTATAGATAGTTTTCTCACAAAATCATAATTACACTGTGCGTGAGTTAGGGTTAATGGTCTTCTTTTTTTTTTTCATTTTTATATTCCATTTCTATATTTGTATGTTCTTTTATTTCATTAATATGCAATGATAACATGAAAATAAACTTAATTCCATTACAACAACCAGGTTATTCAAATTTTCTAAATTAAGAGGGGACTAACTTTCTAATTCATGACATTTTCCACCACACACTGTAAGAATACACACTGACACAAATCAGCTTCTTCAGCTGTATTTCAATGGGAGTGCTGGGTTTTCATGGTCTGGTATTCATGTTCCTGTATTCATGTTGTTTTCATTCATGAACAAAATCATGTCACGCCTGAGGAAGTTTGCCCATACTGGGGGCCTGGCCTGTAGGTGAAGGGAACAGGCCAGCCGCCCAGGCAGAAAAAGTGGTTCGAGCTGTATCAGATGGTATGAGTATACAGTATTCAGTATATTCACTGAACAGTATATTGTATTAACCTCTGTAACTACACAAACAAAAATTCATTTCATCTGTGTTTTATTTGCAACTGTTATTTTCAAGATGGATAAATGTCCTATGCAAAGACTAGGACAGATGTCTTTGTTTGGCCAAGCTCGGACGTGCATGTGCCGTTTCCACATCTACAAGGTAACTCTGGTCAATTAAATACTCAATTGTGTGTGTATAAGTACACAAACTAATTTCCTATTGTATGTACTCTGCCACGGACCTCTCTAGGGCACAGGAAATGAGGAAGAAATTTAGTTATAGTATTTATAGTTGTAGTAGTTATTGTAAATAGTTTGAAATAGTTTTATCAGAGTATTAGTGTGTTGTCTTTGCTGTGAATTGTTGTTTTTATGGTTGATCACTTTTTTATTTATTTTACTTGTATTACTCTCTATATTTATTGTAAATAGTTGATTTCATCGTAAAGTTTAGTTTAGTCGTTGCCCCAATGTCGTTTATTTAAGTATGTTGACTGTAAATAGTTGTGTGAAAACTCTATTTTTGTTATATTTGTGTCACTTTTTGTGGTCTGTTCTAAATAAATCTTTAAAAATATATGTCTTTGTTTTTTTTGTCCATCAGTCAAACAAGTGGGTGTTTTAATGATGTGATCGCAACATGAAATAACAGTAACATGGAATACAAGAAAACTTTCTGCATTTATCAAAGAATAACACAATTATCTTCATATGCAGATTGTAACTAAGAATTTCTGTAAAGTACAAATCTTCAAATCAGTTATTTGGATGATTTATTGCATTTTGATTTATTGCCCAGTTACAGTATGACTGCCCTCCACAGTTGACGGTTCGAACCCCGCAGCAAATCTAAAACACTTCAAAATATAAATAATTCCAAAATTGTGTTCAAACAGCTGGAAATACGTTATATGTTGACGAGATGGTGATATTTTCCCCTTTTCCCCATTTTTTCCTCTTTTTCTTCTCTTTTTCTCTCCCCAGCTTTGGTCCGGGCTCCTCCCCACGTGTCTGTGTGGGGCAGCGTCAACATGGTATAGAGACCAGTACACCTCAACTGTGTTAGCCTGAGTTAGACGTCAGGCTACGGTTTCTACACGCAGCGTGTTTCTGGACTGTCTTCACACCAGATGTCATAGCTACAACTGTAGAGTTAAGTGTGCAGGTGAGAGTTTAACGCGATGTCGGTGCTGTTGTGGAGAAAAGACCGGTTAAATGAGGCCCTGATGACTGACTGGCTAACATTGCTAATACAAGGCTAAGTTGCTTGTGTAGCTAACTGAGTGTTAGCTAGCTTCGTTGCTTACACGATTGTAGCGTGGAAGGGAATTTTTCCAGCATGTCGTCATTTTATTAATTTCCTTTACTCGTTTCTTATATACGTGTTTGTAAAAGAGTGACATTTTAAGCCACTGTACAACGCATGCCTCTGGTAAGTTGATGTATGGTTTGCTTCTAGCTAGCTTTGGAAGCCAATGTGGTCAGAAACAAGTGCTTTTTGTCAGATAAATTACACACGAATACGTTTTACAGCAGGCCTACATCGCTGTGTGACGTCTCACACATTGAAACTGTTAATTAAATATTATTAGACTAAGGTGGATACCTTTCATACGTGTTACATTGTGTTACATCATGTGAGTTCTATCTGTCTCAGTGGTGGCACCACTTGTATGACTATTGTCTTCTTATTCCACTGATTCTTACATAATCAATCAAACTTAAGAGACTAATACCTTGAAACAATGGTGAACTTGATGTAACCTTGTTACATTTAACCACATTGTTGTGTCTTATATCTTGTCACCTACTTACTTTGTTAGCAGTGCCTTGTCAACATCGATGGGACTGATTGCCTGCACAATGATTCATCACAATGTGATGTTTTTCCCATTCCAGGTTGGGTCTTTTAGATCTGCTGCCGCTCCCTCTCTGTTTCTTCGCCTCCCCCTCTTCTCACACTGCTCACATCAATATGGCCAGCGGGGATGATGATGACCCCATTATAGAAGAGGTGTGTATATGGACTGGACATTATCATGTTCTAATACTCAATGAATTTTTCCTGCATATGAGTTTGAGAGGATGGTGCTTCCTGTGTGCTGTAGTTCTGTCAATCTCCAAAATCTATTGAAAAGCAAACAATAGTAATGCAGTATTTTACTCAAGTGTTCATCTACAAACATATAACACAGTGTTATTTGACTAACTTGACATTACCAGCTAATACATTACTTACACCGTATGAGTAACTCTTGATCAAAGGACAGATTATGTCTTTGACCCAGTAGTAGGAAACCACGTATAAACTGCAGTACTGTTGCTTGAAATCATACGGCAGCATGGCAGCCTATGTAAGGAAGATTCAATTCTGTGGCAATCAACAAAACAACAATTTATACATTCAGGTGGTTGTACACTAACAAAAAGTCTATACATATTTTACAATTCATATCTGCTCAATGTAAATAGTTGCACCTAAATATTACGCACTGGACTTTGAACCAGGAAATTAAACTTTATATAACTTAATCTCAAAATAAATGTTCATTGAACAGGTTGTTGATTACTTGGCCATGAGTCATAAAAGTACACTTGGTTGCAGTAGTATTTTCAAGTTGTCCTTTTGTGACAGAAAACAATTCAACATTATTGAATTGCTTGAAGTCTTGTCAAAGGCAGTCTCATTCAAACAGTATCAGAACCATTTTGGAAAAGCTTAAATATGTCCAGTAACTTTATATATTAAAAAACAAAAACAAAACAACAGATTTAATACTTTTCACTTGGGTAGATAATATATATCCACAACTTCCTCTCATCAGTGTGTGTAGTCTGTCTAATAATTTGATCTATGCTTTCTTTTAGATTGATGTGTACCTTGCCAAAAGCCTTGCAGATAAGCTGTATCTTTTCCAGGTACGTTTTTGGTTTCAGTGTCTTCAGTTGTGCTCAAACTGTTCATACCAACTACCATTATCATCAACATTAAAATACAGTGGTGTAAATAGGCCGAGCAAAGTCCACTACAGACTTTTCACATGAGGCAGGTTTATTTACAGTAAGATAATTTGCCCTCTCATCATCCTCCTCTTCCTCACATACTTCATGCACTGGTATTTGTGATTGGTGCTGAGATATGGTGACACTTATCATTATTATAAAAAAAAAAATGTGTTATTTGTTTTTCCTACCTACTCCGATCACATACCCTGGTATATACAGTAGAAGAGTGTTTCTGATTTTCCTCACAAGTACCACCAGAGGAAGCTCACGTACCGCTGGTGGTACATCTACCACAGGTTTATAACCATGGGTCTGATTTGACGTTGACTCTTTTAATCTGCACTGTGGTTGGTAAATAATGTTCAGGTGTTAAGTGTTGTGAATCATTGTTTTTCTGACACAGTATCCTGTCCGACCATCAACCATGACCTATGACGATGTCAACCACTTGTCAGCGAGGATCAAACCCAAGCAGCAAAAGGTACAAAAGACTCCTCTCCGTCCATTAATATAAAATATGATGACAAATATGTTTATTCAAAATGTTTTTGCAATAATCACTATCCAGGTGGAGTTGGAAATGGGCGTCAACACAATGAGTCCAAACTACTGTCGCAGTAAGGGAGAGCAAATAGCTCTGAATGTGGATGGCACAGGTTTTGACGAAACCAACACCTTTTCAACGTACGTCTGCGCAAACTGCAGCTAAGATTCCTACGCTTCACTTAATCACTTTTTGACTGTTTATTTGAATGAAAATGTCAGTACTTGTGATGTACATATTTATTGAATATAATGCTATTGCTCATAGCTAGTCATCTCAACGTAAACACAGTTTAAAAGTTGGAAACACTCAGTGTCATCATTGATGGACAAACTAAGCCACATCAGCTGTCTGTTTTTTCAGTCTTTAATCTAAGCTAACATGTCATTTATTAGTTTTAGCCTTTTTAACTTTCAAAAAGAAAATGACAAATTGAAAGTTTTTGTTATTTATTTTGCAGTCAAAATTAACTTGTTTTCTTTTGTTCTGTAGGAAAATGATGGACAAGCAATCTTTCTCTTCCATCCAAGCCACCACCAACACCTCCAGATATGCTGCTGCTGTGTTTCTCAAAGGTCTGATCTAATAACCTTGAGTTTTACTTGGTTTAACTTCAGTTCTGCTACAACACATGGCGACAAAACACATGAACATGCTTCCACAACCCACTACGTTATGTGATTAATAACAAAGAATTGGTTTCTGATTATTATTTATTGTTTTTGTTTATGTCAATAGGTGAGCTTCACATCACACCCCTGACTGGAATCCTCCAGATGAGACCCAGCTTCTCTTACCTGGACAAGGCAGACAACAAAACCAGGGAGAGGGAGGCAGCCAATGAAGGTGTGTGACTTGTTCTACATAATTAAGTAAATGAGAGGCGGCAGTGCCTGGGCTCTTATGATTACTGTGAAATGACCACAGACTTGTGCTCGTAGGTGGAGACTCCTCTCAGGATGAAGCTGAGGAAGAGGCCAAGGCCATCACGGTGAGAACTAGTGCCCCACACATGTAGATGCAGGATCACTGTATGTGCCCATGGAATTCCATTACTTACAAGTCATCTGCATGTTTTTGGTTCCAGGTGAGGTTTGCACGTCCTGAGTCAGAGCAGGCCCGACAGAGAAGGATCCACTCCTATGAGTTCCTCCAGAAGAAGCAGGCAGAGGAGCCCTGGGTTCACCTGCGCTATCATGGGGTCAAGGTAGGGAGATGAATTCATGATACCACATTTTCCTCTTTTCTTACCTTCTATGTATTATTCCTTTACTATCAGCTGATACTGACTTAAACCAAAATATATGCACCTTGCCATCATGTTATGGTAAATTAGACTCATTTTAGTGCTGCATATGTTGTCATCCAGCAGTGTGCTGCATTGCCACCTCTCAGTATGTCGTATATGAGTATATACATGTGTGTATATGTATATCTTATTTATTATTGTTATCATGATATGATGTTAATTTGTTGTAAGTTATTGTATGACTTACATTGTTTTATGCAGTATGCATACATAGTACAGTATATATACATATATAATTGTGGAATTATATGATATTGTAAAGTGGGGCGCGATGCTTTGGCCTGCTCCTTCTCGAAGCTCGTTTTAATGATACATACTGTCGTGTTGTGACAGTGTTGTGTTTGAGATGAATAAATAAGAAAAAATCAAATCAGCATGTCATCGGGTGATCTCGCCATGAAGCGTTTTTCAAATCAGTTTTGTATTTTGTAATTTCAGGATGGTCGCTCAGAGCATGAACGACAGTATCTTTTCTGTCAGTCGGTGGACGCTTCTGAGAACTCTGAGTTGGTCAAAACTCCCAAGTGAGTAGAATACATTTCAGCAACATCGGGAGAATTACTCTTTTCACACATTCCCTGTCATGTTAGGAATATTTATTGCATACAATAATGTCGCATCAGTGAAATGTTGAAATTCCTGATGGTTTCATTCTTATTTTACCTCTGTAGGGAGTACCTGGCCATGCTGATGCCCCCACTGGCAGAGGAAAAAGTGTATGCATCCCTCACACTTTGAGGAAAAATCATTGTTTGTAAATTTCTTCACTGCTCAAGATATGATGTCATTAACATCATCATCATCTTCTTCTTCTGTGTGTCAGTGTGAAGCCCGTTGGTCCCAGTAATGTGCTCTCCATGGCTCAGCTCCGTACTCTGCCATTGGGAGATCAAGTCAAGACTCTGATGAAGAATGGTATGTTTCTTACTGTTCTTGTTTGTACCAGATGAGGGAGCAAGAGCACGAATACCACACCAATGTTAAATAGCATTTTCTTCCCCAGCTTCTTGGTCAGGCTTGTAGTAACTTTCTTCTGACGCTTTCTCTTTTCCAGTCAAGGTGATGCCGTTCGCTAATCTCATGGGTCTCCTTGCCTCTGGCACCGACTCAACTTCAGTGCTGCGCTGCATCCAGCAGGTGGCACTGCTGGTTCAGGGAAACTGGGTTGTGAAGAGGTGAGTCCAAGCAGCTGTTTTTAAAACAGAATCCACACAAGTGTACTTGTCCATTGTGTCCAGTGCACACTGATTCAGGGCAAAATGTACCATAAAGCTTTACACTGATTTAATTAAATTGAATCTTAACTTTCACTTAGTGCAACATAGGAGAGTGTTGTAGGCTATAATGGGAAATTAGTTCTGTTTACACTTTGTCCTGGCAGCCGAGTGATCTTTCTGTATTTTTTTTTGTCCTCAGTGATGTTTTGTATCCTAAAAACACCTGCAGTCCTCACAGCGGTGTCCCTGCTGAAGTGCTGTGCCGTGGCCGGGACTTTGTGGTAAGCTGCGGTCACCTATTCTTTTTCAAATGAATAAATAGATAAATAAACAATACTCAAATTAAATTGACAGTACAAAGAATGATCTGATCATTCTGTGTGCTTTTTTGTGCCTCTGAAGCTGTGGAGGTTCACCCTGGAGCGTTCAGTTATGAGGAAGGAGATTGCAGCAGTCATCAAAGTAAGGATCAACACGACCTGAATGATGAAAGAAAGTACATTTTCTTGACAGATACTTTCGTTTCAGGTGTTTTTGGACAGATCTCGGAAAATATACACATTTTGAGTCTCATTTCATGTAGTTGTTTTTATGGCATTTGCATTGAGTCATAATTTATCTATTAAAATGTCACATTAATATATGGAAGTGGATTTGTTTATTTTGCAGTTTTGCAGTAAAATTGTTGGTGACGGTCGATAAACAGACTCCGCCTGCATGTTGCTTAGAGCCATCACAGGGTCTTTCATTGTTTATCAGATGTTGAGCAGCTTAATTATAGCTTTCTGTCTCCCCTGAGGCAGCAGGTGTTTCACTTCATTCAGGTAAACAGCACTGATTCTTCCTTCCCTCTTCCCTCGGCAGCTTCCTCCAGAGGATGTGAAGGAGTTCCTGGAGCATGTGGCTGCACCTCGGATCAACCGGGGATGGGAGTTCCTGTTGCCTACTGATGTAGACTTCATTAAGAAACACCAAGACATTGCCCACAGGCAGCACATGCTGTGGCTTGGCATCCAGAGCAAGTAGGTTACACTCAGAGAAGCAGGAGGGGGAAATAGGAGCTTTGTGATCTCACCGGGGCATCATTGTTAAACATGGAAGTGTTATCAAATGTTTTTCTTTGATGATAGTTGTTTGCCAACATGATTTTGTACCAATATTTTTTCTCTTTTCTTTTTTTTTAAAGGTTGGAAAAGGTTTTCAACTTTGCTAAAGAGGACTTTATGCCAAAGAATTCCCCTCAGCCTGGTGTGTACTCCCTTTTTTTTTTATAGCTGCTAACTCATAATATTAATTTAATTACTCGACAGACTTTAAAAACCCTGGTGTTTGTTTTCCAGAGCTCATTCATGTCAGTGGAGAGCAGCGTCTGAAGAAGGCCCAGGAGCGAGCGCAGGAGAACCACTCATCCCTACAGAAGGACCTGGATGTCAGGAGGGCAGGAAACGGCAGCCATGTCGAACAGGACGCGTCGGGCAATAAAGATGTCGAGCCTATGGACACATCCTCTCCTTCCATACCCAACGGGTCTGTAAATGGATACACCAGTGCCACCTCCCCTGGAGTCGATCACACTAACGGCAACATGCCGTCCCCGGAGCTCCAGGAGTTTGTGACTAAGACTTTCAGAAAGCATTTTGTACTGACGCTGAATGAGTTAAAGAGGCTTTTTAACCTCCACCTGGCTTCCATGCCAGCAGGATGGAGTGTCTTCCACTCTGTCTCGGACCACGTGCTACAGGACGCCATACTTCTCTGCCACTGCAAACAGATAATGGTGCCTGTGAGTATAAAGGCAGGAAAAAGCAAGGATACACAAGGATGCACTCTGAGCCTTTAAGACGAGATGCTCTTTTCTTCTGTCTTTGTCTCTATCTTGTTTTCCTCAGCAGATGAGGTGAAGGCATATACTCTTGTCGCTGAAAAGTATACTGTTACATTACAGTCGGAGAATTTGAGGAAAAACAAAGTAGATTGGACCACAAAATATCTGTAGAACTGAAGCTCATCAAGATTAAAAAAAGTAATCTGTTCTCCTCAGAGTCCATAAAAGTGTCAGTCCAAAGGAAAGACATCAAAAGTACTCATTATAAAAATATGAAAATAAATTATTAATACATGGAGTTACTTTGAACTTAGAAACCAGCGTGGCTCAGATGTGGCGCAGTTTATCATCTCCTTTTGTCACCGATTAGATGCGACACGGGAGTAAAGGGGTTTTCTCAGTGTTGGTTCAAACGGAGATATCGGTTTTCAGAATAACGACATTAATGGTTGTACTACTTTGGAGCACTTTGCTGCAGGTAAAGGAGCCGAGGCACTGAAGCGGAGAGCTTCTCAGGTTCCACTCAAGTTGCTATGGCCATCTGATACTTGTGTGAGTGTTTAAGCAGTCGTCTGTCTGGATTTGGAGTGAGGTGACTGTTTGCAGGCTTATTACAGTTGGATGTGGTCTATTTGTCAACTGTGTTTTTCTTGTTGTGGAGTTTTCTTGTAGGGCCAGGGAGTTGGGTGTTCTATGTCACGCCCTTGTTTTTGTTTATTTGTTTATTTTAATTAGGCCGACCATCCTGCTGCCAGCACCGCCCCTGTCTTGGCTTTAGGTCTTATCCCCTCTGTATCCTTGGGGGGGAGAGGATTTCAACCTCCATGGGCGGGGGACAGAATGGCTGGCCGCCATCTTTATTGTGCAACAGATTATTAGGCTCAAAGCAAAGCTTATTACTGCTGAAGCAGGGGGTTAATCTGGGAGGTTGTTTGCAAATGCATGCAGATCTGGAGTCAGGGGAAGCTTCTACGTCACACTAAACTGTGTCGTCTGAATGTGCGACGGTTCATAGATCAGTTCTGAGTGGGTGGCTCATGTGTGGAGTATGGCGTGACATCTAAGAGAACTTGTACATCGCTATAGTTCCTAAATGGGCTTGAATCAAGGTTTGGCGTTGGTATGTTCATTCTAAACACATTTAGGCCAGTTCAGACACAACCTCAAAACCATTACTAGCATGTTGCTTTGCTTTTTTCCATGTAGAGAGAGGATGTAGTTATACACAGCTCAAGTGTGAACTGAGGACCTGAAAAACTTGCGCAGTATTGATCTTGCACAAGTGATCTGAAGCTACAGTGCAAGAAGGTGGTGGGAGGGACAGACACTGGTCTGTACAGATGTCCGATATGGAAGTTAGAGAAACTGCCTTCACTATTGTTTATTATAGATCAGTTGCATTAATGATAACAATCTTTTACACCTGTTTCTTTCTGTTTTTCCCTTTAGTTTCCTACTCAGTGCACAGCGGCCGCCGATGAACAGAAGGTGTTTGGTTTGTGGGAAACTGGGGAGGACTATGACAAAGTAAGCTTCCCCCTTATCGTCGCCTATGTCGTAACATCCTCTCTTACCGCATAGGCAGACATTTGCTGTGGAAACACTACATGTGGTGGCACATTTCAGTTTGCTAAAACTGTATGCAGAGTGTTTTTCAACGTTATGAAATTTCAGTTGCAGAAGCAACGATAAACACTGTGACCTTTAAATCCCCATGACGGCAAAATCAAAATTTTTAGTGCTTTAAATGTGTTGTTTGAAATGTCAATGGGCACATGCAATTATAACAAAAGTGCGATATTCAAATTGAGTTTTAGAAGTTGCAGTGCCTCTGACCCCTCTTGTATTTTATTTTTTATTAGGGATACACAATATTGGACTTTACAGAGGCATTTTAGTCTCTTCTGTAGTGAAATTAGAATATTTTGCCTACTCATGTCACAGCAGATGTAGATATATATTTTCTTCATTGAGCTCAATAAATAAACATAAAAAATAAAATAATTGTAGAGGATGCTAGCATCGGAATCAAGGATGTTGCAGCCTATTTAGTCTACTGTTGTTGTCATTAGTCATATCGGTAGATCTTAAATGTGTTTGCCGAGACACCGACATTGTGCCGATAATTATATTGTGCATCCCTTTCATATATATAAAGTTTTTAAATGAATACATTTGTGCGTTTCCTCCCGCAGAACCGTCGGCTGCTGTTCGACCTGTTCGCGAAGAACTACCGCATCAGGAGGAGCATGATTCAAGCCAAACTGACACAGGAGTTTGGAGACGCACCCAAAGCAGACGTCGACCGGCTGCTGAAGGTGAGACTGGTGGCGATTGCACAACACATGGGTGTCCGCTGGGTCTTAAAATTATAAGTTGATAAATCAATTTTGGGGAAGATTAAGGCCCTTAAAAAGTCTTAATTGCGATTTCACGAGGGCCATAGAGACTGCAAAAAGTATCCATGAATGCATTTATTTTCCCCCCACGTGTTTGTTAAAAACAACGATGCACAGGCCATGCCCGCCCCTTGATACTTGAATCTTACTTGTTGTTTATTTTAATAAACCTTGCCTTTGGTTTAATTTATTATTTAGAGCTTTGTTCCTTTTCAGCTTATGAGTTCCTTTGTATGGTTGTGCTCTATAGATTTAATTGCTAACCAAAACTCTTTTATAAGTTACATGTGTTCTTGTGGTGAAAAAGTCGTAAAATATTTGGAGAAGGTCTTGGAAAATGTCTTAAATAGCTGTTGAAATTCGCTTCAGGATTCCTGCATATACCCAGTTTTCTTTACCTTGTTTCCTCTCGGACTGATGTAACCTGTCCTCTGTTGTTCCAGGACTGCTGCATCAGCCACGCAGGAATGTGGTACCTCAAGGGAACAATACAGTCTTGACATTGAGATGCTGCCCCCCCCCCCCACCCCTGCAGTCCATCGTCAGCCAAATCCTCTCCCGAGTGTCCAGTGGGAGGGCAGTCAGCGAGAGACGAGAGCCAATCGTAGCTCGCCCTGCTCCGAGGGCGGAGCCACTGACGGAGGAAGACAGAGTTGTCTTCCCACCTGCTCTGCTCAGAACACGAAGCTTTGCTCATTTCATCCGAAGCATTTCTGACATAAACGTGAGCAATCTGATGGAAGCGCGTCAGAAAGAAATGCCACATACTCACAACGACAGCTGGAGAATCTGAGGGAGGAAACTATGAATATTAAAAAAAAAGAATGAAGAAAAAGCAAGATAAATATACGGTTTATCAGTAGGTATTTGGCTTTTTGACCTCATGTGTGAATATTTTTGAATTGAACGTTTTATCAGGTCAAGGGGGTGTTTACTCTGGAAGCAATCATGTGCTGTCATTTAATTTTAATTATACTTTGCCAGAACAAACATGTATTTACTCAGCAAAGTAATTAATGGTTGAGACCTTTTCACTCCTTTTACGTTAAATCTTTGTCACCCTCAAGACAAACAAGCTGTAAGGACGGATAGTGTGATGTGCTAATTGAACACGAGTCAACAAACGGGGAAACTAATACGAAAAAAAAACTGTCCAAAACGTTCCTCGTGTCTTTATCCTTGCATTATTCAACTGGAATGACTTGATGCATTGTCCACATCGAATGTGGCTCGTCCCACGTTTCTGTATTATTAATTTAAATAAGTTGGAGAGAAAGGGAGGTGAATTTGTTGGTGTGGAGGTTTCTTTTTCTTTGAATGTGCAGAGTTTCTGATGGTTTTTCCTTTTGCGAGTGAACTGATTTTGATCATGCAATTTGGAATTAAGTTATGTTATGAATCCTCTCTGAATCGGCGCACAGTACAAACTAAAAAAAAACAAAACGAGTAGGAATGGTTGTCATGGTACTGTTGTTTGGGTGATGGCGGGGGGGGGGGGAGGTGTTGCTATGGATACACGGGTGTATCGCCATGTGCTGCTATCTTGAGCCTCCATCTAAAGTGCCTCTGCCTCGAGGCGTTCAGGACAAATTGATGGGACAAATTACACAAACGATGTTTTCTGTTTTAGTGGGAAAATGTCAAGACTTAAAAGTATGAGTGAAGTTTTGCTTCAGACTAAATAAAGGAATTTCTGCATCAGCAAAGAGGAGTATTTTTTTTTTTTTCCTCCATTGGTTTTGTTACTTTGCTCAATAAATGTAATATCACGTGACATGGATTGTTTTGTTTTCTTGTTTTTGTAGTGGTGAGGAGATTTTGAACTTGAAACGAGGAACTTAAACCGGTACTGTCTGGATTGCTGTATAAAGATTTGATCCTGCTAACTGACACAGTCTTATGAAAACTTAAAATATGAATTGTATTTCAGCACAATTTTACTCAAAAATGACACTGAGTGTCTTTTTTTTTTTGACACATTTGATTATTTTGCCATGTGTTACCTTTCAGCTTTATGGTTGGTGTAGTCGCCGGAACAAGGGTCTTTCTACATGGAGTTTGCATGTTCTCCCCGTGAGTGCCTGGGTTTTCTCCAGGTTCTCCAGTTTCCTCCCACAGTCCAAAAACATGCAGCTGTGGGGAATTAAGTGTGAGAGTGGATGGTTGTTTGCCTCTTATGTGGCCCCCTGTGATGGACTGATGACCTGTCCAGGGTGTGACCCCCACATTTGGAGATAATGGATGGATGGATGGATGGATGACTCACCAGGGCACAAAACTACTATCTTTATAAATTACACGCTGATGGGCGTTTCATCATACTAGTGCATTGCTCATGCAAAATCTGTATTTGTGTGTGTTTTTAGTACTTGTTGGTTTGGTGTGTTCAGTGTTAGTGTTGCACAGCTAAAGTTCAGTGACATATTATCTGTGTATGGTAGAAAGCAGATACTGATACTGACATAATGGCATACAATAAATATGGAAAATTGATCTCCATGGTTGCATAACAGTAGGTTGGTTGTCACTGGGATGCAGAGCTAGAGTTCAGTACGGTGATTTGCTGCAGGAGAGAAGCTCCCTCTGAACCTGCTGGTTCAGGTGCAGAGAGATCTGTAACGCCTCCCTGAGGGGAGTCTGGTGAACAGTGTGTGTTTGTGGGCACTGCGTTCATCGTCTGCCTCAGCTTCACGGCGCCTTGTCTCACTCAGAATGCTGTGTGAATGAAAGGGGGAGTGGCTACAGTAGAGCAGTGAAAGCCAATATCTTTTGTATTACATATCCAAACAACGTCAAACTTGGCACCGCACTTACCCGTGTCCGTAGCAAGACACCTGTCAAGTTTGAAATCAATCGGAGAGATATGAGATTAACAGACGCACAAGAAGAAACAACAACAACAACAAAGCTGGCGTCTCATCTTGCTTCATGTTTTATGGCTCAGAGCAATAACAGTAACAATGAGGTCCAACCATGAAACAGGCAAAAAAACAACAACAAACACATTTTTGTCCACACATATACACATCAAATGATTCAGGTAGTAGCGCATCACACTTTGCATTACGAGAGAGAGAGCGTCGGCAATATCTGTGCATTTCTAAAGTGCATCAACATTGTGTGATTCAACAACAGGACGTCTACGGATAAATGTGCACAGTGTTTAAGCCGAAACGGGACACGGCAGCAAAAATACCACATCTGCTGCAAGTTTCTATTAACCCAGAATATATCAGGAGGCCGCTACATCATCAAGTACAGAGTCATTTTACTTCAAGACTTTCTTCATATATAACATTCACTCAGTCCTCTAACCTAACTCAACAGTAATCAAGTATAATTTCAGAGAAAGTCGTTACAGTTACCAGAGGATTCTTATATAATCCAGCACCTTAAATTACCAGCTCCTTCACTAACACAACAATCAGAGATTATATCAATCATCTTTGCATTGATCGTCTTTACAGGGGTCACCAATACAACTGAATTTTTTTTGTTCCACACAGATGCAAAGAAGACAAATAAATTAAAAAGTTCACATTAGACAAACACATCAGAGAAACTTCAACTGTAGCACTTCATCTTACTCTTCTGTCACTTCCTAAAAATGTGTCCTGGAAAGACGTAAAGATTCAAAGATTCACCGTCTAATTACAGGGAAATAGGTAAAATAATAAGCTGTGAAAGTTCTAATTCATTGTCATCAGTGTAGGCCTCTTAAATGTGAAGACTTGCTGTTTTTCTTTGTTTTAAATCTGTGTGCTGGTGCAATTTATCAGACAAAAATACAGTTTATACATATTATAAATGTGCAGTTGAACTCTTAATCTAAATATTTAAGTTGTGTTGACTTTATGTTGTATTGTGTCTTCGAATGCTTCCCCAAAAATTCCTTGAGTGTTTATTACATTACTTCACAATAAGGGATTTTCTGATTCTGACCAGCAATTTTTTCACTTTAACTGGTTTCGTACCACCTGATTCTCTGTAATTAGCATCTGAAGTCTGCATCTTTTCCAGGAGGGTTTTTGTGAATTTACATTAATAAGAACATGGAGTGTTACAGATGGAGATTATCCCCCAGAAATGACTTCCTCAGGAGCTTGTTTGAAAATAGGCCTGTGCACAGTGAGGTAGAGCGATTGCACAGTAGCGACGGCGGCGTGAGGCACTGGTGTTGCTGTGCAAAAGAGCCACATCTGAGACGTGTGCTGGTGGTGTTCGTTCTGGTTTTTCTGCATCACTCGAACATCATTCCTGGACAGGTGTAGACCTGACTGCGGAACAGGTCTTTCCAAAGAGTCTCTCTGTAACTGGAAGACAAGTCCTTTTGTCTTTCTCTGGAGCAACTACTTCAAAACAGGCAGCACAGCAGCAGCTGAGGCTGCCCCTCTGTTTTCCATCAGGTCCTTTTTGGTTTTCTGGATGCGGGAGAAAATTTCCCTAAAAAGTTCCTTGTACTCTGGCTGGTGGAAGTCCTCGTCAAAGTCCTCCACTTGTGTCAGAGCAGAACACGCGCTGGTGACGGACGGCGTCTGGACCACTTCACGCGCGTCCCGCTCTCCCTCCTGCAGGCCCAGTTGGCAGCGTCGCAGCAGCTCGTCGTACTTCACCTGCAAGGCGCTGTACTGCGCGTCGACTTCATTGAGCAGCGAGATGCCGCGGAACTTGACCACCTCGGCGCGGCGTACGCAGGAGCACTCGTGGTCGTAGATCCTGTCGGGGGAGTCGGACGTCTGCGCCGCCTTCATCAGCTTCTCGCTGCCCCAGCGCTTCAGTGCCGAGGGCTTCTTTTGTGCAGCTGCTTCACCTTCACTCTCCTCATCTGGATGGAGGAGAAACAGCGAGTGTGGAAGCAGGTTGTGGTTGGAGGATTTCGTGGAGGACTGGGATTTCCAGAGATGACGGAGTTCTTCGGCCTCAGACTCCAGCTCCAGCACTCGGGCCTGAAGAAGAGAGGACAGTGATTTAGATTTGTGTCAGAGGTCATTTACACTAAATAATCCACCATTTATGCTCAGTGGTTCTGCAGTTGAGACTCAGAAGCTCTCAATTAGCATTTTCTCCCATATTTGTTTATCTTTATGTAAACATGGCAACAAAGAAATTAACCTTAACAAAAAAACAACCTTAAATTAAAAAAAAATAATCACAAACTTACTTCCCCATATGTACGTACAGTGTTTAAAAAATGACTATACCACCTGTAATAAAAACGAAAAAACGGAAATATTTGAAAAATCTTTCAAAATCTTGTGTAAAACGTATTTATTTAATTAAATCTTATTGTTATTTATTTGTCAAATAAACCAAATTCCCCGTTTTATACCCACATTTGAGCCAACTCAGCTCATGTGAGGCGTCAGAAATTAATCAAGCATAACATTCAACCACTAATGCTAATGTTCATGTTCAGGAATGCAAGAAAATAACAGAATTGGACATCTTAATCAATATAATAATAATGTACTTTAATATTTTTTCTGTTTTTTTTTTGTAATACAGTAAATGTGAAAATTCATGGATGACATATGTTATATTTACTGGTGTATTAAACATTACCGAAACTGATAATTACCCATGCTGTTCAATTAGAGCAGCTGTGGCATAAACCTTACATTGAGTGGTGGTCTAATAAACCGGAGCACTGTACAAGAACAACAGAGATACACATCTGTCAGTCATACCCGACATCTGTCCATCCCTGACAGCTGCTGCTCCAGGGTGCCGTTCTCCCTGGCGAGCAGCTCGGCCTCTCGCTCCGCCTCCTCCCGACGAGCGCGCTCGCTGGCAAACTGGGTCTGGAGAGAGTGGAGGGATTTCCTCAGCGAGGCCTGCTCCTCCTCGTGCCACGACGCGTCGCGGGACTCGAGGTCGCCGGAGAGCTCGTCGGGATCGTAGTCGTACCTGGACCAGAAACACGGCCCGTTGTAAACCATGTACTGTTGTTCATCCACACTTTCACGGACGGTTCATTATAGATTAAAAGTGTTTTAGCATAACATTTAAATACAAACAAATGCCCGTTGAATGACTTCACACTGTCTCTCTGTGTAGCAGCGTTGAGATCTCGTGTCACCCGGCGACATTCCCGTGCAGCACACATTCAAGACAGACTGAGGCAAGAACCACACCGTGCTAGTAAAGCGAGGCAAACCAGGACAAACGGGTAAGAATATGACTGACAACACATTAAACCACCCAGGAAAAAAAAAAAAAAAAACCTAATCACGATATACACACTTTTTCTGTGCCCACCTGACCCTGCTCTGCTGCTGTATACACACAAACACTCCCTCAGTCAGGTCTGATAATATTGCTAGACGGAGCGAACTGCATAAAGTCTATGTATTTGTGTTTATGTATCGTGGATGGAGCATCGCTTAACGTAAACTCCCTCTTCTTCTGCCAGGTAACCTCCACCCAAGATTCCCTCTTTCATTTGAACAGCGCCACCATGAGGAGACCATCAAGTAGTGACACACGGTGAGTGAAACTGACGGACGGTTTACTTTAGAGAGCTTTAATTTGTTAATTCACATATCTATATTTGCCCTAGTGTAACGATTATCGTGTTACACAAGAAAGGAGCTGTTTTGTTGTTCTACAATGTAAGAATAAGGTGGACCAACAACTCACAACAGAAAAAAAGAAAACACTGCACAGGTTATGTAACAGCAGACAGGTAGCAGGGGGGAAAAAAACAAATCCAGAGCTTATCAGTAGAAACACAGATTAGAAAAGAGCTGATGAATCAGTCCCCACTTAAGAGATAATGACACAAGTTTGTGCCTCCTCCTCCTCCTCCTCCTCCTCCCACACCTAAGACTTTGACCTATTTCCTTCCAACCTGATCCAACGCACTGTGCTCTCTGAGGTCGGCGTCATGTATGTATCACAGACATTTCCATCCACCTGCATGACCTGCATGTTTCGATGGACGCATCCTAACGGGATTACACCGCACAGAGACTAAACTCCCCTGGGGATTCAGGTGGACTGACCCACAGCACGAAAACACTGAGACTGTGACGGCCAGTCAGTTTAAGATTAGCACACATGGAGAGCAGAGCTGAAGCCAGAAGGACTCACTGAGAGACTTTTAGATCACTGACCACACAGTGTTTATTTTTACCAGGTGGAGGAATACTTAAATAATACATTTTCAAAGGGGTCCAATGACATTTGTCACTAACCATGTAAATAGTAAGATCGATAGGATATTAACGCCATAAACCAAACCAAATATATTCAGTTAAATAGCACTAAATGTTTGTCATATTTCTTTAACAAAATAGACAGTTAAAAGTGTTGCTAATGTATATTTTCCCAGTGTACTAGGGCAGAATATTTAATCCAAAGTTGATCAAAATGTGTGTCAATTTACATTTTAATTTTAATAGACCTGCACAACTATCACACAGCAATCATTTGAAATGTGCTATTCAAATGAAAATTAGATAATAATTATGTAAAAATGACTTTTCCCTCTCATATGGGAATCATATCGCAATAGCAATTATAAAATCGTTCAGTCCTACAGTGTTTGCAAAATATTGGGGATACTATTATCAGGGCGATAAATTGCCATTTCCTCCCCTAGAAGAGTCTGTTTTAAGAAAAACTCCCATGAGCGTGAAATGGCCAAAAACCTGCTGCCAACTAGAGGTCGGAGGCTAAAATACAACACAGAAACTCTTTCATGTCAACGCTGCTCTTCAAAGAACAGATATGGTATTAAACACCTTAAAATACTGCAATATTTGACTAGAATTGTGTACATTTTTGTGTGTGTTTTCTAGTCTGTGTGTTGAACTCACACTACAAGCCTGTATAAATCTGTTGAACTCTGACAAACACTGCAACACTAAGTGTATACGTCTGTGTTTATATTCTGGTGTGTAATATTTAACCAGAATTTTCTATTAAGCTAAATGGAGGACGAGCAAAGTTACATTTTTATTTTGTTGTGCAACACTTGGACGTCATGCAGTCGTTTGTATGACTGACTTCAGTCCATTGTTTTCCACATAAACTCTGTGTATCCGTGGTGATGTCGTCAAATTGCTTATATAATATGAAAATAGTACGAATTTCCTCAATAATTGGTTAATAATTCTCTTAAAATGTGAAAAAGAACATTGTCCTTCTGCTGCCTGGTCACTTCAGCCCTACAGTGATAGTTAGTGTCACCTCACCTGAGTGTGTTTTGCAGTTCTTTCAGACAGGACACGCTCTGACTGCCGCAGCGAGCCGAGCGCCTCTCCCTGTGCGGAGGCCGAGGACGCAGCTTCAGCTCCTCCACCTGATGCTGCAGCTCCTCCACCTGCGTCTGCAGCAGCTCCACCGTCTCGTTCAGCCTGGTTAGAACACACACACAGAGTGTCACTCGTGACTCTTATGGTGAGTTTTTGCAGAACAGACGATGCAGCACATCCACACGTCGTCTCACCCCTGGATCTTCTGCTGAGCCGCCTTGTTGTCCAGGAGCAGTTTGTGGTTGCCGTGCTCCAGCTCTCTGGACGACACGTCCAGCTGCTCGTACACCTTAGCGTGCTGATCGTTGACCTGCCTGAGGAGGTCCACCTGCTTCATCAGGTACTGGAGGATGAACAGAGCAGGTAAAAAAACCCAAAAAACATTATTAATATTAATAGAAGTAGGATTGATATGAAAACTCCATTTAGATTAAGTCATCCAAAAAAAAAAAGATGGAGTACAATAAAAGGAACAGAAATGGAATGAGGAAAAAGAATGAGAAATATGTTTAATAGTAAATAAAGAACAATTACTACTGTGGTAAAACTTAATAATAGTTTAAATTAATTAATGTATTTTATGATTAGGGCTGAAACAATTACGCGATTCATCGATTACTAATTAATAGTCAACTATTTTGAGTGTTTTTAAGGAATTAAAACAAGTTTTCTGATTTTTCAGCTTCTTAAATGTGAATATTATCTGGTTTCTTTGCTCCATATAACAACGAAATCCTTTGGACAAAAACTTACTTATTATGTATAGATGTACATTTACAAATAGTGTAAATACTGTATATTATGTATTGTATTTTTGATTTTGCCTTTAACATTTTCCTCCTTTTCTTTTTCAACACTAGCAATGAGGTAGTGGCGCGGAGAAAATGTTGATTTTCATTGCAAACAAAACCAACGTACATCGTTATCCTCTTTCTTGTGATTATTATCATTATGTCATTCAATCATACATTTTTCCAAATCGTTTTATTACTTAACTATCCTTCGTTGCGTTATCTTATCAGCTGCTGCAGCCAGAACACCATGAACCTTTAGTGATTTATATAATCTGCTCTCTGAAAACGAAAGGACCAACACAACACAGTCAGACACATGTATGTGTGTGTGTGTGTGTGTGTGTGTGTGTGTGTGTGTGTGTGTAACGGGAAGACGATCACTTACTGCTACACTCGGGTCATGAGGAGCTTGAATCAAATCAGTGACGTCTAAAGTTTAAAGAGATTAACCGCGTGTGTCCGCGGCGACATGTAGAACGAGATTTACTGCCACACAACCGACAGACTGACCCTACTCAAGGGAATGAAAAACGGAAACCCTCAGGATGCGACGAATCTGTTAAAGCGTAAATAAAACGTCTGCCATTTCATTGCCGTTTGTGCTTGTCCTTTTGCAGTTTTATTTTTGGATCAAATCCATTGTTGTGGCCACTTTGCGAGACTGGTTCTCACTTTTAGGTTAAAAGACTTGCAGAGGACGATAAGTTTCAGGTTATTACAGGAGTTATCGTCAGGGATTTAGCTGTGATGTGATGGTTTGGGGGTTGGATAAGCTGAGAGAACAATATTTGTGACACAGTTGGAGAATTATGACTTTGACGGGCCGTTAGTCAGATCCACCTAAGATTTTGGATATGGGTTGAGCATGGCCCGATGGTGTGCATCCTTGATTTTCATCCTCCTGTTTTGGAGTAATTTTGATTTTCGCTGATTTATCACGCTACACCAGTCAGGGGGACGCCGTCAGGATTGTCTTTCATAGTAAGCACAGTCCCCTCCTAGGCTACTTTTAAAACAATGCATCTGCAAACAGTGTCAAAAAAATATGTGTTTGTTGTACAGACATCGTGTACAAGCTCATAACTTCAAGGTCTGATGAGTATTTTATTGTGACAAAACATAGTTTTACCGTGAGCGAGTGTTTTAAAAATGCATAGATGTGGCCACAATGGACAAAAACGTGGTATCGTCCCTTGTGTAGCTGTATTCCCTACATTTCTATGAAACTTTAATAATATTCAACCATTTTCTACATGATATACTGCTTATTAAAAGCTACCTGGCTTCATGAAAGCGACTTTGAACATATTGAATGCATCAAATATTATTTTATTTCTGCAGTAACTGCTGCTCGAGATTCATAAAAACACTGATCAGACAGGAAATGGAACTGCAGCAGTTCTGGTGACAAATAGTGGATTTTTTTTTTAAAGGTGCAAAGTATGCAGTTGTGTAGCAGCATGCTGCAGTTTTCTTTTGTCTTAAACCGAGGCCGATCTGATGCAATAAAAGCTTTTGCTGGTTAATGCTGAATAGAATGAGAAATGAATGTCTTGTGTACAAAATAGGTATAGTATTATTTTTTTTAAATAATGAAAACAAGGTTTGTTTTTCAACTTCTTAAATGTGGATATTTTCTGGTTTCTTTGATCATAATGTTGAGGTTTGGGAAACAACGATCATTTTCCCCCCATATTTTCTGACTGTGTTCAAACAGATTTCTTCTAAAAGAGTTCTCAACGGCTCTGTTACCTCGATCTCCTGCAGCTGCTCCTGGTTGGTGGAGTGCATGTGCTGCAGCCCCTGCTCCAGCTCCCTGTTCCTCTCCAGAAGAGTCTTCCCGAGCTCGGCTGCCAGCTGCAGGTCTGCAGGGACAGACACAAATGGGGACCTTGTGGTACAAAAAGCTTTTCTGAAGTCTTTGCTGTCGTGCAGATTCTTTTGTGGCACAGAGTCGATCCACCTTTATAAACTGAAAGGCATGGATATTTAAACGATCCCAGAGCCATAGGTAGAGGAGCTGAAAATAATCGCTCCAAGATAGATAGATAGATAGATATATCACAATGCAGTGTCAGCACATTGGTTTTAGTGGAGGGAAAACATTCTTATTTCATTAATAAGGAAATGTTTGAATTCATGTAAATGTTCCATGTGCAGAAATATGGATGAATTGAGGATGCACTGTGGAATTATATCAAATTACTGACATGATAATGATGATAATTATACTCAGTGAAGCATGATGCACAGTCAGTGAGTGAATTCCCTGGGTGAAAGTGTTAGATTCTAATCTATTTATTTTACACATTACACAGTGTACCTATTAATTTGACCTTTATTTTGTCCACATCTAAACACCTGTTTATAAGAAATGGAAAACAGAAAGCACTAGTACTTCGACTAAAACATGGAAACAATGAACATTTCTGTTTATCAGCTTTAATGTAAAGGTATTTAATTCAGAGATTTGCGGTTTTGTCTCCCTTCACTTTGCCGCATATGTGAGCGCCCTGCTGCTGCTGACATGTGTGTGTGCTTTTCTGCAGAGTCAAGGTCCTTCATTTGCGCCACATCAGCCTGTGGAAAACCAACCCTGACTATACAAATAATAATAATAATAATAAGCCATTTATTTTTCATATTATCACACTGACTATCCTCTGTGCACCTGCAGCAGTGAGATCGCGCCGACTGTGTCACGTGTTAAACGTGTGTCTCTGTGTTCACACAGTAATCCTGTGCACGTTGTGTTATTTTATGTCAGACTGTGAGAACACAAAACGAACGCGGTTCTTGACGTTGACCTGTTCGAAGACAAAGACTGAGAGGAACTACTGTACCGTGTTCCAGGTCCTGCTTGTCGTACCACGGTTCCTCCTCCTTGATCTCAAATTCCTCCTCCACAATCATCATGTCGGTCAGCATCCTCGCGCGCCACTCACGTCGCTCACAAACACACACTTTTCACGCGCGTTTCAACATGACACAGACACACACGGACACGGACTCGTCCTCTGAGTGAGAGAACGCCCGCAGCCCGGCACCGGTGTGTGATCGTCAGAGAAAGATCACTGCTGATCAATCCTCTGCTGCCACCAGGGGGGGACGTTTCCGGCTGTGGATTTCAAAATAAAAGCAGCGTCTGTGACCTGTGTCATCGTGGATTACTGGGACATGAGGTTCCGCAGGGGCCATACGATACGTTTTTGTGCGCAAGGTGAGATTGGGATTCGGTGCACCATATATATACGTGTGTGTACATACATATATATATATATATGTCATCCAAAATGTGCCAAAAAAAAAAAAGCCGTAGTATAGTATGGCGTCCAAAAAAAATTATTCAAATTTTGGACGACATACTATACTATGACTTTTTAGTCAAATTTTGGACGACATACAATAGGATGATATTTTTGACCAATTTTGATCATTTTTGGACGACCTACTATACAATGACGTTTTTGACCATTTTTGGACGACATACTATGACTTTTTGACCAATTTTGACCATTTTTGGAACGACATACTATACAGGCTTTTTTCATTGAAAAAATCACGAGGCACACCACCAAACAAAATTTAAAAAAAAAATTTACTCTGTAGCCTATATTAACAATTTAGTCATTCTTATCAAAGTGTCTTGAATATTTATATCCATATTATTTGCAGATAATTAATTATTTGTTTTAAAAAATCTTTTTAGACCAATTAGGTGAAATTGGATAATTTCCCACGGCACACTAGTGTGCCACGGCACACTGGTTGAAAAACACTGGACTATACTATGACATTTTTGAACAATTTTGACCAGTTTTGGACATGTAGTACGTCATACTATACTATGTCACCAAAATGTGACCATTTTTGGAGAAAAAAATTTGGTCCAAAATTTGACAAAAACGACATACGAAACTATGTCGTCCAAAATCTGAAATTTTTTTGGAAAAACGTTTTTTTGGTCCAAAACTTGACAAAAACGTTATACTATACTATGTAATACGTCATACTATACCATGTCTCCAAAATGTGACCATTTCTGGAGAAAAAAAATTTGGTCCAAAATTTGACAAAAACGACATACTATACTATGTCGTCCGAAATCAGACAATTTTTTGGAAAAACGTTTTTTTGGTCCAAAACTTGACAAAAACGTTAGTCTATACCATGTAGTACGTCATACTATACTATGTCACCAAAATGTGACTATATTTTGAGAAAAAAAATTTGGTCCAAAATTTGACAAAAACCACATACTATACTATGTCGTCCGAAATCAGACAATTTTTTGGAAAAACGTTTTTTTGGTCCAAAACTTGACAAAAACGTCATACTATACTATGTAGTACGTCATACTATACTATGTCTCCAAAATGTGACCGTTTTTGGAGAAAAAAAATTTGGTCCAAAATTTGACAAAAACACATACTATACTATGTCGTCCAAAATCTGAAATTTTTTTGGAAAAACGTTTTTTTGGTCCAAAACTTGACAAAAACGTTATACTATACTATGTAATACGTCATACTATACCATGTCTCCAAAATGTGACCATTTCTGGAGAAAAAAAAGTTTGGTCCAAAATTTGACAAAAACGACATACTATATATACTATGTCGTCCGAAATCAGACAATTTTTTGGAAAAACGTTTTTTTGGTCCAAAACTTGACAAAAACGTTAGTCTATACCATGTAGTACGTCATACTATACTATGTCACCAAAATGTGACTATATTTTGAGAAAAAAAATTTGGTCCAAAATTTGACAAAAACCACATACTATACTATGTCGTCCGAAATCAGACAATTTTTTGGAAAAACGTTTTTTTGGTCCAAAACTTGACAAAAACGTCATACTATACTATGTAGTACGTCATACTATACTATGTCTCCAAAATGTGACCGTTTTTGGAGAAAAAAAATTTGGTCCAAAATTTGACAAAAACACATACTATACTATGTCGTCCAAAATCTGAAATTTTTTTGGAAAAACGTTTTTTTGGTCCAAAACTTGACAAAAACGTTAGTCTATACCAGGGGTCACCAACGTGGTGCCCGCGGGCACCTGGTAGCCCTCAGGCAGCCAATACGGTGCCCGCGGGCTCACTTCACTTCACCTCACTTGCATGTATCCGTATGATGGCTCAGTCAAATATCTTTGATATTGTTTATACAAACTGATAATCGTTAGGAGTAAGCACTGGAATGAATGTGTATGCAGTTGAATGCATAATATTAATCATTTAAATGGTAAACAAACAAAAAAATATTATATGGTAGCCCTCCATATTATTTTTTACCCTTAAGGTAGCTCTCTGTCTCAAAAAGGTTGGTGACCCCTGGTCTATACTATGTAGTACGTCATACTATACTATGTCACCAAAATGTGACTATATTTTGAGAAAAAATTTGGTCCAAAATTTGACAAAAACGACATACTATACTATGTCGTCCGAAATTAGACAATTTTTTGGAAAAACGTTTTTTTGGTCCAAAACTTGACAAAAACGTTATACTATACAATGTATAACGTCATACTATACTATGTCTCCAAAATGTGACCATTTTTGGAGAAAAACATTTTTGTCCAAAATTTGACAAAAACGACATACTATACTATGTCGTCCAAAATCAGACAATTTTTTTGAAAAACGTTTTTTTGGTCCAAAACTTGACAAAAACGTCATACTATACTATGTAGTTCGTCATACTATACTATGTCACCAAAATGTGACAATTTTTGGAGAAAAAAATTTGGTCTAAAATTTGACAAAAACGACATACTATACTATGTCGTCCAAAATCTGACAATTTTTTGGAAAAACGTTTTTTGGTCCAAAACTTGACAAAAACGTTATACTATACTATGTAGTACGTCATACTATACTATGTCACCAAAATGTGACCATTTTTGGAGAAAAACTTTTGGTCCAAAATTGGACAAAAACGACATACTATATACTATGTCGTCCAAAATCTGACAATTTTTTTGAAAAACGTTTTTTTGGTCCAAAACTTGACAAAAACGTCATACTATACTATGTAGTACGTCATACTATACTATATCTTCAAAATGTGACCATTTTTGGAGAAAAAAAAAAGTTTTGATCCAAAATTTGACAAAAACGACATACTATACTATGTCGTCCAAGATCCGACAATTTTTTTGAAAAACGTTTTTTTGGTCCAAAACTTGACACAAACGTCATACTATACTATGTAGTACGTCATACTATACTATATCTTCAAAATGTGACCATTTTTGGAGAAAAACAATTTGGTCCAAAATTGGACAAAAACGACATACTATACTATGTCGTCCAAGATCTGACAATTTTTTTGAAAAACGTTTTTTTGGTCCAAAACTTGACAAAAACGTCATACTATACTATGTAGTTCGTCATACTATACTATATCTCCAAAATGTGACCATTTTTGGAGAAAAAAAATTTGGTCCAAAATTGGACAAAAACGACATACTATACTATGTCATCCAAGATCTGACAATTTTTTTGAAAAATGTTTTTTTGGTCCAAAACTTGACAAAAACGTCATACTATACTATGTAGTACGTCATACTATACTATATCTTCAAAATGTGACAATTTTTGGAGAAAAAAAATTTGGTCCAAAATTTGACAAAAACGACATACTATACTATGTCGTCCAAGATCTGACAATTTTTTTGAAAAAGTTTTTTTGGTCCAAAACTTGACAAAAACGTCATACGATACTATGTAGTACGTCATACTATACTATATCTCCAAAATGTGACCATTTTTGCAGAAAAAAAGATTTGGTCCAAAATTGGACAAAAACGACATACTATACTATGTCGTCCAAGATCTGACAATTTTTTTGAAAAACGTTTTTTTGGTCCAAAACTTGACAAAAACGTCATACTATACTATGTAGTACGTCATACTATACTATATCTCCAAAATGTGACCATTTTTGGAGAAAAAAATTTGGTCCAAAATTGGACAAAAACAACATACTATACTATGTTGTCCAAGATCTGACAATTTTTTTGAAAAACGTTTTTTTTGGTCCAAAACTTGACAAAAACGTCATACTATACTATGTAGTACGTCATACTATACTATATCTCCAATATGTGACCATTTTTGGAGAAAAAAAATTTGGTCCAAAATTGGACAAAAACGACATACTATACTATGTCGTCCAAGATCTGACAATTTTTTTGAAAAACGTTTTTCTGGTCCAAAACTTGACAAAAACGTCATACTATACTATGTAGTACGTCATACTATACTATATCTCCAAAATGTGACCATTTTTGGAGAAAGAAAATTTGGTCCAAAATTTGACAAAAACGACATACTATACTATACATACTATACCAAGATCTGACAATTTTTTTGAAAAACGTTTTTTTGGTCCAAAACTTGACAAAAAACGTCATACTATACTATGTAGTATGTCATACTATACTATATCTCCAAAATGTGACCATTTTTGGAGAAAAAAAGATTTGGTCCAAAATTTGACAAAAACACATACTATACTATGTCGTCCAAAATCTGAAATTTTTATGGAAAAACGTTTTTTTGGTCCAAAACTTGACAAAAACGTTAGTCTATACTATGTAGTACGTCATAGTATACTATGTCACCAAAATGTGACTATATTTTGAGAAAAAATTTGATCCAAAATTTGACAAAAACGACATACTATACTATGTCGTCCGAAATTAGACAATTTTTTGGAAAAACGTTTTTTTGGTCCAAAACTTGACAAAAACGTTATACTATACAATGTATAACGTCATACTATACTATGTCTCCAAAATGTGACCATTTTTGGAGAAAAACATTTTTGTCCAAAATTTGACAAAAACGACATACTATACTATGTCGTCCAAAATCAGACAATTTTTTTGAAAAACGTTTTTTTTGGTCCAAAACTTGACAAAAACGTCATACTATACTATGTAGTTCGTCATACTATACTATGTCACCAAAATGTGACAATTTTTGGAGAAAAAAATTTGGTCTAAAATTTGACAAAAACGACATACTATACTATGTCGTCCAAAATCTGACAATTTTTTGGAAAAACGTTTTTTGGTCCAAAACTTGACAAAAACGTTATACTATACTATGTAGTACGTCATACTATACTATGTCACCAAAATGTGACAATTTTTGGAGAAAAACTTTTGGTCCAAAATTGGACAAAAACCACATACTATATACTATGTCGTCCAAAATCTGACAATTTTTTTGAAAAACGTTTTTTTGGTCCAAAACTTGACAAAAACGTCATACTATACTATGTAGTTCGTCATACTATACTATGTCACCAAAATGTGACAATTTTTGGAGAAAAAAATTTGGTCTAAAATTTGACAAAAACGACATACTATACTATGTCGTCCAAAATCTGACAATTTTTTGGAAAAACGTTTTTTGGTCCAAAACTTGACAAAAACGTTATACTATACTATGTAGTACGTCATACTATACTATGTCACCAAAATGTGACCATTTTTGGAGAAAAACTTTTGGTCCAAAATTGGACAAAAACGACATACTATATACTATGTCGTCCAAAATCTGACAATTTTTTTGAAAAACGTTTTTTTGGTCCAAAACTTGACAAAAACGTCATACTATACTATGTAGTACGTCATACTATACTATATCTTCAAAATGTGACCATTTTTGGAGAAAAAAAAAAAGTTTTGATCCAAAATTTGACAAAAACGACATACTATACTATGTCGTCCAAGATCTGACAATTTTTTTGAAAAACGTTTTTTTGGTCCAAAACTTGACACAAACGTCATACTATACTATGTAGTACGTCATACTATACTATATCTTCAAAATGTGACCATTTTTGGAGAAAAACAATTTGGTCCAAAATTGGACAAAAACGACATACTATACTATGTCGTCCAAGATCTGACAATTTTTTTGAAAAACGTTTTTTTGGTCCAAAACTTGACAAAAACGTCATACTATACTATGTAGTTCGTCATACTATACTATATCTCCAAAATGTGACCATTTTTGGAGAAAAAAAATTTGGTCCAAAATTGGACAAAAACGACATACTATACTATGTCATCCAAGATCTGACAATTTTTTTGAAAAATGTTTTTTTGCTCCAAAATTTGACAAAAACGACATACTATACTATGTCGTCCAAAATCAGACAATTTTTTGAAAAACGTTTTTTTGGTCCAAAACTTGACAAAAACGTCATACTATACTATGTAGTTCGTCATACTATACTATGTCACCAAAATGTGACAATTTTTGGAGAAAAAAATTTGGTCTAAAATTTGACAAAAACGACATACTATACTATGTCGTCCAAAATCTGACAATTTTTTGGAAAAACGTTTTTTGGTCCAAAACTTGACAAAAACGTTATACTATACTATGTAGTACGTCATACTATACTATGTCACCAAAATGTGACCATTTTTGGAGAAAAACTTTTGGTCCAAAATTGGACAAAAACGACATACTATATACTATGTCGTCCAAAATCTGACAATTTTTTTGAAAAACGTTTTTTTGGTCCAAAACTTGACAAAAACGTCATACTATACTATGTAGTACGTCATACTATACTATATCTTCAAAATGTGACCATTTTTGGAGAAAAAAAAAAGTTTTGATCCAAAATTTGACAAAAACGACATACTATACTATGTCGTCCAAGATCCGACAATTTTTTTGAAAAACGTTTTTTTGGTCCAAAACTTGACACAAACGTCATACTATACTATGTAGTACGTCATACTATACTATATCTTCAAAATGTGACCATTTTTGGAGAAAAACAATTTGGTCCAAAATTGGACAAAAACGACATACTATACTATGTCGTCCAAGATCTGACAATTTTTTTGAAAAACGTTTTTTTGGTCCAAAACTTGACAAAAACGTCATACTATACTATGTAGTTCGTCATACTATACTATATCTCCAAAATGTGACCATTTTTGGAGAAAAAAAATTTGGTCCAAAATTGGACAAAAACGACATACTATACTATGTCATCCAAGATCTGACAATTTTTTTGAAAAATGTTTTTTTGGTCCAAAACTTGACAAAAACGTCATACTATACTATGTAGTACGTCATACTATACTATATCTTCAAAATGTGACAATTTTTGGAGAAAAAAAATTTGGTCCAAAATTTGACAAAAACGACATACTATACTATGTCGTCCAAGATCTGACAATTTTTTTGAAAAAGTTTTTTTGGTCCAAAACTTGACAAAAACGTCATACGATACTATGTAGTACGTCATACTATACTATATCTCCAAAATGTGACCATTTTTGCAGAAAAAAAGATTTGGTCCAAAATTGGACAAAAACGACATACTATACTATGTCGTCCAAGATCTGACAATTTTTTTGAAAAACGTTTTTTTGGTCCAAAACTTGACAAAAACGTCATACTATACTATGTAGTACGTCATACTATACTATATCTCCAAAATGTGACCATTTTTGGAGAAAAAAATTTGGTCCAAAATTGGACAAAAACAACATACTATACTATGTTGTCCAAGATCTGACAATTTTTTTGAAAAACGTTTTTTTGGTCCAAAACTTGACAAAAACGTCATACTATACTATGTAGTACGTCATACTATACTATATCTCCAATATGTGACCATTTTTGGAGAAAAAAAATTTGGTCCAAAATTGGACAAAAACGACATACTATACTATGTCGTCCAAGATCTGACAATTTTTTTGAAAAACGTTTTTCTGGTCCAAAACTTGACAAAAACGTCATACTATACTATGTAGTACGTCATACTATACTATATCTTCAAAATGTGACCATTTTTGGAGAAAAACAATTTGGTCCAAAATTGGACAAAAACGACATACTATACTATGTCGTCCAAGATCTGACAATTTTTTTGAAAAACGTTTTTTTGGTCCAAAACTTGACAAAAACGTCATACTATACTATGTAGTTCGTCATACTATACTATATCTCCAAAATGTGACCATTTTTGGAGAAAAAAAATTTGGTCCAAAATTGGACAAAAACGACATACTATACTATGTCATCCAAGATCTGACAATTTTTTTGAAAAATGTTTTTTTGGTCCAAAACTTGACAAAAACGTCATACTATACTATGTAGTACGTCATACTATACTATATCTTCAAAATGTGACAATTTTTGGAGAAAAAAAATTTGGTCCAAAATTTGACAAAAACGACATACTATACTATGTCGTCCAAGATCTGACAATTTTTTTGAAAAAGTTTTTTTGGTCCAAAACTTGACAAAAACGTCATACGATACTATGTAGTACGTCATACTATACTATATCTCCAAAATGTGACCATTTTTGCAGAAAAAAAGATTTGGTCCAAAATTGGACAAAAACGACATACTATACTATGTCGTCCAAGATCTGACAATTTTTTTGAAAAACGTTTTTTTGGTCCAAAACTTGACAAAAACGTCATACTATACTATGTAGTACGTCATACTATACTATATCTCCAAAATGTGACCATTTTTGGAGAAAAAAATTTGGTCCAAAATTGGACAAAAACAACATACTATACTATGTTGTCCAAGATCTGACAATTTTTTTGAAAAACGTTTTTTTGGTCCAAAACTTGACAAAAACGTCATACTATACTATGTAGTACGTCATACTATACTATATCTCCAATATGTGACCATTTTTGGAGAAAAAAAATTTGGTCCAAAATTGGACAAAAACGACATACTATACTATGTCGTCCAAGATCTGACAATTTTTTTGAAAAACGTTTTTCTGGTCCAAAACTTGACAAAAACGTCATACTATACTATGTAGTACGTCATACTATACTATATCTCCAAAATGTGACCATTTTTGGAGAAAGAAAATTTGGTCCAAAATTTGACAAAAACGACATACTATACTATACATACTATACCAAGATCTGACAATTTTTTGAAAAACGTTTTTTTGGTCCAAAACTTGACAAAAAACGTCATACTATACTATGTAGTATGTCATACTATACTATATCTCCAAAATGTGACCATTTTTGGAGAAAAAAAGATTTGGTCCAAAATTTGACAAAAACACATACTATACTATGTCGTCCAAAATCTGAAATTTTTATGGAAAAACGTTTTTTTTGGTCCAAAACTGGACAAAAACGTTAGTCTATACTATGTAGTACGTCATAGTATACTATGTCACCAAAATGTGACTATATTTTGAGAAAAAATTTGATCCAAAATTTGACAAAACGACATACTATACTATGTCGTCCGAAATTAGACAATTTTTTGGAAAAACGTTTTTTTGGTCCAAAACTTGACAAAAACGTTATACTATACAATGTATAACGTCATACTATACTATGTCTCCAAAATGTGACCATTTTTGGAGAAAAACATTTTTGTCCAAAATTTGACAAAAACGACATACTATACTATGTCGTCCAAAATCAGACAATTTTTTTGAAAAACGTTTTTTTGGTCCAAAACTTGACAAAAACGTCATACTATACTATGTAGTTCGTCATACTATACTATGTCACCAAAATGTGACAATTTTTGGAGAAAAAAATTTGGTCTAAAATTTGACAAAAACGACATACTATACTATGTCGTCCAAAATCTGACAATTTTTTGGAAAAACGTTTTTTGGTCCAAAACTTGACAAAAACGTTATACTATACTATGTAGTACGTCATACTATACTATGTCACCAAAATGTGACCATTTTTGGAGAAAAACTTTTGGTCCAAAATTGGACAAAAACGACATACTATATACTATGTCGTCCAAAATCTGACAATTTTTTTGAAAAACGTTTTTTTGGTCCAAAACTTGACAAAAACGTCATACTATACTATGTAGTTCGTCATACTATACTATGTCACCAAAATGTGACAATTTTTGGAGAAAAAAATTTGGTCTAAAATTTGACAAAAACGACATACTATACTATGTCGTCCAAAATCTGACAATTTTTTGGAAAAACGTTTTTTGGTCCAAAACTTGACAAAAACGTTATACTATACTATGTAGTACGTCATACTATACTATGTCACCAAAATGTGACCATTTTTGGAGAAAAACTTTTGGTCCAAAATTGGACAAAAACGACATACTATATACTATGTCGTCCAAAATCTGACAATTTTTTTGAAAAACGTTTTTTTGGTCCAAAACTTGACAAAAACGTCATACTATACTATGTAGTACGTCATACTATACTATATCTTCAAAATGTGACCATTTTTGGAGAAAAAAAAAAGTTTTGATCCAAAATTTGACAAAAACGACATACTATACTATGTCGTCCAAGATCTGACAATTTTTTTGAAAAACGTTTTTTTGGTCCAAAACTTGACACAAACGTCATACTATACTATGTAGTACGTCATACTATACTATATCTTCAAAATGTGACCATTTTTGGAGAAAAACAATTTGGTCCAAAATTGGACAAAAACGACATACTATACTATGTCGTCCAAGATCTGACAATTTTTTTGAAAAACGTTTTTTTGGTCCAAAACTTGACAAAAACGTCATACTATACTATGTAGTTCGTCATACTATACTATATCTCCAAAATGTGACCATTTTTGGAGAAAAAAAATTTGGTCCAAAATTGGACAAAAACGACATACTATACTATGTCATCCAAGATCTGACAATTTTTTTGAAAAATGTTTTTTTGCTCCAAAACTTGACAAAAACGTCATACTATACTATGTAGTACGTCATACTATACTATATCTTCAAAATGTGACAATTTTTGGAGATAAAAGATTTGGTCCAAAATTTGACAAAAACGACATACTATACTATGTCGTCCAAGATCTGACAATTTTTTTGAAAAAGTTTTTTTGGTCCAAAACTTGACAAAAACGTCATACTATACTATGTAGTACGTCATACTATACTATATCTCCAAAATGTGACCATTTTTGCAGAAAAAAAGATTTGGTCCAAAATTGGACAAAAACAACATACTATATATACTATGTTGTCCAAGATCTGACAATTTTTTTGAAAAACGTTTTTTGGTCCAAAACTTGACAAAAACGTCATACTATACTATGTAGTACGTCATACTATACTATATCTCCAAAATGTGACCATTTTTGGAGAAAGAAAATTTGGTCCAAAATTTGACAAAAACGACATACTATACTATGTCGTCCAAGATCTGACAATTTTTTGAAAAACGTTTTTTTGGTCCAAAACTTGACAAAAACGTCATACTATACTATGTAATATGTCATACTATACTATATCTCCAAAATGTGACCATTTTTGGAGAAAAAAAGATTTGGTCCAAAATTGGACAAAAACGACATACTATACTATGTCGTCCAAGATCTGACAATTTTTTTGAAAACGTTTTTTTGGTCCAAAACTTGACAAAAACGTCATACTATACTATGTAGTACGTCATACTATACTATATCTCCAAAATGTGACCATTTTTGGAGAAAAAAAATTTGGTCCAAAATTTGACAAAAACGACATACTATACTATGTCGTCCAAGATCTGACAATTTTTTTGAAAAACGTTTTTTTGGTCCAAAACTTGACAAAAACGTCATACTATACTATGTAGTATGTCATACTATACTATATCTCCAAAATGTGACCATTTTTGGAGAAAAAAAGATTTGGTCCAAAATTGGACAAAAACGACATACTATACTATGTCGTCCAAGATCTGACAATTTTTTGAAAAACGTTTTTTTGGTCCAAAACTTGACAAAAACGTCATACTATACTATGTAGTACGTCATACTATACTATATCTCCAAAATATGACCATTTTTGGAGAAAAAAAACTTTGGTCCAAAATTGGACAAAAACGACATACTATACTATGTCGTCCAAGATCTGACAATTTTTTTGAAAAACGTTTTTCTGGTCCAAAACTTGACAAAAACGTCATACTATACTATGTAGTACGTCATACTATACTATATCTCCAAAATGTGACCATTTTTGGAGAAAGAAAATTTGGTCCAAAATTTGACAAAAACGACATACTATACTATGTCGTCCAAGATCTGACAATTTTTTTGAAAAACGTTTTTTTGGTCCAAAACTTGACAAAAACGTTATACTATACAATGTATAACGTCATACTATACTATGTCTCCAAAATGTGACCATTTTTGGAGAAAAACATTTTTGTCCAAAATTTGACAAAAACGACATACTATACTATGTCGTCCAAAATCAGACAATTTTTTTGAAAAACGTTTTTTTGGTCCAAAACTTGACAAAAACGTCATACTATACCATGTAGTTCGTCATACTATACTATGTCACCAAAATGTGACAATTTTTGGAGAAAAAAATTTGGTCTAAAATTTGACAAAAACGACATACTATACTATGTAGTACGTCATACTATACTATATCTTCAAAATGTGACCATTTTTGGAGAAAAAAAAAAGTTTTGATCCAAAATTTGACAAAAACGACATACTATACTATGTCGTCCAAGATCTGACAATTTTTTTGAAAAACGTCTTTTTGGTCCAAAACTTGACACAAACGTCATACTATACTATGTAGTACGTCATACTATACTATATCTTCAAAATGTGACCATTTTTGGAGAAAAACAATTTGGTCCAAAATTGGACAAAAACGACATACTATACTATGTCGTCCAAGATCTGACAATTTTTTTGAAAAACGTTTTTTTGGTCCAAAACTTGACAAAAACGTCATACTATACTATGTAGTTCGTCATACTATACTATATCTCCAAAATGTGACCATTTTTGGAGAAAAAAATTTGGTCCAAAATTGGACAAAAACGACATACTATACTATGTCATCCAAGATCTGACAATTTTTTGAAAAATGTTTTTTTTGGTCCAAAACTTGACAAAAACGTCATACTATACTATGTAGTACGTCATACTATACTATATCTCCAATATGTGACCATTTTTGGAGAAAAAAAATTTGGTCCAAAATTGGACAAAAACGACATACTATACTATGTCGTCCAAGATCTGACAATTTTTTTGAAAACGTGTTTTTGGTCCAAAACTTGACAAAAACGTCATACTATACTATGTAGTATGTCATACTATACTATATCTCCAAAATGTGACCATTTTTGGAGAAAAAAAGATTTGGTCCAAATTGGACAAAAAGACATACTATACTATGTCGTCCAAGATCTGACAATTTTTTTGAAAAACGTTTTTTTGGTCCAAAACTTGACAAAAACGTCATACTATACTATGTAGTTCGTCATACTATACTATATCTCCAAAATGTGACCATTTTTGGAGAAAAAAAAAAAATTTGGTCCAAAATTGGACAAAAACGACATACTATACTATGTCATCCAAGATCTGACAATTTTTTTGAAAAATGTTTTTTTGGTCCAAAACTTGACAAAAACGTCATACTATACTATGTAGTACGTCATACTATACTATATCTCCAATATGTGACCATTTTTGGAGAAAAAAAATTTGGTCCAAAATTGGACAAAAACGACATACTATACTATGTCGTCCAAGATCTGACAATTTTTTTGAAAAACGTGTTTTTGGTCCAAAACTTGACAAAAACGTCATACTATACTATGTAGTATGTCATACTATACTATATCTCCAAAATGTGACCATTTTTGGAGAAAAAAAGATTTGGTCCAAAATTGGACAAAAAGACATACTATACTATGTCGTCCAAGATCTGACAATTTTTTTGAAAAACGTTTTTTTGGTCCAAAACTTGACAAAAACGTCATACTATACTATGTAGTATGTCATACTATACTATATCTCCAAAATGTGACCATTTTTGGAGAAAAAAAGATTTGGTCCAAAATTGGACAAAAACGACATACTATACTATGTCGTCCAAGATCTGACAATTTTTTTGAAAAACGTTTTTTTGGTCCAAAACTTGACAAAAACGTCATACTATACTATGTAGTACGTCATACTATACTATATCTCCAAAATGTGACCATTTTTGGAGAAAAAAAATTTGGTCCAAAATTGGACAAAAACAACATACTATACTATGTTGTCCAAGATCTGACAATTTTTTTGAAAAACGTTTTTTTGGTCCAAAACTTGACAAAAACGTCATACTATACTATGTAGTACGTCATACTATACTATATCTCCAATATGTGACCATTTTTGGAGAAAAAAAATTTGGTCCAAAATTGGACAAAAACGACATACTATACTATGTCGTCCAAGATCTGACAATTTTTTTGAAAAAGTTTTTTTGGTC